>NW_023596746.1:14609777-14792494 GCF_011947565.3 Pollicipes pollicipes
GAGAGAGAGAGAGAGAGAGAGAGAGAGAGAGAGAGAGAGAAGGGAGAGAGAGGATAGAGGAGGAGGACGAATGAGGAGAGAGAGAGAGAGAGAGGCGAGAGAGAGAGTTTGTAGACAATACTGCAAATCTTAAATGTCTTGAAGATTTGTCTTCATTGTTTGTCTTTAAGACTTGTCAGAAATGTCTTCAATATTTGAAGATATTGAGTCAAGCATCAGATATGAAATACATTAACCTACGTAATAATTGTGTTCAATGCCTTATTATTTGATTTCGTCATGAAACGTTTGTACGACGTTGAGGTACTGTCAAACTTGTCTTGCGAGAATGTCTTCCAGGTACTTACTTGTACTACTTCAAACTCGCCGAGAGATGGCAGTGGCGATGCCGGAAGTGTTTGCTGAACTAAATATTGTGATGTGTTCGTGTTTTATCTTCCTTGTGGTGTTCCAACATATTTATCCGTTCGTTTGAAATGCTTGCTAGTGCTTGCATGCTTCTTTATGGTGTTGTTTTAATGTATTATTTTACAAGTATTATTTGCGTGGTAACTAGCAACTAAAGAAACCATTTCCAACATCTTGTATAGCATAAAACGCAGTTGTTGATGGAAGCCTGCACTGCTTGCCCAACATTAATTGAGATATAACTGAAATGCACTAAATTTTGAAGTCGTGCTCTTGAATGCCGGTCCTGAACGGCTCGACAATAATATTCTTCTTGGCTTTGCACGCCGCCTGGCATGTGGGATGGCAGGATTTGAATGACGTTTCCTTGGCGTTATGCGTGCCCACATGGCCATGAAATGGTCTGCGAGAAATAGTCCTCACATTTTTGTACCCACGTTGGTGAAAAACTAGAGGGTTTTAGGTCTTAGGTCTAGAACGGCATGTCTGTGAACTGCACCGAATGTTCTTCAGCATGTCTCTTTCAGTTCAGAACCGCGCAAGGTGTAGAACGCTCCCTACAATAGCACACATTCAAATTCAGTGTTCGACTGAGAAACTGCACAAACCAGCCTACAATAAAAAACAAGCATGGACATGCTCAATGCAGGGTCCATACCTTACAAAACGTATTGCAATGTTTTCCTCCACTTTCGCGGTGCGGTTACATCCTGTCCAATCCGGCCGGCAGGAACGTCATGATCAGAACGAAGCGGGCAGTACGCGAACTGCGGGCAGCGCCCGATCCGACATCATCGCATCGTCGCCGGGAAGCGGTGGCTGCTTTTCGGCGTCTCAGAGTAAGAGCATCGCCCCAAACAGCAACACAAATGCTACAAGAGAGTTTTAAATATTCACACGGGATTTTCAAGATAAGCGGCAAGGCAAAAAAAAACCTGGTCGACATCATAAAAAACGCAGGTATGACGCGTAATTTTCCACGCAGGTAGCGGCAGTAGCTACTCTGAGTCACCAACAGGCGGCAGCGTCAGGAATGGGTTACTGGCTACTGTGAGACGGCAGCTGTCGGCTACTTCGTCTTTAGGACGCTGTTCAAGAAGACGATGATGCCCGCTGTTTCCGGAGCGAGCATGGTTGTGGATGCTTCCGTCGTTCCGCCAGCTACCGAAAACCCTCTTTGAAGCGGAGCGCTCGCAGCAAGCACTGGAAGGCAAAAAAGCTAGGCCGTAATTTCACTTCCCTAAAGCCCAAAGGCGGATGCATCAATAGATTTTCATCACAGAGTAGGGAGGCGAAACAATGACGTCCATAGACATTGTGAAAGTTCTCTAGCTACATGCTGTTAACTTGCACGAAACACGTGGAAGACTGACATGAATTTGTTATAGCCAAGTTTGATTATAATATGGATTTCTTCAGCAGTATGCACACCGATAGAGATTGATTTATTTGTATCGATTATTTCTGCTTTCGCAATCGGTGGATAACTCCAAGGAGCCGAAAAGCCACACGACAGAGTAGCGGAATTCTGTTCTGGGTTGCAGGCAATGCCCCGAGGTCAGCAATCTTGGTGATGTCCCGGGTCAACTTGGGCCTCCCAGGGTGACACATGTACACCGAGACCTTTTGCTTCGCTGATGTCCCTGCCGGGGCTCGTCTAAATTGTCGTCCTTCTATGCTTACATGAAGTAGCTCACCCCGGGAAAAAATATGCATTTGATCAAACAGATATAAACATCTATTTTGGCAGCAAGCCACGTTGAGCTCTTGTTATTTACCAAAGATTACACGCGCTGGTATATGTGGCGTTGGTCTACTCGCGTCGACATGACTTATGGTGGAATGACTTGACTGGGGAGGAAATACTGCGGAGCATGAGACGATTTAAACCAGGTATCAAACTACTAAGGCGTTGCAACGCAAAACAGCAAATCGTTCGATTAGCTGCAAGAGGACTTCTGTGGAAGACATGTTCTATACCAAGCTTACCGCAGATGAGCTCGGTGCCGGATCTTGGGCTGACGTCGGGTACTGAGAGTGGCCGCCGGCCGCAGAGTCAGTGTTGCCGACCTGCAGCCGCCCTACTTCCCTGATCATGCCGACGGCCTATCAGCGCTGGACGTCTCTGTTACCCTCATGAGCCTCAACAGCCTTGTGTGAAGCAGCCACAGACTCGTCGGCATCAGCTAGCTCTGGTTGCCAGTGAATTTAGAATTCAGCATCTCCATGAGACGCTCCCTTAGACGCGCGCTGGCGCCTGATGAGGCACCAGCAGGCGCCCCATTCGCAGAAGTGACCTGACTAGCGACTCAAATGCTGTTGAATGCGGCTGTGCATGGTCAGAGCTGTGGAACCAATGAAGGACGTCCCACACGAGGCCCAACAAAAAATTGTTCACACGGAAAATAATCCGAAGGGGAAAATTTCGTGCAAACCCTGACCAACTACTCCGTAGCCTTCATTCACATCTGACACCCTAATTTTGGCTTCAGTTTTGTTATGTTGGGTAGGACATGCTTCTTGTTGGTTTTACAATTTTGGAGTCTATATACGTATTTGAGATACGTCCAGCTCTAAATATTGTGATTTTATTATAATGGCTGACTCATTCATTCAAATAAATGCACTATATTCATTCGGAACTATGATGGTATGAAATGTCTGTAGAATTGGGGTTTGGTCGTTGCATGTGCATGTGTGGTATTTTCCATTGTTTGTATCATGTGTGTGTTAAACCATTATGGTTGACACTGCTAATGTTTTTTCGCCATGTTTTTTTTTTCGCCCGCGTGCGTGCGTGCGTGTGCATGTGCGTGTGTTTGCGTGTGTGTGCGTGTGCGTGTGCGCGTTTGTGTGAGTATGGTGAGCGTGCAAAACATAAGTGAGTGGAGTCCGAGAAGTTCTCATATCTGTCCCTTCTGGTGACTGACAAGACTCTACCTCTGTCCCGAATCATCCTGAGAAATCGCGGCCCATGCTCGTGCTAATCTTGGCGTACCATGGTCAGCTGCTGACATCGGGGCGCCCAACCAGCGGGGACGGACCTCCGTCCTTCCGGGCATCCGCCTCAGCGCGGCGGCCGTGCAGCCGGCGGCTCCGGGCCAGCAGCGGGCCGCCGCCGACGCTGAGATGTTACGCCGCGACCGGCTGTGTCGCCCGTCCGGGCTGCATCGCCGAGTCCGCAGCCCGGCGCCGGCCGTGCCGCGTTATTAGATCACCTCAACGCGCTCCTCCAGCGAGCGGGCGACGAGTACCGGCGGCACGACGTAGGCGACCTCTGTTAGCGGCTCACCGAGACGCTCGTTGGCGGGGGCGCCGCCGCGTCCGAGCGAGCGGCATCCACGGGGGCGCCGCCGCGTCCGAGCGAGCGGCATCGGCGGGGGTGCCGCCGCGTCCGAGCAGCCGCTATCGGAGGTTGGGGACGTCGACTGTTGGCCGGTGACCGCTGAGCTCGATTCTTGGATAATTGTCCGAGCACTCGTCGGCTACCAGTGGGCAGCGTGGCGCGCGCGCCCACCGGCAGCGGGTCACGTGGACGCCGCCACACACGCGAGACACTCGCACGTCACCAGTATGCTGGCTAGGGGACTGCCGATCAGGACTACCGAACGGCTGACGACGTCAGCGCCGCGTGTGTTAAGTGCGACCCGTGCGTCGCCTCGTGCGTGCAATGGCATGATCTAGGCCATCGCGGATTTGAGTGCTGCCGAGGTATTGAAGACGGGATAGCCGAACAAGTGCTATGGCCTTTTCCCGGTGACGAAGACGCCCGTAGCAGCTCATGTCGAGTGCGAGCCGTCCCTCTTGGCGTCTTAAATATTGGGGAGCGTGACATAGTTGCAGTGCACTGTGCGCGTGGCCACCGCGGACCATGTCAGGGATGGGTTTTTTACCACGCACCGCCGGCGCGATCGCCGCATCATTAGATCCTGGCTCTGTACAGACCCAAAACTTGCTTTTTTCAACTACTGCTCGTGGAATTTATGGGTTCATTTGGCCGTCTGAGATGCAGTCGTGGCCTTGTTGCGCGGCCAACATTGTAAAGGAATGCTTTTCCGAAGTTTTTCGCCTTGTCTATCTAGTCGACCATTTATTGCTAGCTCATGACCTTCGCGACATACGGAACATCAGCAGTCTTTCACCAGCTCGGAATAAATAACTTTTTGAAATCTACCCTGACCCCGGGGCGGGAACCAAGAAATGGGAGCACAAATATAAATTAGAGATGTGTAGTGTCCAGATATGCAACAAAGCCCTAGCGCGTGTATGCGAGGCGATGGCGGGTCTGCTCGTGGCGCTGGCCGCTCCGCTGCCGGCAGCGACTGAGGGCTTTGTGAGCTTCACGCGGCCGGCGCTAAATCAACGACTCGAGGCAGCTGCTGCCGTGCTCGAAGGCAATGTGACCGCCTGCGCCGCACCATTGCCTTCTGTCACGTGCTATGTGCCGATAACAGCAGCGGGTTGGTACCGCTGGATCGTAGAGCCCGATCGAGCCACAGTCGTCGACGTCACGCTGATCCAAGAGGACGTCCAACCAGCTCTAATCTGATCCAAGAGGAAGCTCGGTACCCGGACTCTAAGCGTAGTCCAACCAGCAGGACTGCAGATTTACGACGCAGAGCTCGTGGCCGCGCTCACGCTTCTACTGGCGTGCATGTATAACGTCACACTGTGCTTAGGAGAATTTCATTGTGGGAAAGAAACTGGATAAGGGCAGGCACTTGCGCCCTTGGCTACCGTTTTCGTGCGGGCGCCGTTCTACGGTACATGGCTTCACGCGCCAGCCGTTTGGACGTGCCGTCTCGTGCTGGCGCAGAGTTCCCTTTTTTTGTCGGCTTTGATAGGTGAGAGGCACCGATAATCTAGCCAATCGCCGTTCGGAGACCCTATTTTGCTCGCGGGAATCTGATTCTCGTTCTCTCGTTCTCGATGATACTCGTTCTCTGTTGTGGGCGGCCGACGGGCCGCCCATAAATCAGCTCCGATATCTCGGCTTCCGCGCAGCGCAACCACATCCGGGCGCTAGGCGCGGCACAAGACACAGAGACACAAGGCGAGGTAATTTGAGAGTGAGTGCATGGTCGGCGCCGGCGGACTCGATCATCAGATTACCAGCGGTTCTGGACATGGCGCCATCTCTGCCCCGCTTGCGTTTAAGAGAAGGCGCGACAGGCGAAGGAAGAGATCGACGCTGTCGTCGACCTTGTCGTTGGCGGTCTTCGTAAGGGCGGCTTGGCCCCGTCACACTGGTCACGGAGCAGCACAGCGACGCGGCGGAGGCAGGAGCGGTGCCGGCCGCTCCGAACGCCGTGCACGCGCTGTGACCCGCATACCTAGCAGAGTTAAAGATGTACCGATTTCGCAGAAATTCAGACAAAACCTTTTAAAAAAACAGCCTTGCGAAACAACAATCCTGCAGAACGTCTAACCTGCGCGTTTATCGGCCTCGAAATATCGCGTCAAACAAGCACCTTATAAGGCGTGTAATCTATACTGCAACTCCTACAAAGTCCACTGGCATAGTCTGGTCTTACGTGTAACTATAAACCGGAACCTTGATCAAATTAAATGTTATTGAAAACCCGATTAATGCATCCTCGTAAGCTGTATGCTATGTCATCATCATCATACAATGGCCGGCACGCTACGAGCCCGTCGTCCGCCTTTAGTAATTAGGTATGATTTAGTGATGCCGTCAAGGGGTCATGTGAGCGAAAAGGTGGTATTAGCCAATGAGGGATTTACATCATCTGTCAAAAGTACTCTCACAGTGACATCGCACGCACCTGGTCACAACCGGTGCGCACGATTAAAAGTACTTCATATTGGACGCCACAACGTCGCAAATTTCATCTACAACCGGTTCGCCAGCATGGCGTGATACGCTGTCGGGGCTGAATAAAATGGATGGCATAATTGAACAAGTATGTTGTAGTGGACCCTGATGGCCCAATATGCACTGTCCCTGCCGAATGCACACAGTCGCACTCTCCGCGCGCGATTATAAATATTTGTTCCGGGTCGTCATTTTTCCGATGATTTATCATGCTGCCATCGCGCTACGGGTCGGCCGAAGCATTTAGTAAAGCGCCGTGAGGGTGCCATATGCACAAATAAGGTAATGTCGGCCGATTAGCGATTAACAGAGTCGGCCAAAATAGTGTCTCACAATGGCATCTTTGCAACTGGCCGCAACCACCGCACGTGACTAAAAGTAATGAAGACGCGTCACCAAAATTAATGTGGACGTCACAGATGTAGGCGTTTCTGATGCCATGTGGAGAAAAGTACAAAACATGAAAATGACCGTCTAGTACTGACGACGGCCTGATCACTTACCATCAGGTGTGGCTAACCCCGAAATTCACGACAACAAAACCGATACTTACAAAGAAACAAGTAACATGGCGCCAGACCAAAACTGCAAAATTTGTAAACCATGCACCAATTTTAGATTAAGATTTGTGTTGGAAAACCCGTATAGATAAGTTAGGAGTGTATTCAAACGCGATATGATTTTATATGCATCCCTCTCCTCCCTTCCCGCATAACGAAACCTTTGCATTGCCTGCCAGAATAATATTCGTAGTCTGCGGTGGCACATTGCAGAAGCATGCAGAATCAGCTACATGTCAAGGATTTTGGCTGATGCTCAGCAAGCAATAATCTTTCAGATTCAAGCCACCCATGAACTGTTTAAGGTTGTCATGTACCATGTTTTGATGTTTTGAATTTAATCATTGGCATGCGGTTGACGACATGCGTTCTTACTACAATAACAATGGTATTAATGTGATCTCGGTGCTAGATCAGTGTGCCGTGGTCAGGGTCGCCGAATGAGCTCGAGTGGAGTCGCTTAGTTGGAGGCGGGAAGCTGAGCATTGAAAAATGACGCAACACGTCCACCCGTACTTGACCGTACGTCCACCCGTCCACCCGTACTTGACCGTTCGTCCACCCGTCCACCCATACTTGACCGTGCGTGCACCCGTGCACCCGTCCACCCTTACTTGACCATACGTCCACCCGTCCACCCGTACTTGACGAACATTTTTCTCACAGATTTAGCTCTCTTTGTTTTCAAAGTGAGGGTGGAGGGAGAGGCGGGCTTGAGTCCCTTTATCTGAATGGGAAATTACGCCCCTGTAGGTTGGCCCCATGTATGTTTTATTCAGTGCCTCGTTTCAGTTGTGCACCCTCCCCCTCCTCCACACACGTGGAGATGCTCTTATGCATGAGATACCTGTACGAGCACAGAACGATGTCACAGTTATAGCATTACATATGTGCTACACCATTGATGCATCATAGGATTTGATCATTACCAGTGGCATAAATACATTTTGCACATGATGCTGCTCAATATGCAACTCTTTCAAATATTTCCTTGATGTCTCAAATTTTGCAAAATTCGAAATTCCGTCTCAAATTCTGCTTTGGAAGGCGTAAGGCACACTTTGGGGCCCTCAGGTTCAGGCATATGTTCTGTTTGTTGCCAGGGGATCTGGCCTCTGTAGGGTCTCACCAGCACTCCAGGGGTTGTCAGCTCCACAGCATGTAGTGACATGCAATCAGCATTTAATTAATGTTTCTACAGCACTCGTAATATAACATCATGCCATGGCACAGCAACTGCTTGTAACCCGATAATCATGCGCAGTCTTCATATTTTGGGGCTTCTGAATACCAGGAGCAAGGGAACGGGTGGAGCGGGCGACAGGCTGCGCCGGGGGACCGATCTTTACAGTTTCTGAAAATGTTGCATGGTGCCTTTGGGCATTGATTGCAAAAGCAATAATACAAAACATAGGTGGACGCTGGACGTGGAGAACTCGCGTTGCCCGTGATGAAAACCCATCTATTTAAGCCCGTGGGACACATTTTGTCTGCCATAACGGCTTGCAAAAGCTTATCTGTCGTTTCTGAATTGCATTTGAGAGATTGCAAGAATATAAACTTAACACGCGGCCGGGTGGGGGGTCATTTTCACCACCCGAAGGGTTTTATGAAATAATTTCCGAACTACGCGGACTAGCCGTGCAAGTTGATCCGTATTTGATTTGTTGTAAGCAGCGTTCATTCCTAAATCACTATCTTTAGTCAAATTGCCTGTCTTTGAAAGCTTACTCGTGATTGATGTCACTGAAGGGAACACACTTCCAATGACATCATAGGTGCAGGAACAGGGGGGGGGGGGGGGGCAGTGAGCCATACCCCTGCTTTCCAAAGCGGGGAGGCAGCAGTTTAACGGGCTCACCCACTCTTTCACCTTAAGTGTGAGCCTAGCTTACTTTTGTGTATCCGTACCGTGTATGCCATAAATATATTGTCCACTAGCCATCAAACCGGGTGGACAAAGCTGCTGCATACAGCAAATTGCAGCATACCTATTTTCATACTATGTGCTGCGAATATGGATAGTTTGGGGGGGAACTCCAGGTTACTCTAGTACCAAAAGGTCCATTCTGTCGTTTCATAGAGCCTTGATTTTTCTTTCTGCCTGGGTGCTTTCAGTTGCTTAGTAAATGATCTTAAAGCTCAAGCTGTATATCTCGAGATGTCATTTGACGTAGTCCAACATGCCAGTAAAAACTATCTTTCATTTAGTGCCGGTTTTTTACGTCACCTCCGCAAAATCACTGTCATAACGCTATCTAAACATTTTGAGCCACATCTGTGTAGAAAACCACTAGTGCCTGGTCGTTTTTGTTCGGCACTATTTGCTTGCCCTATGCATCCTTTCTAGGCATTTACGCGATGCCGCAAAAGCTTGGGCGTTTCAAGCAATGCTTGACTTAACCTAGCATGCATTGTGATAACAACACATATGATCTACTGCATGCAGATAATCACACTTTAAACGTGAAAAGCAGCCTAAGCTGTACATTTTTTACCTCAAGCCATCTGAGGGTTGTTCTAGACATTTATCACTGTGGGCAACCTGCGGATGGCTTGAGGCCCAAAGATCGGTGTACATTTGTCCTGCTTCTTATGTTTACAAGATTACTTTTGGCATGCGGTTGATATGCCTTCTTATGAAAATGTCTACATTCATGTCTAGGGGTGAAATGCCTTTTCTGTCATCGACGAAATTGGAACGGCCTAAATTGTCACCTGGAGTCAAATCTTTCAGAAACCGTTGCACTTTATCTCTAGATGCGATAAACCGCAAAAGCAAAAATAAATCCAATGCGATGCCGCACAACATAACCATCAAGCATTTTAGTTTCGGGAGTTTATTTGCACTGATAAAGGCGAACTTAGTTTCATTTTCAGTTGAGGGTGGGGGAGGGGGTGGAGGGTGAAAGCGGGTTGTGTTCTCTGACCAGGAATGCAATTTCTCTTCTAGTTATCCGTTTTTCGACTATCTTTCAGTTATCATAATTTGGGGGTTCAGTCACTAAAGCTAATTTTAAGAAACTGCACACCTACTCCCAACTGTGAAAAGAAAGTGTATCAAATCTAGGGAGAAATCTGTTCTAAGTGCACGTCAAAGGCAGGCTCAGACATTTTTCTTCCTGCGCCCTTTCCCTTTACCTCGCTTACCCCCCCCCCCCCCCCCCCCCCATCGTACGTACAATCAGCTGGAAGCGTTGGCGACCTTCACCATCTTCGCATCATCATCGCCGGTGCAGAGCTCTTCCTTCTTCTTTTCTTCTTCGCGCTTCTTAACATGATCCCAATTATTTAGAACAAAAGCCATGCAATGTTGGTATCAACAGATGCAAACAACATTTTTGTACCTCTTAAGCACCCTCTTTAGCTTTATATTCAATACGATGACGACTAAAAGCGTTTTATCAAACGCCTGTCCACCGATCAGAACGCTAAGTCTGACGTGTAACGGGCGATGCCGAAGGCCTACACTAGCGACGTTCGGTCTCTTAGCCCAAAGCCGCTGCTCCCTCCAGCAGCACGGAGCCCGGATGAGTGCTTGATATGTTTCGCTTTAACAGTCTCCGTTTGCCTCTGTAGCTTCACCCCAGGAATCCACAAACAACAGTCCTCCTAGATTGACAAAGCTTTTTAACGCTATTTGCTTTAAAAAAAAACTGACGGTTAGCTACAATTGCTTGTAGCCAGTCAGCTTCTCACGACATGAACACAGCCAACAGCAGCCCGCCGCCTTGCACTGAACCCGGGTGCAGACATTGCCGCTCTCCGCCTATCACAAGCCACCAATCGCATACGTTCTCCGCATTTCACCAGACAGGAAGTGCACCGGGTCCGATGAACTCGCATAGGCCAACAACAGCAGCCATATTTCAGCGCATTCAATGCTCTCCACAAATCGAATCCCGAAAATTTCACCGCCGACCAACTGGCACCCAATCATGCGCCTCCAATTGCATCGGGCATCGCCGGCGTAGCTTTTCATTGAATCTCGGCATACAATCACGTGGGGAGGCGTAGCTCCGTGTGATGATGCTGCGTTCCCAGTGAGTCGGCGGTGGGTTCACTTCCCGGGGCAGCGATCATTTTTCGTTTGGGTCTTTTTTGCACGCTCACATCGTCTCCTCCGGAGCATTTCATAGGCACGTAATGCTATTTATGCAATGCTCATGCTGTGTACAGTTCGGCCATTATCAGTTTGATTATACGGTCAGGTGCCGGTCGTGATGAAAACTCACACAGACATTCGGCCGCCACGTTCTATTATCGGCTCGAGACGTACGCTCCATGTATTAAGCCAGGGCCGCAGACTAGCCTGTACTTACGAGTCGGCCGAGTGTGACGTGAACCACGTCGCCAAGAAAAGCCCCCTTGAAACAAAGATAATTGGATTTCAATCACTTCATTTCGGGTGGTTCGGTGTTTTTCGTTCTATTGTATATGTCCCAATCTTTTATTGAAATACAAGCCACCAGAAAACACAATTCTACCCATATTTATAAGACAGTTCCTGCGACATTTCTGTACCAATGCAAGTCAGCGGCTTTGTGATCTCCACCTGGTCCTTTAATTGTTGGCACGTGGCCGCTGTGCCCCACCCCCTACCTGCACGTCTTATTGAGTACCAAATTTGAACTGTGAATGAGAGCTTATGACGATTATTCATTTAGAGACAATGGAAGGGTGCTGTGCCACTCAGGGCCCTCAGTATTGAATGGTGGGCATTCCAGCATGGGCCCGTTAAGCCGAACTGGGGTCTATGTGCCATTTGTTGGACAATCTCGGCTCAGCTGGGCGCGCCGCCACGCGCGGACGCTAGCGTTCCTCGGCTCCTTCCTAGGCCTCACGCTCCTGTCGGGAGCCAACTCATAACCCGCACCAGTGCACTCCATCTTGTGGGGCCCTCCACACTGGGTCAGGCCCGAAGGGTCCGCAAGGCCTGACGGAAGTCGTATTCTGTGATGACTTTAAGCTGTAAAAGAGGTAAATGGTCCGCACCTCCCTGGATTTTAGCCTGAGCGTGCTTAGTCAAAAAATGGTTGCCGAAAAGGGTTTTCTGTTTTCTGTTTCTGTTCTGTTTTTCTGTTTTCTTTTTAGCATCTTGCAGGTGTCCATTATATCTCCGGTTGATGTGCAGTCGCGTATGCAACTCACGCCGTATATGCAATGTATGTGTATGTGTATGAAGGATATGACTGACTATGCCAACTTCTCAGCCGTCAGCCACGTGGCATCAGCCGTTTCCAGCGCATCTAGCGCACGAATTATTTAGAGTCTTCAGGGGGCGCCGGCACGTTTGCTTAGGAGTCGACGGGCGCCGCGGGCGACAGCGGCCGTCAGGAAGCCATGAGTTTGCGGCAGGCATTTATGAGCGGTTCTGGTTTCGGGGACACGAGTTTACCTGGTACGCTTGTCGGCCAGTGGCATAACAGAGCAGCACAACGCACTACACGTGCGAACCGCTTGCCAGTCACGATTCGGCGTCCGGTGCGTCAGCAAGTAGACTGGCCAGCGGCGAAGTTTGTTAGTTTCACGATTGCCAAGTTTTTGAACAAGAGAGCTGTTGCCTTCCTTGATGTTTCTGAGTGCTGTTTGTGCTGAGCCACATCAGTCAAGTCACGTCTTCGAGAATATCTTGTCGTTTTCTTTTTTAAGATAAGTTCAAACGGTGTTTAGGAATACCTGTTTGAGACAACGCTAACCCATTTGACCAGAACAATTGTCTTCAGAGGTCCGGGGAACCTTTAACGTGTCATCAAACGCACTGACACTGTCACGCCGTACGATCGTGGAGACCCTTTCGCCTCCCAGTAACTGGCATCTGCGAGGTCAAACAATCCGCCGCCTCTGGGACCGAGTACCAGGTGCCTGCCACGTGCTGGAGTTGGGAGTCTAAGCCACCCGGCCACGACTGCGGAAACCAGCATAACTATAAATATATGTGTCATACCCCAATGATCAAACACCGAAGCATAAGATTGCAAGGGCTGCGAAGCACGCGGTCGTCGCTTGAAAAGGCTGTGTCCTATGAACCGAAAGCACAATGGACAGCGGTGATCATTTAATTAAACACAAAACATAAAATGACGATCTAAATCATTTCATACACGGCTAAGTCAGCATTCATATAGGCCGCGCCGATAAATATTTAAACATAACGTGTACTCGTCAGGCAAATGAGATAATAGTGGTAATCATACACAGGAAATATCTGCTATGCGGTAGTCATTTCAAGTGATCACATTGTGAGTCAAATAGGGTAATAATAGTAATTGTATGGAGTTACACGGAAAGTCAGCAATGCGTGACAGATGAAACGCGATTTTTTTCCTAAAAAAACGTGCAACACTATACACCTATGACAAATATAGGTACGAATTTTCAAAAATTGTGCCTTCGGCCCACTGTAAAAGTGGATCAACTCGGTTATCTTAAAGAAGGGCAAGTCAACGCACGGTAGACCAGTCCATGCCTAAGGCAGGCTGTTTTCCAAAAGTTTATTTTGTTCTATGGTTTAATGGCTCTATGGTGTAATCGTTCTACGGTGTATGGTGTTGTGATTCTATGGTGTATGGTGTTATGGTTCTATATTGTTAGGAAAGACAAGTGAGAAAAGGGTAGTGTTGCAGGCATCAAACCAATTTATCACACCAACAAGTAGAAGTGCTGATCTGAAAACATGGACCAAAGCAACGTAAAATCGATTCAAAGTCGGTCAGGGTGGCGGCCGTCGCCGACGGGCGGCGGATCAGTGGAGCTGGCCGTCGGCGGTGGGTGGGAACAGCGCTCAATCAAGAATAGCAAAAAGGGCCAAAATTTTGTGCCGTAGGTTTTAAGGGAGAAACCAAGGCTTTGTGGTTTTTGCCGTAGAAGCAGGTGCCTCTCACAAATTCAACATGCCTCCCCACTTATGGCCTTCCCGGTAGAAATCATGCTGAGACGGATGAATAACGCTAGAAAACTAGGTACTGGTGTTTTCCAAATGATACTGATGAGTCGATTAGGCAAGATTGTGCAGCAGTGCAGGTGTTGCTATGTGGCATAGCAACTGGAATTTACCTATCTCCGAAATGTGTTGTCTTCGATTAAGAGCAGACAAAGTCCTCCATTTTCCATCTCTAGTCCCCCTCCCCAACCGGCGGTTCGGACTTGCTTCTCAGAAGACGTTTCAAGTAAGCCGTGAGTCTGCCCCCCCCCCCCCCTCCCACTTTTTGAAACCTTCCCACGCCTGTGAACGATTTATATTAGTGTCATGCAATTGCGATGGCATTGAATGGTTGAGCACGCAGATCATTCTAAGTCTGATAGTATGGATCGTCAATATATCTCAAAACACGCTGTTCACACTGCAACATGACGAGGCAGCCATTCGGATACGTTCTAAGCTAACGTTGTTTACGCAAAGGTATCTACCGTAAATTCGTCAAAACATTGCACCAAAAATGAAATGCGACTGATCACTGTATTACCACCAAAACATCATCATGCTATACGCCTACTCCAGATCCTATATTCGCCTGCAATAAGCGTTAGAAAAGTTCCCCACAGTTATCATCATAACAACACACCGAACGCTTCATGATAAGCCCTTGAGGGGGAAAGATCAGCTCCGTGAAAAGGGCTCCCAGTCAGCCTCTCTGTGAACTAGTAGTTTTTAACCCTACGAGGAGATGGCGCTACAAACGTTCATTTCAACAGCACCTCGGCGTTTCGCACGGAGGGTCAATGAACTTGCAAACCTACGCCACGCCACCGGCGGCTGGCCGCGTTCAGCGTCGCCCGGTGACTGCGATATTCACACCGGGTGAGCTCGGTGACTGCGACATTCACACCGGGTGATGAACCAGCATTTTACTCATAAAGATGGTTGCTGTGATCCGGAGTGAATGTGAAACGCGTGGGACGTCGGCGTCGAAGGCTTGCGAGCAAACTGACGACCGGTAGCAGCAATGTCTGCGACAAGTGCGTGCATCACAAAATAACCCCATCACTGCATGATGGTGTACAGCCCCATCCGGTGCCACCGGTCTTCAAAAGAACACATTACATGCGTGTATCTGCGTCTTGGCAACCACCGCACTGTTCATGTTTTGAGAGAGGTTGGCCATAGCATCCGTCGGCTGCTCGTGCAGTCATGTCCTGAATGAACTCTCGCCTGCGGAAATATCACGCACTCCACATCGGTCGATGTGTTAATAACATAACCACCCCGTCACCCGCCCCGGCCGCTCGGCCGATTTCCTGCCCACTCAGTGGTGCACGCATCATCCAGCATTCTCTCCACTGAGTGGTACTTCTTGCACACGATTCATAAGACGCTGGTCTCCACTTCGCCATTTTCTACGACTCATATTCAGGAAGAGGTGATCTTCGAGAGAGCTCCATCATCTTCATCACTCCATTGTCCTGAGGGCAATAAGCACACATTCGGTAAAATGACGGGAATATCGCGGGTAGCGTTCGAGATAACGCAGTATTAAAGATGGGTGGCCGGCCGGTAGTCTGCATGGTCAGTCAACACTCAGCTGACGACGGCCCGTCATCCGAGCCAAATCGAATCCTTTTGAGTTGATTAGCACGGTCACAAAGTCGGGTGGCAACTGTTTGACTGATGACAGCTGCCAACCAGCCTTGCCCGGTTCACAAAGATCTGAGTGTCTCTGACGTCAGCCAGTGCAGGTCCGGTCGATATCTCTCCACTCACAAGCTCGTACCATCTCAAAGCTCGATGCCTCTCCACTCACGAGTCCGCACCATCTCAGGGCTCAATACCTCTCCGGTCACGTCCCCGCACCATCTCAGAGCTCGACCCTCTTCAATCACGTCCCCGCACCATCTCAGAGCTCGATGCCTCCCCATCCACGTCCCCGCACCACCTCAAAGCTCGACCCTCTCCAGTCACGTTCCCGCACCACCTCAGAGCTCGACCCTCTGCAGTGACGTTCCCGCACCATCTCAGGGCTTGACCCTCTCCAGTCACATCCCCGCACCATCTCAGAGCTCGACCCTCTGCAGTCACGCCCCCGCACCATCTCAGAGCTGGACCCTCTTCAGTCACGTCGCCGCACCATCTGAGACGCCAGTCAGCTAATCCGACCACGTTAGCATGACGCGCACAATGTGAGAGATCGTCTGAGAACACTTCGACGAGATACAACGGCTGCGGTAGCGCACTGAGCCAACACAAATGAAGCCCCTCTCTTTCTAATGCATCAGTCATGGGTGGATATTTCAGCACCGCAAACAACACCCGGTGGGATTCGGCAGCCGAGCTGTGCAGCCGAGCCGGGCGGCAGCCGAGCCGGGCAGCCGAGCTGGGCGACCGCTGAGCTGGGTAGCCGAGCAGGGTAGCCGAGCAAAGCAATCGAGCAATGAGGTCGAGCTGGGCAGCCGAGCTGGGCGGCCGAGCCGGGAGCAGCGCTATTGACAACACCACTGACAACGTTGTCTGGGCTGGGAGCCGAGCGCGGGCCTCACCTCCGAGTCGCGGCAGGGCGTGAAGCAGTACCGTCCAGCCACCGCGTAGTGCGGCTCGCCACCCGCCATCTGGGGTCACACAGGCGGTGCATCAGTGATCGCTCTGGCGACAGGCCACTGGCAACAGACAGGCGCCGACAAACGAGCCTGGGACAGGGCTACGCCTCCTGGCCAGGGGTTTGTAGGCTTGTTAAAAGTGGTTTGCATACGGCTGACTTGTTGAATTCCGAGATGAAATCGTCGATGTAGTCAACCGCTGGCAACTGCTATCAATATATGCAATTCAAAGACAAAAACAACTGAGAGCAAAGGAAGCGATCAAAGGCATGTAAACGTGTCGAATTTGATATGAATCACGCAAGTAAGCGATAAAGCACATTTGGAAGGAACATTATGTGTCTGGGCAGACAGCACTAACATATTTACTTCTCACGGAATAGCCAGGACAATACACCTCATTTGTACATTCTCATGGTTCTTCTACGGGCATTCAGGCTATTAATCCTGTCTTATCTATTTGATTTGTGCCCTGAAAATAACGCGAATATTTTGACAGACACATCACGTTAACGGCTTGAGAATATACAACTTACATGGCATAGCGGGTTTATGTAATGGCATGCATTGTAATGTTTAGTATCAAAAATAACCATGCGCACACATTGATGAGCTCTTCCACAAAGGCACAAGAAAGGAGTATGCAAACCGAAAAAAAACATGAACGCCTGGTGGGAACAGTACACAATGGTTAAAAAGGGCACTTCTGACCGAAAGCCATTTAAATAAACAGTTCACATTTGTGTTTTCCCCCCATAAAAAGAACAAAAGAGCCCTAGCACTTGACCTTTAACTCGGGTGTGTTGAACGCTACGAAGTCATTTCGAGGAGAGGCACTTGACTGATAAGGTGACTTGGAGTCTATCGCCGGCTGCGTGAACAGATAAACACTGAGCACCTCGCAAAACCAGTTCGATCGGATAGTACAACCACCAAGCGGTTTGGGTCCGCGTTTGGGGTGATATACGCGTTCTGCAGGTGCACTGGTCTTTCCACGTCTGTGCTGACTTGTGACTGACTAAAGCGCAATCGAATCAGTCTCCGGAATCGACTTCATTTTGGCCGGTGGCGGTTTCAGATCAGGTTCACTTGCATAATCAGCTGAATCGCATACGCGGTGTGACGTGCCATGTTTTTGCAAGGTAGGTTTTGTGATGAATGTAGTTGCGTGAAATAGGGCCTTAATTGAGAAGCAACACGGTCATAAAGGCTCGCAGCCTGAGACCAATCGCATTATAAGTGCACTGGACGCGTCAGTGAATTACGTGCGTTCGGTTCCTTTGATGCGCCGTTGGATTTCATCCGCACGGAGAAGCGCGGTGCCGTCACAGCCAGCCCTCTGCACGTGCGAGGTGAGTGACTCGGTACCTGCACGACGTGTGGTGGCACGGACTCGGCCACGTCTATCCTGCCCAGATCCGTTGGACAGCCCAGCGCGCAGCGCCGGCGGCGCCGACACGAGGCGGCGTTCGGAGCACGTGCTGGCGGTCGTCCTTCAGCCAGCCCAAACGACAGAACATCGGCCCGCCTTGGCCTCAATCGGACTGTGGCGCACTGTGTCGAGGTGTCGCCATATCTTTCTGGCCAAGCGCACGGCAGCCGTCCGGCTACCGGCATGCTGTTCTGTCTGCTCCTCGGTCTGCTGGGCACGCCAGGCTGGCCATGTGCTGGATCGCTCGCCCTTATGTTCATCCATATATAAGCCGTCCTAGTAGCTTGCACCGACCGGTTTGCCCTCGCCTTGTGGTAGTTTTCTTTCCACCTTCGCCCTATGTGTGAGCAGACTTCAAAGATCCCCCTCCAAAGATCTAAAAAACTATGCAAGTTGATGCTCCGCGGAACATAACATTAAAAAGCTCTCGTCAAACTGCATCAAAACCGCCATCAAGGTTCAAATCGTAATGACACCTTTAAAGAGTAACATCAAGTTACAAAAGTCAAAACCTGATCTAGATTGCCCTTTAATAACCTGAACTTGAAAACGTCACTGACTCGACTTCAGCATGCGTGCACTTGCACTTCAAAGTGATATCAATAAGAAAGGCAGTTCAACGCTGGTTGTCATTTTTTAAGCAAATGTCTATGCAACCCTCCAGAAAGAGGGTCGGTGGTCGCAAACCGCCAAAGTCAGAAATTTCTCAATTTCACCACGTAAAACGGATAAAAAATCATGCATCTCAATTTTTAGAACCGCGACTCCAAACAGTCCAGGGTTTACTCCATAAAAACCTTAGTGCAGCCTGTGAGGTCCCCTTGTATGGCAACAGTTAGACGCGCCACTCTTCTCGGATACGCAAGGTCCTGTTAGTGTTTGGGTAGTTGACGTGCGTCAGTCAGTTTAACGGCCTCTTTATCCGCCAGCCTTGGCATCGTAAAGCCGAGGCGGGCACTTTGCTTGTGATGTGTCGCCGCCCAGCGACGATGCCTCGACTGGCTCCACTTGTGTGGCAGGACAAGGTTCGCAGCAAAAACCATTGACCCAGTGACGTACACATCAGTTATCTTCGATAAAACGTACACAAACTGTTCTGCTTTTTACTCGCCTAGCCGCTCGGTCAACAGTCACCACGGTACACCTCTGATCTGCCCTGCGGGCCGTCTGCACACTTACGACCTTAGCTAATGGTTGACTGTATCCAATTGTGGCCTGCTCTGTTTGCTCTCCGTGTGCAGATGCGACCTGGCCCGCAGTCTGCCTATGTACAATTGCGAATGACCCGCTGCCAGCTTGTGCACCTATGTGACGTCACTGGGCCTGTTGGCTGCATTTGTAGCAGTGCATGCTGCTCCGTTGGTTGTCTGTGTGGCAGCGCGGGCTGACCAGTTCGCTGTCTGTGTGGCAACGCGGGCTGGCCGGTTGGCTGTCTGTGTGGCGGCGCGGGCTGGCCGGTTGGCTGTCTGTGTGGCAGCGCGGGCTGACTTGTTGGCTGTCTGTGTGGCAGCACGGGCTGGCCTGTTGGCTGTCTGTGTGGCAGCGCGGGCTGACCTGTTGGCTGTGCATGTGTGGCAGTGCGGGCTGGCCCGTTGGCTGTCTGTGTGGCAGCACGGGCTGGCCTGTTGGCTGTCCGTGTGACAGCGCGAGCTGACCTGCTGGTTCCCTGTGTGGCAGCGCGGGCTAACCTGTTGGCTGCCGTTGAGCGGTGGCGGGTCGTGGGCGCCGCGCGGTACGCCCGCCGTTGCCGGCGTCATGCAGCGGTCGCAGTGGCGGGTCAGAGCTGGACGCTGATCAGATGCGTGACACCGCATGGCGAAGCACAGCTCCTCCACCATTTCGGAGCACAGTGATTGCTGCCGATCACAGGTCACGAGCGGGCTCGACCACATGACGCGTCTCAGCTGGAAGTCCTATACACGCGGGCCGGGCCGGTGGGGAGTGCTACACAGTGGGATTTGAAGAACATTGCGAGAATGGTACAAGTAGCGGTATGGACTTAAAAACTACCAGATGCATGACTTAAAAAATATTAAAGGTAATTGGTGCACGTTGTTGAGACAACTTGCGGCATCCGTATCGCATAAAATTACTTCCGTAAAATGACAAAGCAAAGTTTGACGTTTGCTCTTTCGTCCCATTTGGACCCATACCATTGGAAAGTGTCAAAGTGGCAAGTAAAAACACATTTGGAATCGATAGCGGGCGGGTGCGGCCAAGAGAGCCCACCGGTGCTGGTGGACTGGGTAAAAAAAATGTAATCCACGAATGTACCTAAAGTCAGCACGGGTATAAAACCGATAGCACTCATTTGTGTCAGAGCATTATTGACTGGCACTGGCCATCTTGGGTTTCATGGTGTGACAATGCTGATGGGCAGGGCGGAAGGACTAGTGCTCTCCTGGAAAGAACACAGAGTATCTCAAGTAAAAGCATTCCCAGTGAATGCAAACGTTTTTCTACAAGTTAATCTTTGAATAAGTTGCGCGATGAACGGGACGGTCTTACCTTATCTAGCTGAGCGTTTCGCTTCGCCGTCCAGCAGAACTCCACGATTGCCACGCACACCGCGAACGCCAGACCGCAGAGCAGCACCACAAAGACGCCCCCTGTGCCGGACACGGGCGGGACAGACAGTAAGAGGAGTGGCGCCTGGCTACCAGGCGCGACCAGCTAAAGATTTCAGCGTACGCAAGCTGCCTGAGCACCGCGGCCAAAGCCGCTCCATTACGCGGTGCTATATATGGGCACATTATTTGACGGCCTAGGCTGCATAGCTATGGGAAGGTCGTAGGCTTAATGTGAGTCAGTCCCCGGGTACCCGAACAACCCCGACATTCGTCGTGCTGTTCGCCACATGCCTAAAACGTCTGATCACGCCCGCCCGGACTGCTGAGAAGCAGGGTGACTATGGAACGGATGACTCCAACACGTCTCTTCGCACGGACCGGGAGCTCACCTATGTTTGCCACGCCCAGCTCACTGGCCTTGGACTCTTTGTTCTTGTCATCGCGGTTGCAGGAGCCGACGTTGTCTTTCCACCATTTGTTGTACAGGGTGTGGATAACGGCCTTCTCCTGCAATTCCAGGATGGCCAGCGAGATCGGGTCTCGCCACGGGGAGCCTGCCGAGACGCCACTCACGTCAGATGGGTCCCGCTTCGGAAAGCTGTCTGGGTCACATCCCAGGTCAGAGGGGTCTCGCCACGGAGAGTTTTCTAAGCCGCTGCCCAGGCCAAAGGGTCTCCGCCACAGAGAGCTTTTCAAGCCACAGCCCAGGTTGGGTGGATTCTGCCAAGGAGAGCTTGCCCACTCAGACACAGCGCAGGCAGCGACCATGGATGGGAGTCAAACGTTTGGCGTTCCGGATGGCCACGACTTGGTCAGCGTCACTGTCATAACATTACATATATTAGGATCATAATAAGTTAAGATATTATCCGGTGAGACCTGCACCTAGACTTGTGTCGACTCAGAGCATGACAAAAGGCAGAGGGTGCCTTTCAGATACGTTGCCAGATCTGCCAGACTTGCCGACGGTGTCCCAAATCCAATGACCAGCTGGCGGACCTGATACACTGATCTATGACATAGCTTGGTCTGATGATAGACGATAGTCATATTATCTCAGTGGTATACTGGATATGCTCATATTCTGACAGATGAGATGATAAATCGATCACGACACATCGGACCGTCTGATTAATATATGCGTAACAGCAACTAAATCTGACCGTGTAGATGGTGCCAGATCCCGCTATCTAGAAGACAACATCACTGAAAGCTACATTAGAGTGGCCGCAGAGTGAGATGGTCGCATTTGCCATCCTTTGCGGTGGTATCATTCTGCGACCATGTAGAGACGAGAATATGCAGCGATTTTGTGTTGTTTTTTCGTGGGTTCATTTTGTCTTTGGCGTAATATCTTTATCACTTATTTTTTTTAGTTGGTCATTTATTTATGCTCATAATTCCTCCAGCTTGCGGACATCGGTGGCGGTGCTGAAGGCTCAACGGAGAAAACTTTATCCCGCCAGGATTAAGTGTATAAGCATAAGGTGCAAGGCTCATACCATGTACTTTAGGTTCTTATAATGTCCTGGACTGCCAATACTTCTTTCCCGGGCGCTGACGTCGGTCCGTGCAAACCTCGCTCGGCTGGCGGAGGAGAGTGGAGGGAGAAGTACACCTGGCATCTTCACACTGCAAAGGCTAGGGGACGAACGGAACGCCATTTGATGGGTCATGCACAAATCATGCTTGTGTTAAGGCCAGGGTCAAGGTAGTGTTTGTCGGTTCCAGTTCCGGCGGTCAGAGCGCCTGGCCTTCGTTCACCCACCCGCGTTGGGTTGGTCTTGCGTCGCTTCAGACAATCACTATCTGCCCCTGACTGAGGCGGTCTGCAGCCGGTGGGAGCAGTGACGCGAAAGGTCAACTGACATCAGATAGTAGGACGGAGCCTACCGGGCGTTCCGGTGCGTTAACGTTTCGCCAAAATGCCCTACGGTTCACCAGGAATTCACTATCGGATGGTGGAGCC
This sequence comes from Pollicipes pollicipes, assembly GCF_011947565.3. NCBI lineage: Eukaryota > Metazoa > Arthropoda > Thecostraca > Pollicipedomorpha > Pollicipedidae > Pollicipes > Pollicipes pollicipes. The sequence goes on from NW_023596746.1 coordinate 14,632,084, forward strand.
AGGACTTATGCAACAAATACTGCTTGGCGTAGGCGCCAATCCCAGAAATCCATCCAGTTACAATGGTCAGCTCAAATCTTAATGCAAACGTACTTGTCCAGTCAAACGTACTTCTCTGTCTGATGTGGTTCTCTCCGAATCACGCCTCTCGAGCTTATCTCCGCGCGAACCTGTCTACCTTAGATGTTATCAAAACTGCATATAAACAATCCGTATCGACAGCGAGTGTTTGGCACCGGCAAACATACAGTATCGATGCCCTTTTGTTTTGGTCATAGAACGAGAAGTGACATTACCAACCGGTGACGTCCTTTTTTGACTGGCAGCAGTCCTGAGTGGAGTCAAAAATATTTGAGTCAGACCAGATTTGAACCAAACCGCAGGTTAAGTTTTAGCTTAGGCCAGTGACCCATGATGCACTGCTAGAGCTCACAGCACCACGTCTGGCGAAGAATGCAGTGCGTATTGAAGGTCGAAGTCGGGCCAGGGACTTATGACGATCGCATGGTGTTTAAAGTGCATGGAATAACATCGCTTAGTCAACAAACCATGACCACCACAGTTTGATTTATATGAAGTTGTGCTACACTTTGGTCCTGCTTGCTTCGACTAAACCTGCTCCATATCACGGAACTGACATGACGCGCACATGCAAACTAAGAGTATGCGTGAAGTTAAAGTAAGAGAGGGTATGTCAGATTTCAGGAGTACTTCAATTCAGAAATTCAGTTCAGGAGCATCAGCCAGTTTTAGCTATTGCTGAAATGTTGAGAAAGATTGGAGAGAGCGGATACCTAGCCCCCCCCCCCCCCCCCCCCCCCCACCACCGTCAGCGCGAGGGAGGGGTGGGAAGAGTCGAATACAAAAGAGCAATACAACCGCAAGAAAGCGGCAGGGTGTTTTACTTGAGCGTTTTCATTGAAAATACAGGAAACTACAAATGTGACTCCATGGTCAAAGTCTGGCTACTGCACCGAAAATTGTAGCACTTTAACTACACCAAAAGCCAATCGACTTGTTCAGCTACCATTCGCCGCGAACATTATAACTGCATGCTGGCATGCATGTCTCGGGTTGTGCTTTCATCCTCTTCATTTGCATGAAATGCACTGACTTTATTCAACACACGATGACCAATGAACATAGAGTGACGAACATTTTCGACATTTTTGCAATACTTGCCCATTGTTGTCGCAATTCCAAAGCCTTTGGAGTCGAGCAGCCCGCCAATCTGAGTGAGGTTGCAGTTCCGGTTCACGATATAATCAATAGTGGTCGACTCGGCAAGGTAAGCATAATTTCCCTGCAGGACTCTGGATATTCCTTCCTCGATCGTCTTTGTGAACACGGACGGCTTTTTGTTTTCCATAAAACGCCACATCTTCTTATATGTGTCGATTTTCGAGTCCTGGAATAAAGGTTTTTACCAAGATCACTATTTTTGTTCGCTTAAGTCTGGTAACGAGCTTATAATCTCGCACTTACCGACAAATTCCTGTAACCGAGCCAAGCAGCAAACAAAAAGTAAACCAGCTGCAAAAACACTCGACTAATATCCCTGCACGACGGAGAGATCCGAAGTTTCTCAAGTGGTAAAAACTGTCTCCTGAAGTCCAACGAATCTGTAAATGATAATGCTGCTGACGCTGTTGATGAATGCCGGTAGTTCAAGGAAGTGGAAACGCGAGACATTTTAGCTAGAAATGGATTGCTGAACTCACTCGGAAGAAGGTCAGCGTGGATCCGCCCTCCAGAGTGCCATAGCTGATGTCACTTTGGTCGGCCAGGTCCTCCGCACTTTCTGCAACAGAACGAGCACACGAGTATCAGCAACACGCTCCCAGAAGTGGTGACCTTCATATATTACGCCATCGCCAAAGTCTACTGAAGTAGGCGTACTACTGCGATCTTAGTTTTAAAGTTGCAACGCTTTTCATAAAAATATTGAAATGCACGAAAGTAGTGACTGTGTGTCAAATACCTCAAATTATCAAATATCTTAATTTATATATCCATCGAGTATTGTCCTAAAGTGTTTGAGGACGCATTCATTTTAGCTTTTCTGGTTTCGTATGTTTATCTTTACTCTCATTTTTAAGCTCGTGGGCCTTAAAAACACATAAGCTTTTATGCTTGTTATCAATAAGTTCAAAACGTCCCTTATTTAGGTAAGACCACTCCAGAAAGCCAAATAAGTACCCACAGTACGGGCACAAGACCCCAAATCCTGTGTCACATCGGCCGTTTGTCACATACGGCGAACATCGGCTGTTTGTCACATCTTGTGAACACATGTTGTGTGTCATATCGGCTTTTACAACGGTGGACAACGGCTTTTACCTATGGGCGTGATCATTCTCTCGACGGTGAGGAAGGCGGCTAGATTGGCTGTGTACGACGAGATGATGATCAGTGTGAAAAACCACCAAATGCCTCCAACGATGCGGGTGGAAATAGCCTGAAAGTAATAATGGTTGATTTTATTTGATTGATACACATCACACAGTTGTTAGTGGTGGACACAGACAGCACGTACTAATCGAATGGTAACCCAGCTTCTTCACAGAGATTGTGTTACTCATAGGGGAAGACAATCGCTTGACGCTCCTCCTTCAGGCGATTGAATGAGGAGCTTGACACTCATCTTTTAAGCGATTGAATGAGGAGCATGACGCCTCTCCTTCAGTCGCTTCGTCCACGTTTGACAAACAATCCACTGCGATGTCTCAAAGCGATTGCTGCCGCATGCTTGCAGACGATTCACACGCAAGCGCAGACGTGGAACATGCTGAAGCAGCGGGAAACATGAACCAACTCGTCACTGGGTACAAGCGGCCACAGCCGGTCCAAAGCAAAACTTTTTACGGCGGTGTTGGTGTTTCAAGTTGTTGTTGGCGGTGTTGTTGTTTTCTCCATTGGTTTCAAGTTGAAAAGTTAATTCGAAGCATTTAAACGCTGCTCGTTCCAGAAAACGCATGAACAACAATGAAAAATATATCCATACCAAACAAGCATGAGGATGGCTTATGAGGCATCTTACAGCCAACACATTCCGTATCGAAGTCGTTCTGATTGAGTGCATTCAGTAATAATAGCCTTGGTGGTGCGTACATCTGACCTTGCTGCTCCGACACCGAAAGATCTGCTTTAAAGAAGCTCATCTCATTGGAGCGATCAGACCCACACGTCCTACAAAACTGATGAATACTCATAGTGGACCCAACTTTTTTTACCCGCCCATCCCCTTATTTGTCTTAATGGCATAGCAACTTAGAGCCACCGAGAACGGGTTTTGGTGTATCCCCTATAAAAGCAGCAGTGGATTGAATTGAATTCGCGGGGTAAAACCTTCATGCCTGCATGTATTTTAGACTAAAAGGAGCGGCTGAAACTTTCGTAGCATATATTACACAAACATGTAAGAAAAGTAGTGTGCTCCCTATAGAACAGAACACCCACGTTGGAAAAAGCAAGGCAAATGAAATGCGTAACTTTCATAGTGGTGAACAGGACGTCAGATGAGATTTCTCCCGCATGTCAGGTGCTTCTAATTAAGATTCTAGGCCGAGCAGAAGGCTTTCGAGAACATTGGTATGACTGATCAAATCGTGAGCGTTTGGTGTCACAAAAACTGAAAGATGCAAAAAGATGTGATATCCCTTTAAGAGGCGCTTGTCAATGAACACGTCCCTACCTCAGTTTGACTTTGAACTCACCGCCAGGCAGCATGATTGCCCATCCTCCGAGAGCAGGGAGCGCCGTTTGCGGAAGGACAGGTGGGAAGCGAGACACACAAAAGCGGAAACATTGGCATGCGTCTGCAACTTCCGACTAGGCGTGGGCGTTTGGAAATGTTTGCTTTTTTAAACAGCGAGGTGAATCGGGACACCGTCTTCATTAATTCGTCCATTTTTTACATTCAACTCCTCATTCATCAGTGTCTAAATCTGCACAATGTGAGCCGAGGTCTGGCAATCACGTTATAACTTACATGGCGATGCGCATACTTAACGTGCGGCTTCGTCAATGTTTGATTGCTTGCCACAGCAAGTGTGTTGGCGCATCATGTAATCAAATTTTCCTTTGGATGGCCCCGTTTGGCCCTTAACTTTTTCCCGGCCTAGTGTTCTGTGCACGAAGAAGGATATCTTGCCCTTATCTGCGATCTATCTTTATTGACTAGTGCATCATATGTTTGCTATTTTATCTATGTTATGCTATCTTATTCATGTTATGTTATCTGCGTTTGTTATTTCCTTTTATCTGCGTGTTTTTCGACCGTATCTACCGCATCGTATGTGCACAGTACTGATCGTTGTCACTCGTCTTCGTTTCATTTGTTGAACATGACTTCACTTTCTTTCCCTTTCTTCTCACCATTCCATGGCACAGTGGGCACAGCGTCCGGATCTGACCAGATGTCTATCAGACTATCTGCGTACTTATTGCATGATTGTTGAAAGGAAAGGGCTAACGTTTTGTACGAAACTTAACGGGACGCGCACTCCTATATATTACACATGTCCAATCCGGATTGCGATGCTAGTTGTTTGAAATCCCTCTTCAGTAGCTAGCACGTATCTTCATGCCTAGGTTGCCCCCCAGTTCAAGTGGCATTCGAGGTTATAACGGGTAATAACACTTTTTGCAAAGCATTTCAATGCATCGGATTACGGTGAGTTACGCTTCGGCACGTGAGATATTCGCCACCGTCCATCAGCAGCGCCAAAGCTTCGACGCAGCACTGCGGCGAATCCACGCGACCGTGCAGACTGATTAGCTAGACGACAGTACACTCATGGTCGCCATCATGCCTGATATGAAATAACGATGTTTACGGCTTTGGCCAGCGTTGTAGGCTTGAGATTTAGTTCTAAAAATTACTTGGTTTATGCTTTTAATTTCATAGCAATATACCTGCTATTTGCTTTGGGCGATCCAGCTGTACTTGCTAGTGCAGACGAGTTCAACCGGGGGGTAATTTCTCCATAGGAAGGATGCGAGGGTCCCAGGGGAATTGCGATATAGTCAAATCGTGAAACCCTCGTATCCTCCCTTTGGAGCATGTCTCCCCTCCGTTGGGTTCATCTGCACTGGCAAGTACAGCTGGATCGTCCAAAGCGAACAGCACATATATTGCTATGAAATTTAAAGCACACATCAAGTAGTTTTTGGGAGGTAACTTCCAGCATACAACGTTGGCTAATGCCGAAAATATCGCAATTTCAAATCAGGCGTGGCGGCAACCATGAGTCTTGCAAAATGACTGTCCAGACAAGACCAGCCAGGTAGTCGCTGACTGGAAAGTGATATTGTCACATTCACCGCCATGTACAACAAGCTGACGAAAATGTCTGCTAAAAAAACCTAGAAAGATTTGTTCCCACAAGTACTGACAGCGACCAGGATGCCGAGAGCTCAATCATATGATTTGGTTCGCGTTGCCTGCACACAGCCGCTTCTCTTCACCTAGCAGGCACTTTTATGATCTTGTTCTCATGAGTGGTGAAGCTATAGGTGATGCTTAATGTGCAGTGCTGTTTAGTTCAGAGGTCCTCATGATTCGATCGATCCTCACGAGGTAATGGACCCAAAATGGTTGCGCGACACTATTCTAGTGCCATGTGCTTCGCTAACCGGCTCACACATTCATTGCAGGACATTTCTATGACGCCTTCTACAAGGTGCATTCCAAAAGAATGTCCTTTTTAGTTGTGGCGAAGGACCTACGGGATATCATACGCGTCCCATCCAGGGCAGACAGGCGACCGGCTCGTCTTTTACCACAACGCTCCGCCTTATCGCGCCGCTGTTGTGACAGAAATTCTGGCTGTCAACGCTGCGCTGCTGAGACGGCCTCCGTACGTTAAGGATCTCGCTCCGAGTGACTCCTGGTTGTCCTCTCGAGTGAAGGATCACCTTTGCAGGTATTATCTCCCATCGCAGTCAGTACTGGGCTCGGCTATATCGCAGTATTGCAAACATGTCTCCATTCAGAGCTTCCGCGAAGCCAAATAGCGCCCTGTACATCGCTGAAAGAACTGCATTGAAAAACAGATAAATTGTTTCGAAAACGAGTCATCGGTAACGCGTGGCATGCGTTGTACACTGACAAACAGAGCTTACTTTTGGAATGCACTAGTACAGGCGGGAACACTCTCTTTAACAGACACGTTGAGGTAACGGTGAAGCGGGTCGCTGTCCGACCATCCCGGTAGCTTTTGCGTACACTGTTTGACAATCTCTTACGCTAGATGCGAGCACTTTGCACGCTTAAAATTAAACCAGCTTCCAACAGGCGTTTGTTTTTCTGTTTTTGTTTTTGTTTTTTGTTTTTGCTCAATTCGATTAACTCGACGACCTCAGCGCATGTTGGGCCAAAACGGGCTCAATGTCGCATATGCCACTCATACAGTCTACCATAGGTATTTATATTTCCCAGGCTTATCAACACTTAGAATAGCACAGTTTGTTGCAATCCATTTGTAATATAACGGTGCTTCATTTTGACTGTACGCCAGTGCAGTCCCGAGGGAGCTGGGAATAGGTGCCGGATCCCCATGTCCGACGACGGCTCTTTTCTGGCACGGAGCCACGTCAGCGCGAGAGGTAAAGTTTAACCAGTGCTTTTGTTCGGATTTGTGGACCGGAAGAAGTCCCGTCACATTTGTGAGAAGTTCCTGCCAACGAACGAGCCAAATGTTACAAATCTTCCCTCTAAAATACCATGCCAGCCGCTCCAGAGGCCTCTGCATTCACGCTCCCTATCAATTCGGCGCCAAGAGGGATTGGCCGTGCGCTAAGCTGACTCTTATCTGTTCGTTGTTCGCTGCCAGCTGATTGTCAAGCCCTATAACGCGTGGACAATTGCTGCTGGTTTAAAAAAGCAACCGCGCTGTTCTCACAGAAAGACCACTCACCGCACACAAGAATGCCAGATAATTACTTTGCCATCTAGAAAAAGGTTCATGTGAAAGGCTTAACGTCCGAACATGTCATCTGATTTGCAAACAAAACATTTGTAACATGTATTCCCACAAGCCATCCGGTATTTTTGTTGTGGCCAGAGCTCCATACATCATGGGGCCAAGGCAGGTTTTCCAAAACGGGATGAACCCCGGTGGATGTCATATTAAGTGTTGAGCCTCTCAGGCAGACGCACTTAAGCCCGCCATGTGACACCTAAGAGACTCCTTGGTGCGTCATTTGACACCTCACAGGTCGTTTCGAATGGTTTTGACACCCCAGTAATGTTTTCCCGCCTTCCATAGTCAGATAATTAAATGTGCGTGGGTTGTGCCGCATCCCATGTAATACGCATGCTACTTCGTGGCAAACGCACGTTGGTCTTTGAGCACCAAAGGTAAACGTACTTGCCAACTACGTTTGAGGACCTTCGGTTAGCTCAAACATTAGCTCAACTACCCGAAATTGGTGGCCTAAGCATCTCATACTACGTCGGCGTCGAAAACTGAACAAGCGCACGATCCGCCCACGTCTCAGCTACACCGATTCAGTTACAAGGCAATGGGTCCAACCAACCGAGGCTCAGAAGTCCTCAAACATTGGCAAGGTCATGCCCCGGACCGCGATCCTCAGCCAGCGCGAAGCATGAGGTGCCGCCATTGCCACACATAGAAGCACCCTGTGAGCCGGCCGTCTCCACTAAGATCTTGGCGGCGCAATAAACTGTGGACGAGAGAGCAGATATGCAAATTGCCCGACAAGACAAACAAGGTGCTTTGGATGCGGGCCGGGCCGCTCTGAGTGCCGCCTCACGCCGGCTAGCCGAGAGCGGGGTGCAACCGTGTGCAACAGCCGCCGCCCGGGCGGACGCGGACAGGGTCGCCGACCTGACCTGACCTGGGTCGACGGCCACGCGAGCCGTTCGGCCCCAGGACCGACCGGCGACCCCGCGCCGGCGCCCGGCGGTGCGCGACACCTCACCTTCGGGTTCAGATCGGAGCCCTGCTGCATGAGCGTGCCGATGGTGAACCAGAAGCTGTTGCTGATGCTGAACTGGTTCTCCATGACGTCGTCCTCGGCCGTGCACGGGTGCGGGTTCTGCCACTCGTACGGGCTCACGCGCGCCACCACGAACATGGTGAGCGAGACGAGCAGGTATGCAGCCAACACGTACAGCCAGATGTGCACGGCCAGTGGGTTCATGAAAGAGAAGAGCCGCGTCTCCTGACTGGTGGGCACCTGCGGGAAAGCCCCGGACAGCGTGTGTCACGCGCAGACGTGTCCCTTGCCGCGGCCAGAGGAAAGGAATCGGGTGGTGAATCTGAGTGATGGCCGGCGAACACACGGGGAGTTCCGGACAGCGACACCTGCCGTGCCAAGGTGTCCTTCCTGTCAGAGTCTGGAGGATCGCACACAGTCGAGTGTTTGCCAAGGACCGAACGACGCGCGTTGCGACCTCATCCATGGAGAGCTTGCTTTCTTTCAAAGTACTTCTGGATAAGAGACGCTGCCCTGTGAAACATCCCGGACAGGCAATCCTAGACCATGTGCTAATCGAGCCACACCCATCGGCTCTCTTGTAGGAGTTCTACGCCGAACACCCCACTCGAGCGTCTAAATGGACGATCTATATAGACACACCCACCAACCAGACCGCGCTGGGGTCCAAGAGTCGTTTTACGACGCACATGTGAGATGCGTCTATCCGCTCTACAGGAGCCCGTTTCCTGTTTACCGTCGCCATCGTGGCGTTTTGAGGGCGCAGTCTACCGGCAGCATTAACCGGTGGAGTGTGTGTGTGGGTGTGGGTGTGTGCCGGCGCGTCAATTTGGCGCTGGCGGCGGGCGGCGCGGCGGCTGGCGGACGTGAGATTGGGGCGATGCCACGGCGGCGGCCCGCCAGCCCAGATGCGATCGGACGGCTAATGCCGCGCGCCCGCCGGGGCACAACTTCTGCTGACGGAGCTCTCCCGGGCCGGAGGTAAACTTCGCCTGGGGCCACGAGGCCTGGCGCCCGCTTTATGCACCGCAGAAGGGTCTAGTCTGGGTGGCGGGCGGAGTGTTTGCCGCCGCCTGTAGACACGTCGAGAAGAAGGGTTGCAAGACAAGAAGTGCATGTCGATCTTGATCACATCAGCAGTGCACGTATCAAAAAGTGACTTCCCGACCGGAACAAAAGGCTGCTGTGGCAACCTATCTGGCAAGAGCAGAGAGCGAGCAGCACTCCCACTTTTGGGATTCCAGTCCATCAGTCCATACCTGACTGCATCCAGAGGATGCACAGGCAGGTTTCCTGTCTTACGATGAATGCTAGTTTTTTATGAATCTTTAGTTTGATTTCAAGGCTGTTCCTGGGGTCATGGGGTCAAGCTTGTTCATGGGTTCCTTGTTCCGAAACCGGGACCAGGTCCCCAAAAATAAATCTTAGGAGCAGGACACATGTCTGATCGCGAGCAGAAACTGACGGCTTTGCCATGTCGGTGATAACTTGTTTTTAGTATTATACAATGCGCATCTGTTCGTTCCGTTCATGTCTCTGTTCTTTCATGCACGTGATATATCGCGCTTGTGCACTACAGGCGTATCGATCGATAACTTAGGATTGCCTCAGAAAATATAACTTATGATATACTGAGGTTTTTACTTCCACGATTATGATATTGTGTTTAGAGCGTGCCCGCCCATTGCAGACCATCTTTAACTTTGGTTGCCTTAAACATTTTGGCTCTGTGTTGGCTTTCATCTCGGACGGACTCTGTCCCATTGGATTTTTCGCCTTGTGTCATCGAGCCAGCCATATGTACAAGACCGATTTTTAAAAACTCTGCCATAAATTTTACCGACACCTGCTAATCTCAACGCCATATTTTGCCGCCGATGGTGTCCTACAAGCAATATTAATCGTATGGTTCCAAAACGACCAGACTTTGTTCTGGGCACTTCAGGAGTCTAATACCAGTGTTGTAATGATTTGTAATAATCGTTGGAAGAACCCCTATTCCCTTCTGTGGGTGCGCTACATACACCGCCATGCAACACGGAGGTCCAACACTCCTACAGGCCCACGTCATCCAAGCTGGCAGGCAGGCGGCATCCTCGTCATCACCAGCGGCAGCAGGAGGGGTACGGCGAGACGAGGAGCAGCGGCGGTGCGCGCGCGCGCGGTCGGCCGGTCACCTGCGGGAACACTCCGGAGCCCTGTCGCAGCAGCGTCCCCGTGACGAACCACATGGTGTTGGACAAGCCGAACTGGTTGACGGGCGGGCGGCGGCGCTGCAGGCGCACCCGCTCGTACGGACTGAGCCGCGCCACCAGGTACAGCAGCAGGGAAACGGCCAGGAAGGCGGCGCCGGCATACAGCCAGACCCGGCTCTCCAGGGGACTGAGGAACACAAACAGCTTCGACTCCTTCGATACCTGCAACGACGGCCGGCTGGTCAGCGGAGACGGCGGTGAGACGGCGGTCAGAGGTCAGGTGAGGCAGAGGGACCACCGCTGGTGGGTGGGTGGGAAATAGCTCACAGACAATACTAACCGTGTCTCCAAACAGTGACAGATCACACCATGCAGATAATAAAGAGTACACGATCACTTCAGCGCCGGATTGCAACACATAGCTAGGTTCACAAAATAAAACTAGGCATTTTTCATGACACGAAGTAAGCTATTTTGAAATCCCTAACGACTGGGATAAATGGCTGAAGCCAAGCTTCTTTCGAGCGTGAAATGATTCTGGGGTCCGAGACGACTAGACACACCAATCATCATCACTATCCAAGTCATTCCTGATTAATTTACCGAACTGTTCGATCTAAAAGAACATCTTGCAGTTTAGGGCTAATACAAATTTGCAACATTTGAACTGCTCCTAAATGCATGCCACAAAAAATGTTAGCCAAGTGTCTTGGTGAATAGTACTAGACCTCCTACGCTCCGTTGCATGAGGCTTAGTACTGAACACAGCGCTTGCGTTCGCCTCTGTTCGTCCCCAGGATGCTGCCTCCGGCCACCTTGGGGTTGTTACTCGTCGGACACCACATGTGCACCTGTCTTGGGGTTCTTTCTTACCCGTTGGACATAACATGCGCACCTCTCTTGTCTGGTAACTTTCCGGTTACTGACAAATGGTGACAACGATATCGCTGTAGATACGTTTTCACCATAGTTATGAGTACATTTGCCAACAGGAAATGACAACGGTAATAGGTACGTACAACTGCAATGTAACTTTCAACTTGTTGCATCTCATGATACCTAACGTTTTAAGGCAAAACAAAATAAAAACAAAACTAACATTGATCTGCCGGCGCTTGTTTACCTACATCCTTAAAGAATGTGCAAATGCATGTTCCTTTTGGTTGTGTGTTCGCTGCAGGCACAACAGACACCAACTGCATCGGTTCAGGCGTGGTAGCTGAATTAAAATAAAAACCAGCTATATCCTGGTGGAGAAGAGCCGGACATTCGCTGTGGGCAAACTATCGCATTATCTCCTCAAATGTGGAGCATTCCCTTTAAACACATGGAGCAGCATCGAATGTTTCACCCAGGGTGCACCCTATACATGAATGCTATTTAAGAGACTATTTGTGCCTTAAAACTGCCGATACATTATGCATCCGTGGTAATGCATTTCGTCGCACAACGCGAGCAAACCTTTCCGTGAAGGCTCTTCGCGGTACTCCACAGCACCATGGTATCTTTTCTAGGTTTCATTGCAACCCGGCGACAAATACATCCTATGAATTTTAACTGGTCGCCCGACTCAGTGGCAGATCGGCGACAAATCAGTGCATTTCCTTCAGCACGGACGGTCGACAGATTTGTCGTTTTTAACAGCCGACCCTCAGTGTCCCGAACTAGACAGTATAAAGTATGAGAAATTTAGACATGGGGATTAATCTGGCCGCGGGGCATTCCTAATCGTTGCGAATCGATTGATATGAGGTGACCGGTGACTTTCAATGCACTGCAGCTTTACATGTGGCATTCGCGTTGTGGTGTCATGAATGCCTGCCTAGTATTTAATTTTTGGCCTCGCTAACTTCGTTGGCGATGCCGCGATTCAGCAACCTGTCCTCAGGCATTGACAATTCGGGGTAAGTCGAAAGGAAAATCCGATCAAGGTAGAAATTCGCCTGTGATTATCCAGACCTTCTTTTTTAAGACAACAAAAAGGCTGTTGACTCACTGTAGCCGGCACAAGTGACCAGCCCTCTTTCATTTGAAAAGAACCCTAGGTTTAATGTTGGGGTTTGATGGCGCTCCTCATGAAGGGAAATGACAGGAGGTGATGATTTTCCTGAAATGCCAATTTGTGTCATTGTTGCTTTTTTCCTGATTGAGAGTGGCTGCCAGTCACATAGATCTTTAAATCAGGGGTATTCGTACTTTCCTATTCAGTTCGAGGGTCCAACCCTCCCCCCCTAAAAGTGCGCTCATTTGGGAGATATCCAAATTTTGGGGGTATATTGCACAACTTTTCACTGCTCCCAAACCTGTCTTCAACAACCATGTCCCTACTTGAAATGCAATTATTTAATAAATGTTTTGGTAACATGTAAACAATCATTCACAGTCCAACATCTTGCTAGCATGAATCTTGGTTGTTAGAAATTTATATGGTAGTCAATGATGTAGGCCATGGGAAGACAATGAAAGTGAGGAGTGGGGGTGTAGCAAATGTAGGTAATCAGGAGGGAGGAGGAGGACATATTTAATTGTCATCTCCCTCTTCACTAAGAGTTTTACTTCAAACAGCGGGAGGTTTGTGCTATCGTTCAACTGTCCTAGAACGTCAGTGAAAGGTCGGCATTTGGTCTGAGAACGATGTTGGCTATTTTCCGATGCTGGCACCCCTAATGTAACAGGAAAGCTCTGAAAGTCATTCACTGCGGTGCTCATGCATATGTAAATTTTCTTTGCCGGTGTTAGCATGGCATGACATGGAAGCAAATATGATGCATAACATTAATGTTTTGTCCTAACATTGAATTGCGAAATTGATGGAAACCTTACCATAATTACTGTACACATTAAGCACAAGTTGGGAAGGCAGACAGCCTTTCCTGTAGGCAGACTACATTGACAGTAGAAATCAATAGTTTGTGTGGTGGTGGCATATTGACAGAAGCGTCAATTTTTTGCATGATTAGGGTGGCGGGGGGGGGGGGGGGCTTAGCAGCCCATGGAGCATGGTCAATAAATAAGCCTCGTAAAATTTTGTTGTTTATTAGTGTTTTCGGGCGCGTCGACTGCACTGGTCATTTTGCGTCCCAGCCTCGTAGAAGATGCTTTTGTGTTAAAGTCAGCTTTTCTCATATATTTTTGCAATTTTCCAGACAGAAATATTGGTTGGGGAGGAATCAGCAATGAAGGGCTCACCCCAACATGGACATTGGGTAGTATCACAGAAATTAATTTGAATTGATACTCCTGCATTATGCCCAACAAACCTCACATGTAAGCTTAGAATTGCGTACTTCTTGCATGCAAAGGGCAACTTCGGCTTGCTGATTGAATTTCTACCAATGTTTCGACGTCGGTAATGAAATGTGCCATTCTGCAAGAGCAGCTCATCTTTTCATGAGGTGAAATGCAGATTTTTAACCCAGAATATAAAGTAAATAAAAAAGTATGACGGCCAACAATTTAACCCTAACCCTGATTCGGCGGTCCGCCGACTGGTGGAGATGGGGGGAGGAAGGATTCCCTGACGTTTGCAACCTAAGAGAGGTAGAGCCTCACAAAAAAGAACAAACGAACGGTGAACTGTCTTTAACGATTGATTTGGTGACTAGTAAGAAGTCTTCTGTTGTTAGTTGGCCCCACTTAGCCAAGCCTAAAGTCAAATTTTTCTGAAAACCAAACCACATCGGCTTTGCACGCTTATATATATATATATATATATATATATATATATATATATATATATATATATATATATATATATATACGAATTAATGCAGTGAAGTGACATGAAACATAATGAGGCGTGTCCCTTGTTTAATTTTCGGTATAATGGCATGTAGTTTTATCCGTTTCGAGCCCACGTTCATAATGTACGGTTTCGTTAACGCAACAGCACCAACCCTCTGCCCGCGGTCCGCAGAATCGTCGCTTTGCGCCCGTCGCACCGGCCGGCCCTGTATCATTTTGCAATGCTCGTAAGGAGACGTCGCTACCCTGAAACCAGAATCGCTCCGGACCCTTTTTGGTGTCAACGCGCGTGCAATGGATGCCCCAGAGGCTACTAAACATTTGAGCGAGACTGAACAAAATGCGGCATTGGCATCCTCAGAAAACTGTAGGGGATGGGGGGTCGTATTGCCCCCCCCCCTTCCTGTCACGGCGAGTATCTTGTTCAGGAAGAACAAGTCGCCTGATATAAAGTAATTAACAAATTTCGATACAATGTACTTGTTGGGGCGCGGCGAAAAGCGCCCACCAGTCAAAACATGTCGCGCCAGGCTTGGGGCATGCCTAAGGTATGGTGGATAGTTTGATGACGGTTGAGATGGGGCTCAAAGCGCATACGTCATTTTCATTAGCAGGCATGACCTAGAAGAGGCCTGCATATTTGACGTCATTCACCGTTCTACTTCCCACTTGTTCAAAATCTACCATGCATGCTGCTGCCCAGGCTATCGAGGCAATTCGCTCTTGTTTTTTTTGCGGTCGAGGAAAGCAAATCCAGCCGTAGATCGAGTTTGATCGTGAGGTCCCGGCAAGCCCCGAGGGTAGAAAAAACCCTCCTGTGCTGGGGTATGTTATAATCTGGGACAGGTGCTCCCTTTTTCCTAACAACGGCACTTGTCCTGACCTTTGCTGAAGGACAGAGTATAATTGAGCGTTTTGGTCGTAAGCAGTATATTGAAAATTGCAGTGATGAAATATACTTTGAGTGATTTTCTGATAATCGATGACGCTTCTGCGCAGGAACTTAATGACCATTTTGTCCTCTAATATTGCGTTACGCTACCGGTGAGCATTTGTCGCCAAAAATTTAATGGGTAACAAAAAGGACACTTTCACCACCCCTGGAAGCAGATAAGGCCTGCGCGACGCGCCCTTCAATCCTGGAACTGTATGGGCGTCGAGGTCTTCACGGTCTGCGTAAATCGCTTTTTTCAAACTACGCGGCTGAGTCTGCCAGTTGGTTACAGGACTTTCCGTTAAGGATGAGTACAATTATGAGCAAATACACAATTTTTAAATACGGTATAAGTGTGGATGCCAACAGAAAAAAACGCTTTTAAAAACGCAAAAAGCGCAGTTCGTTAGTTTGCTATTTGGTAATTTTCAGATAAAAGTTCAGAATCCATGAAAACAAACTTGCGCAACACAAATTGCTGCAATATTTTCAAAGGCCCCACGGGTGATTTTTAACATTTTCGTGCAAACGTCTTTGTAGTAAAAAATCCCAGTGGAACAACCCTCACCCCGCCCCATAAAAACAGCCCACATAAACCGGGAGTCCGATACAAGCACCGTGAGACATTTCCAATGCTCATGAATATCTTCTTCGAATACGATTCTACGTCATCTAGAGTACTGTAATGTGAACTTATGGAAATCGAGACCGCTTAGTGCAAAACGAAAGTGAAGGAAACGGTGGAGTTTAGGCAATAGAAAATTAGGCCAGCCACATCTTCTTCAGCTTTTAACAAAGTAATCATTAATCGCATTGCTGTTGGCTATCCCAATCTATCTATGATCCTAGTATTGACCTAAATCACGTAACGGCAAAACTAATGCGCTTGAAAACAAGAATGCATACATCATTGGAAAGAATTTCCAAAGCTGTAAGAAGTGGGTTCATTCACTATACCAGGAAAGCATTGATCTGACTTGGCCTTAACGTAGCTATGCTACATTAATATACAACCTTATGTCGGCTGTTTTGTAGGGTAGCACTTTATCTTACTCGCATTTGATTATCCACCAGTGGAGGCGTTTATGACTGGTGACGTCTCGAGCTCAGGGATTTATCTCAAGCGTTAGAAAGCAATTTAGGGCATAAATACCTAATCTTCCTTGATAACGACAGACGCATGTTGGAAATGGTAGCATTCATTTTTAGTAAGCTATGGCACCAGGGGTATGGTTTTCTACCTCTAGGACATTGGGTCATACCAAGATGTCTAGTACCAGAAGTGGCATGATATATATATATATATATATATATATATATATATATATATATATCTGAATAAGCGAATCTATGTAACGTTGTTAACTTGTTTAACCAGCACCTCCTAACATGTTGAGGGGCGGTAACGGTCAATGGTAAACTATGAAAAATGTTAAAATCTACGATCGCCAAGCCTTTCTTGGTTATAACAATGCATTTCATGAGAGCGAAGAAGATTTAGATGAGAACATATGAGTAATAACTTCGCTAAGAGGTATACTTAGTGACTCCCGTCATATTCCAGATTTACTTCACCACGCCGTAAGCGAAATCCAAGATATCTTTTTTAAAAAAAAAAAACTCGTTTTATGGGTTCCAACCCGGCGCACGTGTGCTGTGGCAGCTCCTCTGACAAACTTATTTTTGGAATCAACCGCATTTATGTCGTATCCGGAAGCAACTACTTGTAGATAGTCGACCAGTTTGGGGCCGTGTTGCCATTGGAGTAGGCGTTGCTAGTGGTTCTTAATCTTCAAGATCGTTATAAGATTAGCATCTTGAGACACTGGCTTCTTAATCTTCAAGATTGTTATAAGATTAACATCTTGAGATGCTATCTTCGGACCTCGCATAACTACACTGCTATCATTTTTGTTATTCCTGTTTGGCCCTATTGCCACTTCAACTCCCTTTCACAACTGCATGCCTTTCAAGCTGAAGTAGAGCACGCTGTCTGCACAAAGATCGTTCACAAAGCACATTTCTTCCAGTCCAGATTTTGAGGTTCATGGCCGACTACATGGATATGGATTAGGCTTAATATGGCTAAACTTTGAACGACGTGGAAATGTTGACGACCAGCTTAAAATCATGTTAAAAGGGTTTGCATTTTTGACATGAATATGACTGGCGAGACTGAAAGCGCACTCAGGCAAGGGGTCAGTTTGACACCCCGAATATCGTCAAAAATTAGAGCTCAGTGGCGCGGTGTAGTTACGCCGAGCTGTGTGTAGCTATAGGAAATTGATTGCCGATATTACGGTATAAAATCAAATGTACCTCCAAAGGTAGCTGACATATCAGAGGTCAAAGACAGGGCATGGCTGCTAGCGAAGGCAAATTCCTAGGCAATCGTAGAATGTCATGCGACAATGACGTGTTGGACAGTCATATGACTTTGAGATGGTTGGTTAGACAATAAGGCTACTGAAATTGAAATTAAGACATTTATCATCGATCTAGAGTCAGGCTAAAGTTCAGACCAAGACTGAAAAGCGCACATTATTGCTTAAGCCGCTCGTTTTTACCCGAAAGCAGCGCGGGCGATTGCTCCATTGCGGCCGTCAGACGTGCTTGCAGTGTAATCTTACAGGCGGACCTAGATTTATCTTTAAGGAAAAAAGGTCCAGGCGTGAACCACCAGCACTGGAACAACCACCACCACAACCACCACCACCACCAGTTCCTTGTTTTCATGCTTTAATCATCGTATAACAGTGTTTGCCTCGTGTATTTAACCCCGACTCTAAGGTATATTGTGCTGGCAGGATGACTTTCAGCGTTATGTGACATTTTGTTTTGGTTTTGCTTCGTAGGAGAAACGAAAGCTAATCACATTTTACAATTATGGCAAATGTCTCGAGCATTTTATTGACAGAACAAAACTTGCAGAAAAGTTGGCACTTAAATGTTCTTTTTTACCCCAGCTAAAACGAGTGTGAAGTATATTAAACAGCCCATTCGACCGTCCAAGGCCTGTTGGTGTTCCGTCAGTAGAGGGAGCCCGGCCCTCACCCGTTCATGACCAGCGCGACCAGTGGCGAGCGCTGATCTGGCCGTCCCCGCAAGTCTCCGACATTAGACCTTCCATCGGCCTGTAACACACAACACGGCCCTTCGTCGAGCATGCCTATCACGCCGTGTTACCTCGCTACCCCCGCGTCTACCGCCCCACCTTGAACAAGATGGTGATGCCCAGGTTCATGAATGGCTTGGTGAAGTCGATGACACTCTCTCTGGCGTAGTTGATGGACATGGAGCCCACTGCCAGGTCTGCTTTCTGTGGACGTGGCAGCTTTGTACCATACGAGACACACACTCGCAGAGCATGAAGGATGAGTAGCCTTAAGATGTAGTGAACAGACTTGATATTCTACAGTTTGCGCACAGGTTGTAGCGGAGTGTTAACTTGAAAATTATCGTTTTTTTACAACAGTGCTGAGGGTAACGACAGCCTCACGAAACATATTACACGTGGAGCAGCAGGCACGTAGCCACCATTTTCTCCTAACACACAAATTTTGACCGAATTCCTGCGAAGGTCGTTCAGATATAGCATAAACCTCAAGAGGGGAGGGCATGACGTGCCTGGCTTACGTGGCTCCCACGTGAGCGACGCACGCTACAACCAAGTGCAGCACTAACAACATCTAGTGGTGGTGAGGTCAACGAAGCAAACAACTGCTAAATAAACGGCTACGAAAAGCACCGCCCTCAAGTTAAGTCCAATTTGGAGTTGCATGGTTTATTTTGAGTTGACAAAAAACGTCCCACAAAAGCATGACAGCGCAAGATGCCGAGCGGGCGTTCTTTCAACGCATCTCCAACGTGCCTGTCTATGGGTAAAATATTTGATAATCGATGTAAAGGAGAGTAAGCGCATAAGCATTCATGCACTGGGAAAGCTATCACATTCATGTCCACTAGGTGAAAGATTGCCATACATAGGCTGCCACCAACGTTTGGCGTGGAAGCTATGCGGCACAAATACTCGTGCAATGAAAAACGAGCGTTCTTCGTCAGAAGCATTATCATATTCTTACGGTTATCATTGTTACATATGTTACGTTATATTACAATTGTACTGAAAATATGAATGCAGTTGCTCGCAGGCTCGGCAACAAAGCAAAGCGCAAGGCTCATTTTAGTTACCCAACCTGTTCGACGACTTGCACAATGAAACGGTTCGTCAGGCGGCACTGTTAACTCTCGTTTGCCCGATCGCCGGCCCCATTATCCGTTGCTGGCGTAGTTTTAGCAATGCGAGGTTGAAGCACACGACGGCCTAAACTCGAACACATGATCCGTATTTATTTTAGCAGGACCTGGAAGCGAGGCTGCATCGCCAGCTCGCCGAACCATCGCGCCGCACTAGGACCAGCTTCAATACGCACATGCAGCACGTCCTCCGCACGTACGCAGCAGGGGGCGGGATGCAACGAACACCCTGGTTAACCTTAGGTCTTGCGACAGCAGGCATGCCGCGTCTAACAGCCGACAGGTCAATTTCACTCTGAGCAGAGCATCACTAACACCGAACATTCAGCAGCCAGGCCCTGTCTCCCTGTGGGAGGGGGGGGGGGGGGGACGTGCCGCGTCGCCGGCGTCGGCCGCTACCTTGTCTATCAGCTGACGCACGAGGCCGTTCCACTCGCCCGTCTCGGGGTCAGGCAGGCCGTAAATGCCGTCCGGGTTCAGCATGATGGTGTAGTTAAAGCCTACAAAGTTGGCTACGGAGCGCAGCAGGTCAATGCAGAACCCTTCGAAGCGGTCATTGCCGGTGAGGTTGGTCCCCTGGCGAAGCATCACGTACGGACGGTCCTGCAGGACAGGCGACATCAGCGGCTGGTCTGACCTAGGCACAGCCCGGGGCGAGATTAGAAACAGGCCTGACCTCGGCACAGCCCGGGGCGAGGTCAGAAACAGGCCTGACCTCGGCACAGCCCGGGGCGACATCAGCGGCTGGTCTGACCTAGGCACAGCCCGGAGTGAGATCAGAAACAGGCCTGACCTCGGTACAGCCCGGGCCGAGATCAGCGGCCGGTCTGACCTAGGCACAGCCCGGAGCGAGATCAGAAACAGGCCTGACCTCGGCACAGCCCGGGGCGAGGTCAGACACCGACCTGACCTGGGCACAGTCCGGGGCGAGATCAGACACCGGCCCGACCTCGGTACAGCCCGGGGCGAGATCAGACACCGGCCTGTCCTTGGCACAGCCTCGGGCTAGATCAGACACCGGCCTGACCTCGGTACAGCCCAGGGCGAGATCAGCGGCCGACCTGACCTTGGCACAGCCCAGGGCGAGATCAGCGGCCGGGTACAGCCCGGGAGAGATCAGACACCGGCCTGACCTAGGCACAGCCTGGGGCCAGGTCAGAGGCCGATCTGACCTTGGCACAGCCCGGGGCGAGTTCAGACACCA
The DNA here is from genome assembly GCF_011947565.3 of Pollicipes pollicipes. Lineage (NCBI taxonomy): Eukaryota > Metazoa > Arthropoda > Thecostraca > Pollicipedomorpha > Pollicipedidae > Pollicipes > Pollicipes pollicipes. The sequence goes on from NW_023596746.1 coordinate 14,652,383, forward strand.
GCCTGACCTCGGCACAGCCCGGGGCGAGATCAGGCACCGGCCTGACCTCGGTACAGCCCGGGGCGAGATCAGACACCGGCCTGACCTCGGCACAGCCCGGGGCGAGATTAGACACCGGCCTGACCTAGGCTCAGCCCGGTGCTGGTCAGAGGCCCGTCAAAGAAGTGACGGAATGACGGATCCCGTCTTCATTGGATCACCCAACACGTTGGAGGAGAGGATGGGCGAGACCAACCAGACACTGCGCCAGAACGAAGGATTGTGACGGCAAAGAGGGACGTGACCAGATTGCAATACCGTCCTCTGCCAAATACTGCCAAAGACGGCAACGTTCGGCGCCGGTCATAAGACAGAAAATGTAGCCTGCTTAGCTGGCGCTGATCGCCTTACTGGTTGTGGATCATCCAACTGCCTACAGGTATGATTATAAATCTAACGTAGGCATGATTCGGGCATTTCATTCACACAATGCGAATACGAAACGTTTATGTTGATACTTCAACCGTGTTATGGTTCCCGCAGATTATGCATTGCTGTTCTGCATACAAATCGGCACAACGTCAGAGCCAGAAGCAAATTTGAACGCCACGCCACCAAACGCAGGGCGGCGTGTCATCCTGACAGCGTCCCACCCAGATTGGCTCGTCGGCTCTCCCAGGGGACGCCCTGATCTCGGACGACTCGGCTCGGCAGGCACCCGCTCCAGATCTTCCTAATCGCGGCTCATCAGGGCAAGAGGTCCGATATCCGCGACCTTTTGTCGCAAAACGCCCGAGCCTTGAGCGGCCTTGCCACCCAGATCACGTACTGTCCCTCTCCCCAGGTCCAACAAATCACGGTTCGCCGCGGGGGCGCGCGACACCCAATCTCGGGCCAGGCTGCAGCGCGCCCGCCTTGTGCACCGCCTGTCTCCCTCCGCCGCCGACCCGAATACGAACGGCGAGACCGTGCCTCTTGCGATAGGCCGCCGCGTGAGCCCCACACAGCCTGGAACCGAAAACAGTACAGAAGAAACTTAACGTGACCAGGCTTTGCTGAAAGAAAGCAGTATTTCCCGAAAGAAGTCCATCTGCGATCGATGCCTACACCTTTGGCTTCTACGACCTCTGCTACGTGCCGCGCCTGCTATTGAGGGAAGCTAAACATGGTGCACTCGAATGATACACGCCATCTGCAGGACTCTGCAGGGTCTGCAGCGCCGCACCGGCGGCGCACACGTACGCCTTTCACCAGCTCGTGAACCATGCCGTCCCACTCGCCCGTCTCCGGATCGCGCGCGCCGTAGCGTCGATCGGGCACCACCTCCATGATGTACGAGAACCCGGCCATGTCGGCGATCAGCTCCAGGAGATCGATACAGAAGCCGTAGAAGCGGGCGTTACCCGTGTAGTTCTTGCCGGGTCGCATCATCACGTACGGCGTGTCCTGGAACCCATGGCGGCGCTGGTGGCCCGCCCGATACCCCTGCTCTTCCACCTCCCTCCCCCCTCTGAGGGGCTGACACCATTCTTCGGTCGGCAGATGTTGCCGCGGTTTGGTCGGCAGACATCTTCTGGCTTGGCCACACCCGCTTGTAGAAGGCCTTGTTTGCCAAGCGCGGCACCGCAAAACACCGTAAAAGCATCAACCTTGATTTGAGTAAGTGGCAAAAAACGCAACTAGGATTTACCGCGACATTTCATAGCACAACTGAGCTGAAACTGAAAATGCGACGTAATTGTGAGTGACATTTTTATATAACTTTGGAGCGAGACCTGGCCAGGCAGAGCAATGACACGAAACGCCACGTGCAAACACGCTGCGAGCCCGACATATCACAGCATTCGAAATAGTAGTGGTCGGTGCGCCAGTGTTCGTCCGTACGACCTCAGGATTACGCTGCCTGGACCTGAGACGTCAACTCTGGTCGTGCCCAGCCACTGGTCGTGGGCATTGCTTTTAGACCGTCAACAAACACCTCTGGTTGTGAGCTTTGATTTGGTCATCGAATGCCCCTGGTCGTGGGCCTTGATTTGAGACTGTCGTCACATGCCTCTGGTCGTGGGAAGTTTGGTGCAATACTGCCTACCTTGTACACCCACAAAGTTACCTCCAAGGTCATAGCGTCTGGGGTGCCAGAAACGAGAAGCACGAGCGTATGCGCATATGCACATTGTTTGCTATCAGGGAGAACGTTTTGTGCACAGACCCATAAGTCTTACATCACCGTTTAAATTGTTGATTATTCTGAAACACTTCCTGTTAGAACACACCTATGCTGTCGGTGCGAAAGTCAACAGCTTCTTTGCAGTAACCCGATGCTGAGATTGAAGCAGATGCAGACTTTATCGGCCTATGTATTACTATGCTGGATTGGGTGGGTGCCACAGAGGGCAGGAAGATACAGGTGGACATCGGACAAATTTGAAATGCTATCTTCACAAGCCACTGCATCAGCCACCAGAAGAAATACGTTCGCATTGCTGGTAATACCAGATAACCTTGCCAGTTGATTAGCCGTTCCTGTCAGGGAGCACAGCTTCAGCACAGCCCACCTGTGAGGTAAAAGAGATTGGACATATCTGCCTGGCACGTCTCGTGGCTCCCGAAGTGCACCGGCGGACGCTCACCAGGTTGGTGGTCACCACCAGCGTGACGTTCAGTGTGCCTGGGTCGTAGAAGGCCTCGTAGTCTGTGATGTTGACGTGACCCGCTGGGGTCCACTCGCCGACCTGCGGCAAGGTCAAACATGCAGCACAGTGAGCAGACTGATGATGGGGCTCTGTCAGCAAAAGAAGTTAGTTAGGCGTTCTCAGGTGAGCATCGCAAGTACAGTTAGTGCAGATGGTAGATCGCACCAGATAGCACAACTCTTCACTACGTCACAGGTCCTGCAGTCGTATTCCTGGCCTAGCTGACCAGCTACGTCGCTGCGTTACTCACTGCGTCACTGCGTCACTACGTTACCCACTACGCCGCTGCGTCACTGCAAGCTACCATTCTGAAAGATGTCTGGAGCGCCTCGCCTCATCGCACCATAGCTGGCCCCAGTCATTGGTGACATGGCCCACACAACGGCTGACACTAAGGCTGCAGTACAGATAAATCAGCAATCTATGTGGAGTCGCCGGGAGGCATCACGCGCCGCCCGCCTTTCCCGTAGTGTTCCGTATGACACTGGTGACGCGCTCACGCAGCTCGCCCCAGGCCGCTTGCTTAGATGTGCCTTCCGACCACTGAGCGACGACCACCATAGCAAATGCGAAGCTCCAGTACTGAATCATAACAAACAACGGAAGCACGTGCGTGGCAGTGCCGGCAATGAACGAGTGGCTTATCGTACTGCGCGAGGCAGACACAGTCTCGCCGTCCTCACAAGGCAGACACAGTCTCGCCATCCTCACAAGGCAGACACAGTCTCGCCATCCTCACAAGGCTGACACAGTCTCTCCGTCCTCACAAGGCAGACACAGTCTCGCCATCCTCACAAGGCAGACACAGTCTCGCCGTCCTCACAAGGCAGACACAGTCTCGCCATTCTCACAAGGCAGACACAGTCTCGCCATCCTCACAAGGCAGACACAGTCTCGCCATCCTCACAAGGCGCAATCCTGGCAACACGCTGAGCCGATTCTCAGAAAGACAACAAGAATGACTTTGTTGGCGCGGCGGTCTTCTCCAAAACAAAAATTGTCCCACGTATCCTTTCAATAGGTACCTCTCGGCATATGTGTGACTGTTAATTATCACTTCTTGCTTAGACATGACATACGCAATATCACGCGAACTTTGTGGAGCAGCCGAAGCTGTCATAACCGCCGTCCCAAAACCAGTCGACATCTCGTCCCCTCTGGCCCAGCCGCCCGTGTGAGGCCGTCTTTGTGGGCTGTGTCATCGAAGACGCGCAGCAGGTCCTATTTCTTGCGGCGGCACCTAAACGCCGCGAGCACAGAGTGACGTACCCGGGGCGAGTTACCAGCCAAAGAGGGCGGCGCCGTCAGATGCGGCATGAGATTGTATGACCTTCAGCAGACCCGACGAAAAGGCATCCTGGTATTTGAAATTTGATCTTTCTCTAAGCCAGCACTCCTCAGTCTGTGGTGTCGTGACCCACGTTTGGGGTTGTTCAGCTTTCGGCTGGGTCGCATGGACGCAAATTACGCTTCTTGCCAGGGTGACGAAGGGCGTGTCAGAAATACGATGAGAAGGCTTAATTTAACTTGTGCGGAGTTCTGAATTGCGGTATTTTATTTAAAACTGACCAGAACAGTGAAGAATACCGACTGCCGTGTGCTAATCGATTGTGAATCTACCAGCTGTTACGGTACGAATAAACTGAAGGTAAGGCATATGAAAATATATCTTTTGCAGTTAAGAAAGCGGCATTTGGCTGCACTTAACCACCGTCCCGTCTGATGTTTGACGGCCTTTAATGTACTATGCACTTTTATGTTGCAAATAATCGATCTTACCTGTACCATGACGTACTGGTAAGACAGGCGCATCAAGCAAACGCTGGTAACAATAATTTCGCCAGGCAAACATCGGAATGTTGGAATCAGATACTACAATTAGGCATATTCTTCGTCGAATGACCAGGAGAACGGTGATATAGATATATTAATGATGAGTCAGACATGCCCATGTCAAAACGATTAAAACGATAATAAGGAGTGTTTGCCTTTGCCAGTCCACATACCTTTGTCAAAAAGATTATTATTAACAATTATCTGCTCATAATTATTTTTTCGCTTTGACAAAGGTATATAGCCGACATATTATATCCATCTTCCCGTTCTCCTGGCCATAGGAAGGACTAAGCTAACAACACTGTCTTATCTATTTGCATAATACTCCTCCCAAATGCATTAACAGCTTAAATATTGGTATCCTTGACGCTATCTAGCACATGTTTTAGTACTCGCGACCACAAGAATCGTCTTAAAATGTCCAATGGTCTTACAACACATCCTAATACTTACTGGATAACGTTGCTTAACCGGTACCTACTAATAGTTTACTAGTTGCCACGGAAAAATCCATAACATATATATATATATATATATATATATATATATAATATATATATTTCAGCAACGCAGAGGCAATGTCGACCGTTTTGCAGGCCACCACCACTACCCCACTTGCATTTGTTCATCTCTATATTGCGTCGCGTACGGCCTCGAACCCTCAGCGCTCGACCCGTCCGCTGCCGGAAGTGGCTGAGGAGCCCGCGGGCGGCCCGTGCTGCTGCACTCCCGCCACATGGCCGCACTGACTGGTAGGTCAAGCAAGCAAATACGAAGTAGGACATGGCGGCATGCCACGTGTTTTAGGCCCGTGGTGGAAAGCTTGAAACTAAGGTGGGAAGTTTTCACCTTGTTGCCTACCTTTTATCCTCGGTTGCCCTGAAATTGAAGTCTGGTCGTGCGAGGGCTTGTACAGATTATTTTAGCTGTACTGCTCCCTGAACCTTTCTTTCAAATACGGCTATTTTTAGCCTGTTCAACGATTTAATTCAGGCAAAATACGAGTTCCTACAAGGCATGCCAGATGTACTGGCTTTGATGAAAAAAAACACAATTCTCACAGATTATTTCCCTGCAGTGTAAATTACGTCATTGCCCGCGCTTTACCGGCCACGCCAGGTAGTATTTCGATAACAGATCACCTTTTCCCAAATTACACTAACGAAACACATGTCACGTGAAGGGACCAAAATCCGAGGAGGAAAATCATTGCAATCAATCATTGCAATCATTGAAAATCATCAAAATCATTGGTAGTGCACATGGCAAGTCGTTTTTTTCGTCCTACGCTACCCACCAACTTAAAGTCGTTCCTGCGCCACTGAAAAAGGTGCACCACCAATTCCAACACTCCATGCCCGTTTTGGATCACCGTTCCCGGCGTTACAGGCTTCAACACCGATGCCACGAAAATGATAACAAGTGATATTACTCAGAGCGTCGATTTTCGTTTCACTTATTCAGTGGTATGACACCTGCTCTCAGCCACGAGTTATGCAATACAGGGGAACCTGAAGTACGGCAGTGGCTGGAAAAAGAAGACTAAGAACAACTGGTTCAAATATTTGACTGTGATCCGTAAAAGGTCGCCTGGATGGGGCAGGAGAATGATACAGATAGCTGACTCTCGCTCCTTTTACCCACTCATTTCCCAAGTCTGGCACGTCTGTCGGCGGCGAAAAGGTCTGAACACTTGTGTGGAGTTGCGTGAAAGACCCGCGTGACGCGGCGTCGATGCAGCTGCGGGCATGGCGTGATGATCTGTATGAGGCGATGGCGACGCATTCGTCGCTACTGCCGCGGTGGGAACAGTGGGCAAACGTCAACACCGGGCCGGTGTGGTGGTGGTCTGCCGTCGCTACTGCATCAGTGTGCGGGTCTGACGTCACTAGAGCATCGGAGTGATGGTCTGGCGTCACTTCAGGACCGAAGTGCTAATCTGACATCACCACCGACAGAAGTAGAAATATCGCGTCACTGTAACACTGCAGTGGTGATCTGACATCACCACGGCACCGGAATGACCGTGTGACGTCATCACATCACCTGGGTGGTGGCCAAACGCTACTACAGGAATCGACCAGTGACAAGACGCCACAATAAAGGGCAGAGCGGCGGCCGAGCGGCACTGCAGGAGGAAAGCAGTGGCCAGACGCCACAATACATGACCAAACGCAAAGACCAGGCGCCACTCTGCAGAACCAGAGCAGCGGCCAGACGTCACTCAACAGGACTAGGGAGGCGGCCAGACGTCCCTATACATGACCAGAGCAGCGGCCAAACGTCACTCCACAGGACCAGAGCGGCGGCCAGACGTCAGAGCGGCCAGTGGACCCACCCACAGGACCAGATTCAGTGAGTGATTCGGCCGGCCTGCCCCCTGCGCCGATGTCGCAGAGCGCCTCAGACCGGTCGTCTATCTGCCTGTAAACAATTGCTTCTCGTTATCGTGCCACGCCGCCCGGGATGCGTCAGTCCGCCTGTGGTGCCGGGAGGCGGCGGCCAACGCTCTCGTCGCTCGTGGTCGCAGCCCCGCCCGCAGCCGCCGTCACCATGGATATTCTCGTGGCGCAGATTCTCGGCATCCTCGTCATCTTCTTGGTCACCACCACCATCGGCGTGCTGCCCGGCGTGCTGATGCGGCGTAACGCCAGTGCGATCAGCGTGGAGTCGCGCGGGTTCCGCACAGTCCTGTCGGTGGCCAACTCGCTGGCCTCGGGCGTCTTTCTGGACCTGTGCTTCCTCGGTCTGATCCCGATGGTGCAGGAACTTTTCAGCAAACTGTGGGTGGAGCTGGAGGTGTCAGTGCACTACCCGGTGGGCGAGGCACTCGTGCTGGTCGGCTTCTTCTTGATTCTGACTGTGGAGAACTTTGCCATCTGGTTGCAGGGGCGCGGCCAGCAAAAGCCAGAGCCTGGTATGCGCGCGCTCAGCATCGAGAACATAGCGGACGTAGTGTCGGAGGCGGCGCCACGGACGACTCTGCCCAAGGGAGACGACCGCGAAGACGGTGGTGAGGCCGGCCGGCCGCTGACGGCACAGACAGGTGGCAAAGAGCCAAACGGTGTTGAGCTCCAGGTGATGGCGGCACCGGAGACGTCGGGGCAGGGTCACAGCCACGGCGCCGTGCTCGCGGCGAACAACTCGGGGCTACGTTTCCTCATGCTGCTGTCGGCCATCAGTCTGCACTCGCTGTTTGAAGGCATGGCCATTGGCCTGCAGGTGTCAATGTCGGTGCTGCTGAACTTGCTGCTGGCCATCCTGATTCACGAGTCGCTGGTCGGTCTGGCCATTGGTGTGAAGATAGCACAGCAGAAGGTCAGCTTCTGGAAGAGCCTGCGCCTCATCTGCGCCTTCACCACCATGATCCCGCTTGGGATCGGACTGGGAATCGCGCTGGGTACGGCGGAAGGCGCAACCGGTTACGCCCTGTCGGGCACGTGCCAGGCGCTGGCCGCCGGCGTCTTCCTGCACGTCACGTTCATGGAGCTGGTGCCGGACGAGCTAGAACACTCGCAGAACGCCTTCGTCAGCATCGCCTGCATGTTCTTGGGCTTCTCGGGCATGTCGCTTATCGTTTACCTCACCGAGTGAAGGAAGACTGCGCTGAACCAAATCTGCGAGCCCGGCATTCCAAGTCGCCTGTGGAGCGGGCGATGTCAGTTTCTACTTCGAATGACTGGTGCTCAGGACGAGGTCACTCAGTTAGGCAGCGCCTCGAGCCGGGACCAACACCACCTGCACTTTCAACAGGGCCATATGCTATCGGCCGTCGAAACATATCTATCTAGAGGAAAGAACCAAAGCAGGCCAAGGCCTGGCACAAGATATCCCCCGCAAACTGGCAGGATATTATACCGGAACCAGCGTGCCTTGAAGAGGAGTCCGTCCCTGAGGGCGGTGGCAATGCCCGCGAGGCTCTCACCATCTGCACCAGATGGCGTTTGACGACAGACAGACAGGCGCTGAACAGTGGGCCCAGTACAGTGTTACGCTCCGAGTTCTTCCAAAGAAGAGTGCGCCCAGTACAGTGTCACGTTCTGAGTTCTTCCAAAGAAGAGTGCGCCCAGTGCGGTGTCACGTTCTGAGTTCTTCCGCAGAAGGCCGTCCACACGCGCGCGTTGCTCACCATAGCAGGTGTGGCCAGATGGGGAGCAATACATGGGTAAGAGGTGTGACAAGTGTGGCTCTGGTCAACTGGTGAAGTTGGAGTGGTGGAAGCACTGGATGGCCAGTTTCATTTGTTTATGTCAAAGGTGGTAGGTGTAACAGCATTGGCCTGAGTGGTGTACTTTTTTAGGGTCATGGGACACCAAACTTTGCGATGTCATTCATATGCTCAGAAACATGTTCTGGGAATGTGTATCTATGCCATTTCCGCTAATAATATTTATCTTTCCTTAATGTCATTCGGTATGATTGTCGCACTCTTGAAATGAACAATCGCGATTCACAATGGTAATCGATAACATATTTGCACTGGAATTGTTGCATCTCACACAAGTTCACGTGAAACGCACTGCAGTGCAATAAACGACAATGCGATACGATTGTCCAGCCCCACGGCGTCTTTGTCTGCGGTAATACAGCCAGCAATTTCGGTCCGATCCCGACTGTTCCCTGACTTTGCCAGTTGGGTAATGCTTGTGGTTGGCCCACAAAATGAAACACTGGCTGGGATGTGCAACCCACCCTTGCCCGGATAATTTCCAGACTGCCCCCGAGCAGCCGGTTGGGTGATCTCGTACGTTCTCCGAGTCGTCTATAGCGAGTTTATCTTAAAGGGAGTATCTCACCTTTTGTGTACTTTTCACGTATTGTTGCACCAGGCACGTACGATTTGATCAGTCATACCAGTTTGTTCGAAATCCGTCTGAATAGCCCAGAATTTTCATGTGAAGCAGCCGACTCTGGGAGAGAAATCATATCTCACTCCCTGCTCACCACTATAAAAGTAATACATTTCATTTCTGTCACTTTCTGATGTTGCAAATGGTGCGTCTCTAGACTGTCCCGTGCTTGCGGATCTTCCACGCGTCCTTTCCACAAAACCCTTCACGTGGACGGTCCCTTGGAGCGCGTCAGCGAGGTGGCTCATATTGACATCATAGAGGCCGCTATGAGCAACAGTTTTCGTGAAACATAGATCAGTGCAATCGCCACCAACGCGCTGCTGTCGCCGTGCTCCGGTGCTCCATCATGTCGTTTCGGTTTCTTCTTCCACCGCGAGTGTATGCAACGAGCAATGCTGCACTGCAATGGCACAGCCGTTTCACGCGCCTAAAGCGTTTCAGCCAGTGCAGCCAGGCAGTGCACGAAGCCGCTGGCGAGCCCGCTCAAAGGGAGCTCCATCACTGGAAATATGACCCTAATTGAGCACTTCCCGACTCGCGTTCGTCCGACTGGCGCTGCGAGCTGGCGGGAGCCCGCCAGGCCCATCCACAGCCCGACAATAAACTGTCACGGGCGCTACACGGTAGCCAACACGACTGAATCAGCGGACATCAGCAAGACAACGCCAACAAGCACCAGCTTTCAATCACTGGCTCATCACAGTGCCTCCAATATAATGACCGTAAAAAACAACGTAGTGTTAAGTTAATGACCAAAACTTTTTATTACTTCACGTAAGTTGTGAACTGCATTTGCTAGGAGCATTATGCATATAGATGAGGCGGTAATAATAGTCTTCTTCCCGGTAGAATTAACATGAGAATGGAAGGAAAGATGTGATATTTCGGCTCCATGCCTATATCAAAACAAATGTGGGTAGCAAATTCAAAATTTTCTGCCGATCTTACTAGATTTTAAGTTTTTTTTAACAACAAGCCGCAGCTTTTACAGAGCACTAACCATCAAGAATTCAACAAGGAGCAGTTGCTAGCAATTTACATGATGCAGGGCACATCTATCTACGTATTAAATTACCATAAAAATACGTCTATGTGCAACCGAGCTCAAGTTTATAGACATCGTGCATAACACACTCACACATGTAAGCGATTTCATTAAAATAACTTAAAGTAAACAGGCATCACTCATCATGCATCACCTATACATGCAAATGATTTCAATTAAACAGGCATCACGCATCACGCGTCAGGCATCACTCATGCATGAACACGATTTTAAGCTCGCGCGCACCCCACATCAAGGCACTAATCACATTTACACAATTGGTCACACCGAGCCCTGTGTGTTAAGTCTGGTTGCCGACTTCTTATAAAATTAATCTAGCGAAAAGTGAATATTATTAGTATCTGATATAGTATCAAGATTAAGTTAATCTATTAATATCTTAAAAGATTCGCTTATTTTCCTATCTGAATGGTCCTGTGCTCTGTAGATGACTTTGAACTCTAAAAGTGGTTAAGTGTCCATATCTCCCTGAACTTCAGCCTGAGCGTGCTATGTCAAAAAAGGCCATCAAGGAGGCATTCGCTCTTAAGTTTAAAACATCTGAGATGTGTTCATTGTGTCTAAAATAATGGGGTGCATGGACTCCCCGACATAAACTATGTCCCTCCCACGTCTGTTTACATAGTTTGCCCTGAACTTCATAAACCAGGCTTATGCTTTCAAACCCCTTGAAACTCAGACTCGCGTAATGACATCTATTGCCGTCCGGGTGCTTAGGATTCGAGATAAAATATTTTACCAGAGACATTTTTAACTTATCGTCGGTCGGTCGTCCTGCACTGAAATCAGGTGTTCATGCTTGCCATATCGCACTGCCTACCTATGCTCCCGACATCACAATGGTATCCACACGTGAAACGAAGTTCGGCACCGTAAGGCCCATCGTGTACGGCACACGGCCAAATATTACGTAAGTTGTGGAGTGCACTTGCGAGGAACAATATTCGCATAAATAAGACAGTAGTAATAACCTTAGTTCTCGGAGAAAAGCTGGAGAATGCAGATAAAGATGCGTTGATAGTTTGGCAACATGCCTTCATCGAAATGAATAGCGGAAGTTATATATATACATATATATATATATATTGAGAGAGAGAGAGAGAGAGAGAGAGAGAGAGAGATATATATATATATATATATATATATATATATATATATATATATATATATGAAAATAGCAATCCGTCTTACTTCAATTAGTTGTGCTTCATTTATGTTCTCCGTACTAAAAGATGTTTTCCAACAGTACTGCACAATTTTTTCATCCTTTAAAACTCAAAACTTATTTCTTGTGCAATTTAGTCTTCTCCGAAGATGAGATAAGATCTCGAAACGTTAGAATGGAAGGAGTGATGAATATATGAGTAATTTTGTACGAACCATCTTTAATCTAAGCGATGACGCAAAGTCAAAGGCCCGGAAGCTAGAACGATGCATCAAAAAGCTCGTTAATGCTGAGTCAGCAGTTATTTTTAATCAAACATGTATCCAAGAAAGAATTCTGCCAAAATATTCCAATATATATATATATATATATATATATATATATATATATATATAGTTAATGCTGAGTCAGCAGTTATTTTTAATCAAACATGTATCCAGGAAATAATTCTGCCAAAATATTCCAATATATTATATATATATATATATATATATATATATATAAGCATATTATATAATCGCAGAATCGTCTGCTTTCCATAAAGGTGTGCTGCTGAAATATCAACGCATTATATCCCCATTCTCTTGGTTTTTCTCCGAGGACTAAGGCTATTACTGCTGTCTTATTTACGTCAAATATGGTCATGTACGCTGTGCATGCTTATAAGCATAAATTGCAGTACACTGATGACATATTTTCCGTGCAAAAGATGGGAGTGCTGGGAGTAATGGAATGGGTACTCGGTATTTGCATGGGTTTGTGATCTGAAATAGCATTTATGAAGATAATTCAGCACAGTTCACGGCCTTGTCATTTCAAAACTTAAAACCCTTTGGATTTTGAGCTTGATGTCAGCAAACTTAAGCAGACTATTTCGTGCAGACTATTTCAAGGTCACCCAGAAATGCATGCCATCCTAGATACGCCAAGCAAATATTGCTACCTCATGTTATATAACCGTAGCGCAAGCCAAGCCAAACTGTCAGCCCATTGGTCATGTAATGGTTATGGCCCGAAGCATATGATAAACGATTTATTCGCATCTGGCGTGCGTCAGCACTATTCTGTCACCAACGAATTTCAACCGTCTCTCAACCGGTATAATGCGTTGAGTGCAAGTTTTGGGCACGCATCACGTTTTGGCTACGCTACACAGGAAGATGGACAATGGCACGAGTTATGACTGCAATAGGCCCAGGAATAAAAAAAATAGGAATAACGTCATAGGGAAGGATGCGAACGCTACCAAATGATACAGAATCACCGGCAAATATGCAAGAAGACACGAGATACGGCGAAAACACGCGCGCATAACGATATTTGTGCTGATACAACACACCGATTAGCACGACACCCCTCGGCAATTTAAAGTACGACAAGAAAGTTAGCCCGTCCGCTACGGTGGCAATGTCACACGGCCAGTTTGGCGGCCACTCTGACGTCATACAAACGTTCCATGACTTAGTAAAACGACGACGTATTGGATAGCATTTTTACTAAGTTGCGACACTGTGTTGTCTAGAGCAGTCTTCTGCACTTAAAAGCTCACCAATACTTACAAGTGAGCCAATTTTATCATATTCCATACTTGCATTAATGTGTTCACAGGTGGAACATGCTGTTCAAGTAACAGTACGCATCGAATATATAATGAACAAAATCGATTACATGTATACAAATGGGTGTTTAAACCCCATTCACAAGTGATTAGTTCAAGCACCGAGCAGCAATCGTTTCAGAGGTGGGTCCGAATTCACGATATCCCTGCTAGCGATCACGATTTCCCCGAGTCAGTACCAGCGACAGTACCTTGACCAGAGCGTGCTGCTTCAGCTTGAGCAAGTCCAGCTTGAAGGTAGTCCTCTTGCCCTCGCTGAACTGGATGGGGCCGGTGAGACCGCGCAGTTCCCGTACCTGCGGCAGCCGGCCCAGATCAGCCGCCGACCGCCTGAGGGCCTCCCCGCACATGCCAGCCGCAGCGCACGCTGTTTGCCCCGAGGCTAATCTGGAGGTCTGAGTGGCGGCGGCCGGACCACTCCACTGGTCCCGTGACCGGGGCTGGTCCACTCCAGTCCGCTGGCGGCCGCGGGCAGCAGCCGGTGGCGTTTGGCCCGGTCACCTCGGCCGAAGACCGGAGAGACGCGTCCGGAGTGCCGCAGGTCACCAGGTTATGCGGTCGACTTAGCGGTCATCTGTACCGAACCGCAAGCACACTGTGTATGGGATCAGCATGGGACGCGTATCAGTTGCTTGGACGTGCGAGTTCTTCGGAATCAATATCATCAGCAGCGGACTACGTCTGCTGCAGCCGAGCGCCAGTGATCAGCCAGCGGCTTCGCCGCCCTGTTATTGCTCAGCGGAGCTGACCTCGGCGTCAACGCGATCTCCCGGCTACTGCAACAGCATTCACCGGCTACTGCCACAGCATTCTCCGGCTACTGCCACAGTATTCACCGGCTACTGCCACAGCATTCACTGGCTACTGCCACAGCATTTTCCGGCTACTGCCACTATTCACCGGCTACTGGCACAGCATTCACTGGCCACCGCCACAGCATTCACTGGCTACTGCCACAGCATTCACTGGCCACCGCCACAGCATTCACTGGCTACTGCCACAGCATTCACAAGACGGCGCGCCGCCACTGCTGCCCAGGCGCCCCGTCCAGACAATGATCATCCGGACAGCAGTCAAGGCCGCGGTGGCGACTTCTCTATTGACGACGAACCCGGCGAACTATTGGTTGTTACCATAGCGGCGCCGGTTGTCGCGATGGGTGCCACAGAGCTCGCTATATGTGATGTATGTGGCTCACCACATGAGCCGCTTAATCTGTATACTATTCGATCCGGGAGGGTTTTGCTACTAGCAGACCCATGGAGGCTTACTGTACATTTGTTAGTGGTGGTCTAGATTGGGTCCAATGCCTTTTAAGTGCAGCATTGTTGAATAACACATGCTGAAACTGGGATCGCTCAATGAGGTGCTAATCCAACGATGTTCTTCATTCGCAGTGCGAAATAGCACTCAGCTGGCTCCTGGGTTTGCAATAGCGCAGTGATTTATACGCACATCTGGTAAGCCAGAAGCATGAAGTTCGATTGCGGCGGTGTCCGCCCCTAATACCGGAGTAAGACAGGCGACGGTGGTGCAATATTCTGTAGTGCAGCAGTGTAGTGCAGTGTAGCGTAGGGCATTCATATGCAGCAGTCTGGGCTGCTGAGTGCGTTGTTAAACCTCAAGGACAACAGTTCGGGTAATCCTGGGACCAGAACTAGGACGCGTGTGGTACCCGTATTGCGTACGGTCCTCCTGCATCATCGGTCTTTTCTGGTGCTTATCTACGCACGACAGAGCCGAAGCTGCCCAGGGTGATTTGACTCCCATTGAAGCGCTCGCTAATGTTTAGACTTTGACCCAGAAACCTTTGATAATACCAGCACTTGTAAGATATCACTGGTCAAACATGGCAATCGATCCGTAATCCCACCATCTGACCATCCCCATGAGCCCGAACTGTCGCAGGCCGTCGGGCTGGGCCGCCCGCGTACACTGAACGGCCGGCGGCGCTGGCGGTCACGCACTCCCACCCTACCCCCGGACGCGTCCTCACCGCGTTGATGTAGTTGAAGAGACTGCTGCCGTCGGGCCAGGGCTGCTCGCGGCCGCAGGAGACGCTGCTGTACTCGAGGGGAGCGCCGCCCTGTAGCGCCGTCAGCGCGCGAGCAAACACCAGCACCGAGTCGAACATGAGCGCCGGCTGGGCCTGCGACGCGCGCCCAGAGTCCTGTCATTCACAGGCAGCAGGGGACCAGCGGACCGGGGTACAAGTACCGTCAACGGTACACACGAGGCACACGGAACCGGGGGACAGGTACCGTCAACGGGACACACGGGACACACGGGACACACGGGACCGGGGGACAGGTACCGTCAACGGGACACACGGGACACACGGTACACACGGGACCGGGGGACAGGTACCGTCAACGGGACACACGGGACACACGGTACACACGGGACCGGGGGACAGGTACCGTCAACGGGACACACGGGACACACGGGATACACGGGACCGGGGGACAGGTACCGTCAACGGGACACACGGGACACACGGGACACACGGGACCGGGGGACAGGTACCGTCAACGGGACACACGGGACACACGGTACACACGGGACCGGGGGACAGGTACCGTCAACGGGACACACGGGACACACGGGACACACGGGACCGGGGGACAGGTACCGTCGACAGTACAGTGCTCAAACAATGTAGGGATGCCATCTCGTGTGGGACTTTATCGCTGAGGCAGGAAAGCAGCACCCGGTTCTAACGCGTACCAGACCGCTGGTCAATGCACACTAAAACACAATGATTGTGTTTTACAGCTGAGGGCGGACTGAGCCAGTCTCGCCGTTCCGTTAGCTGATAACGTGCGGTAGCACTATACACTCAGATTTATCATCCTTGAAATGCGTTTAAAAAACGTGCGTGAGGTACGTCAGCAGCTCGAGACCATGCAATCCGTGGCACCGAGCACACCCGACGAGGCTCGGTCAGGGAATAGACCACGAGCGCAGGTAATCCACGGATCAGAAATTCGGTAGCATCCTGTAACGGCGAACTTTCATCCCACTACATCAAGCTGTGCTTGTAGCGCTTAGTTTGTTATGAGAATCGCGGTCCTGTCAGAAGCCTACCCGATCACAACATGATCTAAGAGATGGTCCGAGAGTTGCTCCCTGTCTCCGCCCAGAGAACGCCGCGTCCATCACAACCGTTGGCTCTCCCCCCAGGCCCCCTCCCCCCGCCCCCGGATCGTCTATTATGTAATGCGGCGGGACCAGAACGACCCGGAATCAATGGGACGGCAGGACGATAGCCAACGTCAATACGTGGTGTTTGATATGGCTGTCCGAAGGCAAACACGACAGGGGCATGACATCCCGCAGAGGTGACGACCAGCGCGTGGGAGCGCGGCCCCGTCGATCACCGAACGGACGTCTGCATCCAGCCGTCAGCGCCGACATGCACAACAGGGGACAGCACTGGGCTGGCACGGCGCCGGTGTCCTCAGGGGGTCTGATCCGCTGCACTGAGAGCTCGCGGCAGGACTGGGCTGGCACGGCGCTGGTGTCCTCAAGGGCTCTGATCCGTTGCACCGGGAGCTTGCGACAAGACTGGGCTGACACAGCGCGGTGTGCTCAGTTAGAAAGGAGAAAGAGTGAGAAAGGTCAGTGAGCGAAAGTGAGAAAGGTCACACTGAAGGGGTCTAAAAAAGAAAATCTAAGGATTTCTATGTTTTTAGAACATTTTGCCAGCCATTTAGCGTGAACGTGAGTGATTCAGTTCCAACAATGTGTCGTGTTTTTGCATACCTCAATGACGCCCGATTTGGAGATGATGCTGTGGCCGACAGGTTGAAACTGTTCCATCTGGCGCAGGATCTCGCGAACGTGAAACGAGTCGGACACCAGCCGGAACGCCGTCATGTTCACGAAGTTGTACTTGAAGTCCTCCAGGTCAAACGTCTCGATATCCTGCAGGCATCGAAACCATTGGGAGACTATTTCAAGATCAGCCAAGCATGTGTGACGCTATGATAACGCCGTTCAAAACTGTTGGCCATGCGGCGATCAAGGCCAATACAAATGATCAATGTCAAGTCGTTCATATCTGGCGTTCGTGAGCACGAGTTGTGGATACAACGGCTGTCAGTTGACTCTTAATCAATGTTGTGCGTGACACGGGGACGTAATCGAACAATGACATACTGAGGAGCACCTTTACCAAATAGAAAAATTGGGTTGCATAGGGGAATCTTTTTCACTTGGAAGCACACGAACAGCTATGGTGTGCTTTCATCGTATCTGATGCTTACTTCACTATCTCTGAATATGAAACATAATCCTCTCAGGCTGCCCAACACAGCACACTTTTTGTTGCGTAGCGTTGGGATGCGATGGGAAGCAGAGAGGAACTAAAAGTAGCATAACGTAACCAATTCAATTCCCAACGCGCAAGAACCACAGGGAAAGGACGGAATGCCGGTTCTTGGTGGACAAAACTTGTGATTATATATAAAGATACTATGTATGTATACATATATTTACATCTAAACATATCTATATTTATATGCATACATACTGTAGGTATAGGTACTAATATCTTATCTGATAATAACTTTGAGAAGAAAGCAGGGGCGTGCGTATGCAGCTTATCAGGAGCACACGTGCCTCTCCGTACGAAATTTATGGCATGTATGAACACGCGACCGGTTGGTTGGTTGGGTGCCCTTCGCTCGGGTGGAGCGGGGTCATTTTGAACCCGCCTGAGATCTCGAGAACTAAGAAAGCTAGAGACACCAAATTCATAGAATGTTTTGACCTGTACATGAGGTATATCAGGTCAAAGATTGAGGTTTCTAGGTCCTAACCTTCGGGTCAAATAAGATCAAACAAGGTTAGATTCAAGATTGGTATCCAAAGAGCCCATAGAACATAGGTAATTGTTCTAAACAAAACGCCACACACTAAATTAAGGTCAGTGACCTTGTTTGAACTTTAAGCATGCACCCGGGTGGCCGGTTGGATACCCTTCGCTCGGGTGGAGGGGGTCAGTTTGACCCCCTCCACTGAGATCTCGGGAACTAAGAGAGCTAGAAACACCAAATTCGCAGGGTGTTTTAACCTTTACGTGAACTCACTTAGGTTGAAGTTTTAAGTTCATAGGTCATGACCTTCAGGTCAGATGAGGTAAAACAGGGTCAAATTCCAGATTGGTCTCCAAAGGGCCCCAGAACCTAGGCAACTGTTCTAAGCAAAATTTCATACGCTCAGTTGGGTCAGTGACCTTGTTTGACCTTTCAAAAGTCATACTGACCAAAATGATGCAAGACCCTTTTGAGTTTTGCATTTCGTTAAGCGACAAAGATTACGCTAGACAGTATGTTCCTAAAAACAAAATGTTGACCAAGGTCACTTTAGGTAAGTGACCTATTTTGACATATGAGAAGTTCATGGAAGGTGTATAACGCGGTTCCTGCTATCAATATATTCAAAGTGAGCACCAGAAATCATCCCAAACAGCAAGCCTGAAAGTAATAGAACAGGTTGGTTTTAACCTTGGTCTGGCCTTCATGCCTGACCCTAGGTCAATGTTATTTATTAATTCAATTGTTGCGTTGCCTAAGAAAGTATCTCAGAAATGTCTGGTTTCGTCTAACACTCCGTTGTCTGACTGGGTTGAATGATTCCTTAGAACGTGTCTTCGCTGAAACCATGGCCTGGTTTTGACCTGCCATAGGTTAGCGGCCTTGCAAAGTACATTTAATTCATTGATGTCATACGATACGCAATTAAATTTTCTACAGCTATGCGGACTTCGGTGAGTGTACGCCGCGCCGTTCTGCAATCATTCCGGGAGAACTATCGGGGGCCAATTTGGCCCACACCTGAGCGCGTGTTAATACGTACGTAGTCAAATGCTGACAGCTACAAATTCCAGGGAAACGCGTAAAAGTACTCTGAACTTGTGACTCACAATCCATTGCAACACGTTGAACCAATTCAGCGTTGCATAATCGCATGCGATTATGCTTCGACAGCGTGATTCGCTTCCTTAGAGCCCCTCATTAGAAGTTATGACAGCAATCCAACCTATTCTACAGCCGTTATGTAATATTCCGAGCACAATAACGACAGTGACCTTTGCCTATATCGCCTGAAGTCCGTGGCCATCCAGGTTTTGCCGAGCGGGGTGCAGGTCACCGAGGACACAAACCACACGTGTCCAAAGGCAATGACATGACATCTTCGGAACTTGTCTTAACGGCTGAAACGAGCTTCGTTTGTTTATCATAAAAATACCACCGACATGCACGAAACCTAGCTGCAGGTGACAGATGAGTGTCACCTGTAGCTGGTGACACTTATATGTCACTGACATGTGACACTCATGTGTCACCAGCTATCCCGGGGGGGGGGGGGGTGGGGCGGCTCAGGAGGACATGCCACCCAGTTTTCCCGAAGTGGGCTTTGGCCCCTTCAATTTTACCCGTCGCACCCACATTTTTCATATTTTCACATTTAAGATGCCTCTCTTAAATCAGATTACCCACACATTTCATTCCACCCGGAGGTTGTTTTCAGTCTGACCAGTGCAATCCAGGTTTGACTCACCCACCTCTAAAACGTGGTTACCCCCACGACGGATGATGTCAGTCAAACAAAACACGTTGTCATTGTAGGCATGCATATGATCTAATAGGTGAGACTGCCAGGTGAATCTAACTAGGCAGTGTAAAACATCCCAAAATGTAAAATATTATACTTCGAAATGTGCAAGAGCATATTGGCATGCTGGTGAGCAGCAGGGTATTTTGAATTCACTGCACCCACAGAGCCAGACAGCCCATCACATATATTCAATTCATAGTACATTAAGGAGTTTACACAAGTACACAAGTACCTAAAGGAGATCACAGTTGCGTGTAAAATTTGTAGATTCGTTTTCTCTCAAAAATCTTCATTCGACATCTTACCTTCAAAGAGCCATAACACAGTGATCGTTCGAGATATGACCTTCGTACGCAAGCTTGCGGCAGGTGTCTTCATATATATATATATATATATATATATATATATATATATATATATATATATATATATATATTATGGCTTCGAATGAAATACGACAAGTTTCGAAGATGCTTGCAGCATTCATTATTTAATGCTCGAGCCTGGAGGTGATAAGTCAGGACGTGCTGAAAATGTTGAGCCAATGTCATCCCCACCAGATTTTTGTAATTCACAGAAACTATCTAGGGGCGGTAAACCGTTCGGCAATCAGTCAATGGCCGATTAGTGGTCTAAGGACCGATATCCAGCAACGCATTCTCTCAGATTGTGCGGAGCCGCCTGGCGCCGGGCCGTGTTGGCGACGTGCTGGTGCTCGTCCACCCTCATCCTTCTGACGGGCTGGCCGGTACGCACCCTTCCTCGACCTGGCATGGTGGTCGAGGTCCAGTCGGCGATGCTGGTAGGCTGGACGCTGATCTAAATGCCGGTCCTCCACCCGCAGGGAGGAATGCACCGGAATTATGGAGCGCCAATAACTTGCCTGCACCACGATTCCCATCGGGACCCCCAGAACTTCATCTTATTACTGTGTATGTTAATTATGGATATCTTAATTAAACGTTCTGACTAGGGACGTGACCTTCATGGCTTTGATCGCGCGTTCAGGATTCCGAAATGACCGAAGTATTTTCTGAGGCTAGACAGCCTTTTCGTCGCGCTTAACAACAGCCGTAATCGAGCTCACGGTTCTAAGTATCGCGCCCACTAATTCAAAACCCAAAGGACTGCATCCGTGGTTGCTGTGCCTGCCAGCAAGTTGAGAGCTTTTCTGGAAATGTCTCGACGAGGTATTTCGTTCCAGACAGACCGTTTTCGCCGTCGTCCAAACATTCGTTTTGACCATTTGAGATACGCCCAACGGGCGGGGGATCGTATAGCGCCGCTGGTGCGCCGCCTCCAAATCGCATCCTTCCCACCCGTCGGGCGTCGGAGGAGGGAGAGGGGGGGGGGGGGGAGAGCAGCAGCGTGATTAGCTGGTGGCATCGCTCGTCGTCCCGGCTGCTGGCGGCAGGGTGGCACGCGTGGTCGTGATGGCTACGTGACGCAGCGGTCCGTGAGAGGGCCCGACGCGGCGCGGCGCGCCAGCGCTAATATCCGGCGTGGGATCGGTCGGCCCCCTCGGCCGGGCCGGCGGCCGCCCGGCTGTGATTCTCACACAGCGCCGGCGGTGGCGCCGGCCGCGCCCGCATCGCCCGAGAGGCGCTGTAAATAATGGCGCGGGGGCGGCGATGATAGCGTGGAAGGCGCCGCGAGGAGTCTGATGATCATCAGCTGTGCCTACAATGGCCGGCTACTGCTGAACGCACGTGCTGTTTTGTCTTCAGTGGTCACATGCATAAAAAACATTCCGAAGCCGGCCAAGTCTTTCGGGCCTTTCTTTAGTACTGCAAGAATTTTATTGTCTAATGATCTCGTTATGATGCTTAGGTGTTACATTATAAAGGGCTATAAGTTGAAGCTTGCGCACGATGCATGAAATACGTTTCTGACCCCGCACTCAGCTGACGAGGCGTGTCCTGCTGTGTTGACAATTAATTTTGCGTGACTTCTTCCCATATTTTGTATTTTTGCTTCCCACCACCCTGGCGTGTCTTAAATATGTCGTGCATTTAACACGACATACATTTTGACTCGTGTGCATCGTTGTGAGTGAGGACAAACACAATTTCGCCCAGTTTGGCATCTGAAGAGGACCAGTGCCGCGTGCATTAACAGTCACACACGACTGACCTTACTTCAAAGCAAGGTCACCTGAGTCGCGTCAGTCCGTGAGAGCGGGCGGGCCCCCATCGACCGTGCCTTGAACCCCGAGCACGGGGCAATACAGTCGTGTTTGCGATGCCAGCCCGCTACGGGTTTGGATTGCTCTTTCCGCGTGACCTGGGCCGGCCATGCTCCACGTGATCGGCAGTGTAGTCGACGGTGGTAAACGCTCGCTGGTCTGTCTCGGCCTGAGAGGGCACCAGGCTGACGCCGCAGTCGGCACCTCTCAATACTCGCGTCATCACGCTGACGTCACACTGTGCTCGTCAGTGCTGTAGTGGTTAAGCCGCTCGCCTGGGAAATCAGAGGCACAGGGTTCGATTCCCCGCGGCGCCCGACCTTCTTGCCAGGGTGAGAGGCAGGCGACGCCAAATAGCCTCAGCAGCTGAGTGTGCCGTAAAGCACTAATGACCACCACCAGAACGGCGCCGTTGCATCGATGCTTGCTCCGGCGTCTGTGACTCAGTCCGCGTCTGACGCCAGATGCCGAGCCGCCGGGCTGTGGCATTACGTTGCAGACGTTAAACCCACATACTGCGCTTCACACGAGCCTCGGCGCTTCGCAGCCCAAAAATTCGTCGATAGATCAAGTTTTAGGGTTGTCGCAATCTTGTCAGTTCAAGAGGGCCTCTATTGGGCCATATGCTCTGAGGTGTAATTACCGAGGGGTAAGTAGGTGCATCCCAGGTTCCCACATGCGGCCCGAGCTTAATTCCCGGTTTTCCCTTAGACCATGGGCGTTAAGAAAGCCACTGCATTCTCTGGCGCTTCAAAACATTGTGCGCGATGACCTGTATGGTGTTCCTAACCAAGTCGACATCCTTCACCCAGTGAAAACCGTCTCATCTATAGCATGAAGATTAATGGAAAAGCATGGACCAGTGCCGCCGGTGTTTTTTTACATTTAATATTCATTTTTCAATGTTAAGAAACACATGCCTCATTTCACAATTGCTAAGAGAACACGCGTTTCGCTATTCAAAATGTTCACGCTCAAAACGCCACCCGATGGTTTACTTTCTAGTATGGCTATTGATCAACTACCGATCGGCAAGAAAGTATCATATAACACACCAGTAAGCGAATAAAAGTCCGTGAGTTGGATGGCATGTTGAAGGTCGCATTCAACGACCGTCAACAAACTATATTTTTTTTTGCTGCATGCCCACGCCTGGTATATGACTTTCTTTAGAAACGGACAAATGAAGGTAAGCAACGTGGTCATTTCAGAGGGGGGGGGGGGAGGAAAGCAAAAATATAGGTCGTGAAGGGACTTTCCCATAAGCATCACAGAGTGTGTTTACCTTCGTCAAATATAATCACATTCGCGTGGCTGTAACAATCAAGGCAAAATAGTAAACCAAAGCATAATACTTGCCAAGTCTCTGTAGCCTCGGAACGGAAAGCCTTCAAAATGGATAACAAATGAGCAACTGTTGGATAAAACTTACACATACCAAATACAGGCAGTGGGAGGTGGGGGAGGGGGTGGCGAATAGTGCACTATATGGCGCACTATCCGCAGCTATATAGTATCTGCACTATCTGCACTATCTGCACTATAGATGGTGCAGATGGTTAACGCGTGGATCTGGTAACGAAAATCATATCCGTAAAACTTCTGCTGCGAGAGATCTATGATGTTAAACGCGGGGCATACAAACCAAACGCATGACCAGCAGCTTCATTTGTTATTACCATGCGCATTCCCCAAACTTAATTCACAATCCGTGTTTTTTTTACTGCAGTCTTCCCCAGCCCGCGCTATCTGCACTATCTGCACTATAGATAGTGCAGGAAGTTAACACGTGGATCTGGTAACGAAAATCATATCCGTAAAACTTCTACTGCGAGAGATCTATGATGTTAAACGCGGGGCATACAAATCAAACGCATGACGAGCAGCCTCATTTGTTATTACCATGCGCATTCCTTAAACTTAATTCACAATCCGTGTTTTCTTACTGCAGTCTTCCCCAGCCCGCACTTACAAATGTAGTAAATAGGTAGTGGTACTTGTAATCGTTCATTTGGAGCTGCAGAATCTGAAAATGAGGCGTGTGGCGGATCAGCCGAGGCCATGTTATTTCATCTCACAGAATGTGACAGTTGTCCGCACACAACTGTTCAGCACACGTCGAAGCCAAAACTCCTATATGAAAACGACATCGCACCTGTTAGAATACAGTCGAAAACTGTGCACTTGTTAAATACAAATGAAACACACCGTTACAAGAGAGTTCACATTGCATCATGTGTCACGCATCAAAGTCCAGTCACAACGGCGTTACTCACCGCGCGAAGAAAAGTCGGCATCGATTCTGCCCTGGTGTCGACGATCAGGTTGAAAATTTCCCGGGATTTGACCTCCTTGAGGACGTGGCGGAACGTGTCCGGCGTACCCTGCCGGATCGCAATCTCTATTTCCATGTTCGGTGGTGTTCTTATTAAATCCTGGAGCTTTATTAGTCCTGCAACACCGAGCGGGATTCATCATGTCGCTGGTTAGTAGACTGGTCAACATATGTGTCTGGCGAAAACAACGCGTACGACATTTGAGTCAGGGATTCTAAATGACGTTCCTGCCTTGCCTGAGCAAGTAAAGTGCTCCTGTTCTGCATAAACAACTTAAGTGTTCCTGCCCTACATAAGCATGCGTCAGTAGTTCTACATACTTAAGAAACAGCCACACAATCCCTATGGCGCCGGCTGAGTGGTTGTACACCCGTTAGTTGATGGAGGTATGCGTTTTGTTCATCTGTCCGCCAGCTCCCGGCACGGAGATTCGGCAGCCCGTCAGGCTGTTGTGACGTCAGTCAGGCGCTGAAGCACCCCGCTGTTGCTGCGGTACCGCCTCGGACGCGGCGTCGCTGCAGGCGGCCGGCGCGGCAGCGTGGCAGGCAGCTGGCCGTGAGATAGCACCGGCTCGGCGCCCCGGCCGCGCCGGCCCACCAGCCCATTGGGGTCCGTCACGGCCATTAGGTCGGCGGGGCACGGCGCCACACGCCACCGGCGCCGCGCGTCGACCGCCGTCTCCAACCGCCGGACGTCCGGACACGGCGCCACACGCCACCGGCGCCGCGCGTCCGCCGCCGTCTCCAACCGCCGGACGTCCGGACACAGGCCCACACGCAACCGGCCATCTGGACACGGGTCCAGCCACAGCCGGCTATCTGGAGATGCACCTGATAGCCTGATTCATGCGTTCGCAGGCGACTGCGAGACCTAGGGAAGCGAATACAGGAGGGGGGAGGGAGGCAGCGAGTATGAGAAGGGACGGGAGGACGGAGGCAAGAAACAGTACCAACAGCCCAGATGTTGGAACATACGTAAGCAAGGAAGACATGAAAAGCTGTCCTGTAAATGAACCAACAGACTGTCGGCCGTCCTGGCCGTCTTCAGCCCAGTCGAATTTTGAGAGGTGTGGTCAGCCATCAAATCGACCGTAGTAAAGCCCCAGATCAAATAAATGCCAAAGAAAGGCAAAAAAAGCACCAAGCTAGTACCAACAATCGTGATAGCTTCCCGGACATATTAGAATCACCAGATGCCGACACGAGGTGAACGACCAACTGCCAGTTCTTGGGTGTATTTTTGTTTGTTTTCTTTTGCCCGCTAGTCTCATTTTAGGCGCCGTCTGCCTTCTGCCTCAGCCGTGCCAGTCAATCTTCTGAACGGTCATTGAAGCCGGCGTGCCGATGCATAGGGGCTGGGGGTGGGGGTGGTGGTGGGGGGGGGGGGGGGGGGGGGGGCGTTGGCCGTCGGGGCACGGCAAGCTTTCTGTTGCTCGCCAAATTGGGTCCGGACAGCAGGGTCCGGAACTGGCGAGCAGCCAAATTTCTGACCAAACAAATAGCGCTCTGCCCCGCACTACGACGGTGGGCCGCCGGCACCGGCCATGTGGTGACCACAGCGACTGCCGCACCGCCTGCAGGCCTCCAGCCAGGGCTCCGGGAGAGGCCCTGCGCGCGGGCCCGCAGCGAACGGACCGGGGGGGGGGGGGGGGGACGGCACTCACAACATTTACGTGGAGCGCTGGGCGCGGATGACCGGAAACTGGGCTCTAAAAGCACGGGTTGTTGATTTTACGGTATAAGCAAACATTGTATGAATGAGTCAAGTGCTGAATTTTTATCCATTCCATTTTTAGTGAAGTGCTTTATCAATCCAATCCATTTTTAGTTAAGTGCTGAATTTGAGTTGATCAGCTCAAACACAGCCGCTCTTCCAAACGTTTCAACGTTTTTGAACTTTTTTGCAAAAGTTTCAGCGATCAAGACTTAAACCCATCTTTCTTCCATTTAACTCGGCCGGCACTTGCAATGCTACTTCGCTCTCGAGTAGAGTGTTTTGCTTGCTCCAGCTCGATGCCACCACTCCAGTTGTGTGCTCGGCAACCGAGAGGGTTCGGTCGACTATCAGTGAGTGGAACGGACGTGTCGAATACAGATCCGCCTGACAGCCTCCGGGCCAATTCCGAGCGAGTACGGCCGCCCTCTCGCTCTCCGGAGCGCGGATCAGGCGCGCGGTCCGACTGCCACACTTCTCCTCCCCGAGCGCGGCCCAGGCACACGATCCGACTGCCGCAGTTCTCCTCCCCAAGCGCGGACTCCGCTCGCGGACTCTGCTCGCGGACTCTGTCCGTGGGCTGTGTTCATGGGCTCTGTTCGCGGACTCTGCTCGCGGACTCTGTTCGTGGGCTCTGTTCGCGGACTCTGCTCGCGGACTCTGCCCGTGGGCCCTGTGCATGGGTTCCGTTCGTGGGCTCTGTGCATGGGCTCTGTTCGTGGATTCTGTTCATGGACTCTGTTTGTGGACCCTGTTCATGGGCTCTGTTCGTGGACTCTGTTCATAGGCTCTGTTCGCGGACTCTGCTCGTGGACCCTGACAGGCAGGCCGACTCCAGCAGGCGGCCCTTGGCCAGCGGGCTCGGGCGGCCTGTGCAGGTCAGCCTACATGGCCTGGGACCTGTTCTTCAGTGACAAATGGGGCCCATTCCTGCTTGGAGTTGGCCCATTTAACGCATGACATAGCAGCCTGACTCACTGAATAAGTCACGACCCAAGCCCATCTCTAACTTGGCCGAGAAGCGAAGTGAGTGCGTTTGTTTACAATCAAGCCGTGGCTGTTTACATACCAACGCCTAACAACGGCCGAAGCGCTGCTTTTATGTCGGCTAAACGGGCAGGCCTCGATCGCATGCGAATAGTGTGATCGACAATGATCTCGTCGGCCATAGAATTTCCCAATAACAGTTTAATCGAAACGGCTCCAGTGTGACATTTCCGCGCACTGGAGGTCTCCATGGGATCGAATCAGCTGAAACTACTTGTTGCCAATGTTTGGGATTTTAGGCGTTCGTCAGTGCGCGTGACGGCTGCCGCCACAGGTTACAGGCCACATGTCAAAGGTCACAGGTCATTACCACAATGAGACGAGCTCGGGCCCCAAGTTCATGATGACCAGGGCCCTAGGGCTCACCTAAAAAAATGCGCCCGCCTCATGCTACCACCTCCCAATTGGTGCGTCGCGCGCCATCTCTTCACACCGCCCCCCCCCCCCCCCCCCCCCCCCCCCCACCTCTTGCCATCGCTGCAGCCGGGATACGCCAGGTCTCCGATAGATTGCCGCTCAAGTACATCCGGACGTCATGACGCAATATGGTGATCTCTGGCCATCTCGAGTGGCGGCCGACCGAACCGGGGCGGCCGCTATTGAGGACGGGGTTCAGCAAGGTCACCGCACACCGCACGCTTCGGACGATGCTGCTTGTTGACCATATTTGGGCTCTCACATGGCATGGTTCCACCATTACCAGCTGCTCATTGTGAGGAAGGTTCTCTTCAGACACAGCTGAAGACGGCTGTCGTCCTGCGGTCGACCAAGAGAAAACAAAGGTCGGAACGAGCCCTAATAATTTTTAGTTAATTTGTGCGTGGCCAACGAGTCCGATCCTTCGCCACAGCAAGGATCGGCTGCCTATGATGATGCCCCCTAAGCCTAATCATCGTGCCATGCTAAACCGCTCTCAGCGCCTAAATCCAGTCCCGCAATTCCATCTTCTTTTGGCACTCTCACCGCTGCCCGCTCTTTTCACCACATCCCTTACCAGCATCAACCCCTGCAGTGATCAGACGCTACCGGAGCCGGCTGCATGACCGGCCGTCGCCAACGCCTCTCACCTTTCTCATCGCCGCGTTGCCCGTGCCGCTCACCGTTCTCCTCCTCGTAGATGATGGCGACGCGGGTCCAGTTGAGGAAGGTCATGACGTCTCGCAGCGCTGCGTTCATTACGGGCTGATGAGGGTGCAGGTTGATACTGAACTCCTTGGCGTGTCGCTCCACGTCCAGCCGCGTCTCCACGTGCGGGATGTCGAGCGCGTCGCAGATGGACTGCACGTGCGCGCCGAGCAGCGGGTCCGACGGCCCGAAGATGGCGTACACGCCCTTCTCCACCAGCAGGCACGCTGTCGCACACAGATGGCAGCGGTCAGACCGGCCTGAGATGGCGCACACGCCCTTCTCCACCAGCAGGCACGCTGTCGCACACAGACGGCAGCGGTGAGACCAACCTGGGCCGTGCAACAGGGAAGAAAGGTGAATGAGAGCATTGTTGGACAGGGCGAAAAAGACAGAGCATTGAGACAAGAGAAGAGGAAGCGGAAAATTGTGTTTCTGACATTTCGTGACATTTTCAATATCAAAATCCCACTGTAATGTGGACCATACATCGCCTTTGCGCACAAACTCAGTAGACATTGAACATTCAGCACACGATAATATGCAAACCGAAAATAATAACCATTTTACCGCCTTTTTCACGCTGCAGCTGCAGACTTTCAAATTACCCAGGACGTAAAAGGTATAAGCGCCAACTGAACACGGTATCTTTCAGACCATATCAGCAATCCAACAACTATTAACCATGACAGTCTTACATTCCAAAGGGACGTGCCATGCATACCGGTCTCCGAATTCCGGTGCAATTGTTTCCCAGCACACCGCCGCCTGTCACCGAGTCCCTCGTCGCCTTATTCAGGCGGACGACAAGCATTCGCGGCGGACCGAAATTGGATTTGACAACGTCATCACAGGCTTCAGTATGACGGCAACGCTCCGCTTTGGAGACAGTTAGCGACGCAATTAGCATATTAAATTACGCGACATA
Source organism: Pollicipes pollicipes (assembly GCF_011947565.3). NCBI lineage: Eukaryota > Metazoa > Arthropoda > Thecostraca > Pollicipedomorpha > Pollicipedidae > Pollicipes > Pollicipes pollicipes. The sequence continues at coordinate 14,681,551 of NW_023596746.1, forward strand.
ACAGCGCCAAAGAGAGATTTCCTCGTTCCCCACTTTTTATCAGACAGCACGATTGCCGAGTTTACAGGCGGCCGCGATTCCCCAGGTCTAGGGACAAATGGTTTCTAAAATCTCGCGAACACATTTGCATTACAAATGATGGCCACTGCTTCTAACCAAGCCGGCTGCGTGTGTGATGCAGGGTAGACCCCGGCTTCCGCGTGGATATCGGCCAGTTGGCAACAGCAGGACAAGACATTTAGCCCGCAATTAGGAGGCCACTGCCCAGTATTGACGCTTTCCAGTCTATTACCAACCCTTGTTATTGCCAGATAGCGTCACACCGTACCCCTTACTATGCAGATGCCTCACCTCACAATGACAAAGCCCTAACACGTCTGCGTTAACCACTGCGCGTTTAGGAAACCAGAGGTACGGCGTTCGACTCCGCGCTGTGCCCGGACTTCCTGCCAGAGTGAGGGACAGGCGACACCACATCACTATAGCAGCTGAGTGCGCTGTAAAGCCCGATGACGACGAATAACAAAGCCCCGAGTTTACAAGCGGCACATGAAGTAGGGGGAGCGTTCCCCCCCCCCCCTCCGCAGTGCGTGGCCCGCGCGTCCGACCCCCCCCCCCCGCAGTGCGTGGCCCGGGCGTCTGCCGCCCCCCCCCTCGGCAATGCGTAGCCCGCGCGTCCGCCCCCCCCCTCCCCCCTCCCCCAGTGCGTGGCCCGCGCGTCCGCCCCCCCCCCCCCCCCGACAGTGCGTGGCCCGCGCGCCCGCCGCTCTCCGATCCGCCGGCCTAGTGAAGGATCGGCGCAGACGTCACCGCCAGTTACGGTATCGCCTGTTGGGCGGGGCGATCCCAGGAGAAGGACGACCACCGGCCCGGCCCGCTCCGCCTCAGCAGTCGGCCGCCGTCGTGTCGTCACCAGGGAACGAGCCGCTTGCTGTGGAGTATCAGGCGGGCGGGAGGTGCCGCAGCAGGTGGGAAGAAAGCAACATATTGCGGCTAGTTATGTGAACCCATGGTGCAAATCATTGGCTTTGGGAGTTTGCATCCAAAAAAATCCAGTGACCAGGTGTGTGACGCCTTATTGAAGCGATAGGATTGGTGCTGAAAGCCATCCGATACAACAAACAAGCGCAGGCATCGACCATCCTGGGATATTGCAGGAGCAACGGGCCTGCTCAACAACATTCACACCATTCTGTTAAGCGTCCAGAGCCACCAGAGTTTTTCATACACCTTGGGTATATTTTCAGCTTGATCCATTCCATTCCCACCAGCATATATTTCTCCACCAGTTTTGCATGCTTGCCATGCAGGTCTACTTCTCGTCATCGCACACGCACACTTCCTTCTTTCTACAAGCCTTCAGAGGAAACATTTTTTCCGGCATGCACCATGCCCGCATGGTCGTGCCCGCGCCCACCTGCTTCCCATAACACACAGACCCTACCCGCCCAATTCCCACTCTCTCAACTGCTCTATGTAAGGGACACAAATGTTTTGAGAAGCTTTCAGGAGATTTGCGGCACATTTGAATGCCTTTGTTGTTCTAAGATTAAACCGTCCATAATTAGACAAACAGCCATCACCAAGAGCATAACCAGCCCACCGCGCCTGCAGCTTTTCAAACAGTCAGCACCAAGCATGACCCATCAACCAGCCCGCCGCGCCTGCAGATCTCCTAACAGTTAGCACCAAGCATGACCCATCAACCAGCCCGCCGCGCCTGCAGCTCTCCTAACAGTTAGCACCAAGTACGACCCATCAAACAGCCCGCCGCGCCTGCAGCTCTCCTGACAGTCAGCACCAAGCACGACCCATCAACCAGCCCACCGCGCCTGCAGCCCTCCTAACAGCCAGCACCAAGTACGACCCGCAGCCAACCGGCCGCCGCGCCTGCAGCTCTCCTAGCAGTCAACACCAAGCACGACCCATCAACCAGCCCGCCGCGCCTGCAGCTCTCCTAACAGTCAGCACCAAGCACGACCCATCAACCAGCCCACCGCGCCTGCAGCCTTCCTAACAGCCAGCACCAAGCACGACCCACCGACCAGGCCACCGCGCCTGCAGCTCTCCTAACAGCCAGCACTAAGCACGACCCATAAACCAGCCCGCCGCTCCTGCAGCTCTCCTAACAGCCAGCACCAAGCACGACCCATCAAACAGCCCGCCGCGCCTGCAGATCTAACAGTCAGCACCAAGTAAGACCCGCAGCCAACCGGCTGCCGCGACTGCAGCTTTTCAAACAACGAATGACACACATCTAAATTCATAAACAAAACAAAACAAAGCTGAAACATCACAAGGGCAATAAATTTATTGATTACGATGACTCCAGACTCATGTCAAAGTGCTGGTCGCACTGTTCATTACGACGTCCATTCTGGTAACCTGTCGGGTCGCCGGCATTTACCTGATCTGTCCTTCAAGCTTTCGACATGTCTGTTCAGGTCGTGCAGGTCTCGTTTTAGTTTTAGGTGTTGAGACTGCCTGGCAGTGACATGATGCATTTCCGAAACCTCTTTCAGCATGGCGCGTAATGTGCGCAAGCTCTTCCCCAGTCTGCATGTCTACGACCACGCTATTCTGCATAAAACTATTTGCGCTCGGAACCTTCTTCCATGACGATAAAACGAGACCTTTCCCCGGCGGTCTCATCGCACCGTCTTGCTAGGATGCTTTCTGTGAACCTCATTCAACCCTAAGCTTCTCACAAGGCCGCAGTTTGACATTGGCTTCACATGGTAGTCTTTCGTAAAGCAACCTTTTATCAACCGAATTGTTTTTCTGAAAACAAAGATTTTTCATGCTGACGTCGAGAGTGAAAGTTTCAAAAGCCGAAGTCCAGGGAGAACTGAGGTTTTGGGGTTTCATAAGACCAACCTCATCGGCTGAGACCCATCCCCACCGATCGATAAAAAATAGTGACATCCTTGGATCAAAATTATTACTGTATGGGATCGTCACCTAGGCAAGCACAGAGACATAGTTTAGTCTTATTTTCCTCGAGACATTCCACACACCCACAATATAAGTTGGCAAGCTATTTAGCGGAATTAAATCTAACCGTTTCATCCACCAGAGTTTTGGAGTGAACGTGCTTCACCTTCTGCCCCAACCACAGCATTCTGGAGCTATCGCGATTCACCTTCTGCCCCAACCCAGCATTCTGGAGCTACCCCGCTTCACCTTCTGCCCCAACCCCAGCCTCCGTCCATGGAACACACTGAGCTCCGCGCTTCCCATTTCCTTCCGGAGAATGGGCCAGAAATGGCCTGATATATGATGATTTCGGATGGCAAAAACGCTAACAGCCCACCAAGATATTAGCTCTGTTTTTGTCACCATCCATTTCCAGTTTGTTGTGAGCATAATGGCACAGAAAGCATTAGAGTGAGTGATGGTGAGGAAACGTTATCTGCATGCGTTTTGTGTCCGGACAAAGTCAACGTTGACTGATGTCCATCTACAGTGAGTCAAACGTTGTCGGTTTGCGTTTTGTATTCAAAGTAAGCGTTACCTGATATTCGCCAGCAGCGAGTCAAACGTAAACTGGCTGAACTGCGTTTTGTGGTCAGGCAAGGCAAACATCGACGGACGTCTGTCAACAGCGAGTCAAACGTTAGCTGCATGCGTTTTGTGGTCAGGCAAGGCACACTTCGAGGTCTGTCAACAAAGGTCTGTCAACAGTGAGTCAAACGCGAACTCAAAACCAAGCCGCACCCATGGCTGGGACTTGAGATGTTTGCCAGGAGTCATCAATCATAGTTCTTTACCCGATTGCTTTGACCGAGCCTGGCAGCGCGTTTGCATTGCATGGCTTGATCTGAATGCTTCGGTATTCACGATAATAAAAACGGAAAAAGACTCATCCACGCGGAGGGAGGGGACGGGACACCCGCTCTCCAACCTGCGAAATAAATTGTGCGCGAGGCGTGGAGTGGGAATGTGCACTTGTGCGGGAGTTCCAGCTCAAATTATGTGCCATGTGTGAATGACTATCAAGTTTTGGTGCAATACTGCGTGTTTTCGTGTTATATGCAGGCATTGCATGGAAAGAGGTGACGATAATTCTAAGGTATTTAATTCATGCCTCTGAGGCATTGTAAAATCAGATGTTGCCGTACCATTTAGACAGTAGTGTGAAAATGTCACTTTGACTCAAAATCAGATGTTGCCGTACCATTTAGACAGTAATGTGATAATGTCACTTTGACTCAAAGTTACGACCATCCATACAGTAGCTTTTTTATTACGCAATGCCACTGGTGGTCAAAAACATAGGCATGTGTAGTACATATGAAACATAGGTGCCACTTGTAATATGCATGCCCTAACATTGGACAGTGTGTGGGGGAGTTCACGGACTGGTTAAACCCACGGGCACCCGCAGGGAATAGGTGACGGGTTGAGCTGGTTATAGCTCTGGGTGGGGCTGGGTAGCCGACTTAAGGAAAATTACAGTTTTGGAATATGAACAAGTTAATCGGTAAGGCTTTCACGAAATGTTGAGCTTTTACTTCAAGAAATACTACAGAGTGTTACTGCTCGAGCCCCTCAAAGTCAATTTTAACTGACTATTCAGGCTACCATTGCAAGTGCCCAGGCTAAAGAGAGTAAACTTGTGTGGAAACATTCCTGAAACATTTCCCCCATTTAGAACTACAGAGCTGGAGAAATGCAAACGGACTGGCAACGGGTGAGTGCAACTGATGAGTAATGGGTAGCGGGTGGTAGGTAGTGCACGACCAGCAGCGAATGAGCTGAGCACAGGGAATCTTATCTGCGAAGGCATACATAGAACCGTGTCAGGTACCTACTTGTCACTCTAGGATCGGAGAGGTCAAGGCTCGGTGCCTAGTCAGTGAATGGTGATTGGCGATGAATGCTTGCTTTTGGTGACATTGGTGACAATTAAATTTTAAAACAACAAAATCTCTCAAAAAAATGTGCGTTCAACTAAACTAACCTTAAGCCATGTATGTCACCTTCACACAGGGGTTTTAAGACTGCACACGGGTTAGTCAATGGAAAGTTGAGGTCTATTCAACGGAAAGCGCGTGGGCACGGATATGACAAGGCAGGTACAGGATTGGCAGGAGTATGAACATTCTACCCGTACACGCCACCACGGCATTTGCCACAGAATCCCGTTTTCAAGCAATCTCCGGTCATGACTGCGTTAATAGTAAGCAATCCGTATTAGATTTCGGACAAGACTTTAGGCGAGGATTCGCATCATGAACCAGTCAGTATCAACGACTCAAACTCCCATCCACTGACCGACTAGTTTCATTCATATATGACCGCTCGAAAGCTGGACTGGAACTGACATACTTCGTAAGCTTACACGGCGCGATTTATGAGTCAGCGTTTCGTGGCCTCTGCCTATGAATGTCGGCATGAGTCATCACATTCAAAAGTAGAGCTTGCGCAATCATCTTCGTCTTGTTACGTTCTCGGCCTCCTCCGGACCATCCTGCGCTCAACTGAGGCTGCAGCCTGAACCCGGCCCAGCCTGACCCTCCCCAGCTGACCCCGCTCTCCAGCTCCGGACCCCGCTACAGGTCTGACTCCGACTCACCCTGACCCTCCTCAGCTGACCCCGCTCTCCAGCTCCGGACCCCGCTACAGGTCTGACTCCGACTCACCCTGACCCCCCTCAGCTGACCCCGCTCTCCAGACCCGGACCCCGCTACAGGTCTGACTCCAGCCCACCCTGACCCTCCTCGGCTGACCCCGCTCTCCAGACCCGGACCCGCTACAGGTCTGACTCCGACTCACCCTGACCCTCCTCGGCTGACCCCGCTCTCCAGCCCCGGACCCCGCTACAGGTCTGACTCCAGCCCACCCTGACCCCCCTCAGCTGACCCCGCTCTCCAGACCCGGACCCGCTACAGTCTGACCCCGGCTCACCCTGAGTCTCCTCAGCTGACCCCGCTCTCCAGACCCGGACCCCGACTACAGCTCTCCAGACCCGGACCCCGACTACAGATCTGACCCCGGCTCACCCTGAGCCTCCTCAGCTGAGCCCGCTCTCCAGACCCGGACCCCGACTGCAGATCTGACCCCGGCTCACCCTGAGCCTTCTCAGCTGAGCCCGCTCTCCAGACCCGGACCCGCTACAGATCTGACCCCGGCTCACCCTGAGCCTCCTCAGCTGAGCCCGCTCTCCAGACCCGGATCCCAGCTACAGCTGACCCCGGCTACAGCTCTGACCCCGGCTCACACTGACCCTCCTAGGCTAACCCCGCTCTCCGACGCCGGGACTCCAGCCGCTCACCCTGTTTGCTGGCGTGGAAACTGTTGTCGCGCGGCGCGTACTCGATGTAGTGCTTCAGCGTGGTGTTGGGCAGGATCTTGCTGTCGCGGTTGACCCGCAGCACCGCGTACTTAAACGCCATTTCCACGGCGCTGTCGCGCTGGTCATCCGTGAATATGGCGCCTGGAAGAGGAAGCCCGCTCTCGTCAGGCCGCCGTCCACTCGTGACCCCGGCGGCACGGCCAGGCACTGGCTCGTGACCCCGGCGGCACGGCCAGGCACTGGCTCGTCCACTGGCTGGAGAGGCTGCAGGCGACATGTTATATGGCCGCTGGATGTGGTGGCTGGTCCGGGGGCGCCCGTTAAAGGGGGGTATTGATTCGATACGTAATTGATTTGACATGGAACTCGTCAAACGCCACTTTTATGTCAAAGCATTTCTATTATAATTATTATAAGGCCCATTAAAGCTCAGAGTTACTTTCTTCATATCGTGACAATCACACCTCCATATAATCACACCTCCACGAAACCGACACAACGACATTGGAAATCCAATCCAAAGTCAAGACAGTAACGTAAAACCGAAGTCGAACCCAAAACCAAAGCCGAGGCCCGGAGGTGAGAAACTGAGGTGGAAGCCGAATCCACTGCCTTTGGAGTTTGAAATTGTGAAGCTGAAGCAGAAGTAAGTGAATCCGTATCTTTAAAAAGCAACACTGAATCCGCTATCAGTTTCGATGCAGATTCATTTTCGATCCCGATTTAAATCCGAATCAGGATTTCGAAACTTCGAAAAAATCAAACTCTGCAAACGCAAAACCTGGCCTGAGTCATCGGCTTGGAACCTAGGAAATGCAGAGGCAAAGCCGAAACCAACAGGTAAAAATCACAGGGTCGAGGCCGAATCAGAATCTAGCATACAACATCGTTTTGAGAAACTATCATTTTCGCATCTGCTTAAACTGTATGTGGATCAGGAAGCATCACTAATGTTCCGCGGATGATTGGGGCAATGTTAGCATAAGGATGGACTTTTCCGAATCATCGACCTGTCCTTGTGTTGTACAGGACGTTTTGGAATTATTTTCTAGCAGTCTTCAGATATTGATAAGTTCCGGTAATGATCGGCTGGTTTTTTACTTTTAACTATTTGTGCGTTGCTACCTCGGAACGATGTGTGGGTTACGGGGCTGACAGAAAAGGTAAGACCGTTTCGTGAAGTAGGTCCGCAATTGCAGCGAAAAACAGAAGTTCAAGGTCAAACCAGGTCCGGATAGCCCGAAGCTGAATCCGTGGCCACAGCTAAAAAAATTTCGCAGCCGTAGCCGAAGGCAGCGGCTTAAATCACACCAAGCTGACATCATTCTTGTAAAATGGCTCAAACCGGGAGTCGAAACTGTTGGAGGATAAGCCACCAGACTTAGCTAAGCCGAGAGCGTAGCTGGGCTGGTCTCCATGCCTGGCTGATACACTTTACCACACGCCCTCGGATATTTTCCATGTGGGGAGATGGTCGATGCTTCCCAGATTCTTGCCTCCCGACCGTTAATCGAAGCCAATCACACAAATCACTGCCTCATTAGGCAGGCCAGATTACCATGCGTTATACGGCGCGGAAAACCTCCAGACCGCTGATAGGAGCCGAAGAAGGTGCTCGGATCGGAGGATAGACCCACTCTAGCAAGACCGAACGTGGCTGTAATTATGTGTCTGCATCACCTGTTGTCACTACACAATTGCCGACATGGACGAATCGGCTCCATGTACATTGAACAACACTTGAAAACACTGAACAGCTCAAAAGGCGCCCGAGCACCTGGCCGGGGCGGCACTGTTGTAGTGTACAGCTGTGTTGTGCGACATGGCGTGGGCGACGTGTCGGGTGGGGGTGATGCGTTTTGGGCGCGCGAGCAGGCCAGTTAATACGCATCGCCGACGAGGTTGGTGAAGAAGGCGGCATTGACGGCGAGTCGCTCGCAGCGGTAGTGGACGTGCATGACGGCCGCATAGCGACCAGCTGTTCCGCCGGCCGCTGTGCTCCACCACACCGAACAATGGGTAGAATATGTACTCTACCCAAGGCTCGGGTGCATCTGTGGCAGGTCTTCGGTGATGAAGAAACAGATCGGCGCCTGGTCCAGTTTCTCATGGAACTGCATGTGCCGGTTGACCGTACACAGTCTGAAGCTGCACATCTCGAGCCGCTTCAGGCGCGCAGTCAGCACCGGCGGTGCGCTGTGCACCAGCAGGTGCTTCCTGGCGCTAGTGTAGACTGTGCCACAGCCCGACTGGAATCGCCAGTGACGTCGCAGGGCTGGCCGGACGTTGGGCTAGCTCCAGGCTGGGCTCTCTCTGGGCTGTTCGGCCACTGGGCTACCTTCTGGCTGGGCTCTTGCTGGGCTGGCCGGCCGCTGGGCTAGCTCCCAGTCGGGCTCTCGCTTGATTGGCCGGCCGCTGGGCTGGCTCTCTGCTGAGCTGGCCGGTCGCTGGGCTAGCTCCTGGCTGGGCTCTCGCATGGCTGACCGGTCGCTGGGCTGGGCTCTCGCTGGGCTGGCCGGTCGCTGGGTTGGCTGGTCGCTAAGTTGGCCGGTCCCTGTGCTGGCTGCAGGCTGGGCTCCCGCTGGGCTGGCCGGTCGCGAGTCGGCGGCAGCGCAGCTCGGCGCGGCGCTCCCAGCCGAGCCGGCCGCAGCCTGCGAGCAGCTCGGACGCCGTATCCCGGTTCAGGCCGGTGAGCAGGCTACAGTGGCCGGGCGCCGGCTCGTCGTAGCGCGCCGACAGCGTCGTCAGCGCCCTGCTCAACCAGTCGGAGCGCGCGGGCGGTCTGCCGACGTCCCGACGACCGGACCAGACCAATACGCCGTTCGGGGCGGCTGCCCCGGGGCCGAGGTCCGCGATAGTGTTCCGTAATTGACTTTGCTTGACCTGTCCTTGTTCTTCTAACAACACTACTCCTTCTCGGTACTGCTCAGCCCCTGACGAAAACCTGATTCTTGATCGTGGTCGACACAAACTAACCCTTTCTTCGTCGATAACAACGCCAGGGGTTACGACGGACATTACCATATCCTGGGAGAGGCACAAAGCGAGAAACAAGATCCCATTTCGCCGGCCGCCAAAGCGCTGGGTTTGTGTGGTACCAGTGCTCTAGTCACCAGCTGTGACTACCTCTCTGTGTTACAGGCCCTGAGTGACTCGCGGACTCCAGTGAAGGTCCGGTCCCTGTTGATTCCACGGAGCGCTGTGTCCTCGGCGCGCCACCTGGGCAGCAGAGGCGGGCTTACTTCAAGGGGGTTTACTTATGGGGCATGTTTCAAAAACGTACTCCAATGAAACCGCAAGACCAGTTGCGTCTCATAATAACACTGGGTAGTTAGTGCCACTGCAGTGCCACCAAGGCATTATATGGGTATCAATTTCAACTATTTTCGAGGCCCAAACCACGCTGTCAACGCTTTGTAACAGCGCTACGCTTGTATATAGTTGCGACAGCCGTCGTCATGACGTCGGCAGAATCTGCTGTGTACCGCTGTTAGCTGTTACTGAATGACGTCGCCATACCTTACGCAGCCGAAAGAGATGAAATTTCAACGTAGCGACTAAGTTCGTTGTGGAGCTTAAGCAAGGAAGCGTAACGTAAAAGACACTGCTCTCGCCATCATCACTACCTCCCACAGGCCCTAGTTTACCTCCACGCGGTTATTTTTTGTTTACGTTTGGGTTTGCGTTTTCCTTGTTTCAGCTTACGGGCTATTTCCTTCGCTTTCTCGCTGCATTGTAAATGAGGCAGCAGAAACCTTGATCATGCATGCTAGTGTCGATATGGGGCTTTTCGATCCAAGCACGCCCGGGTACATTGGCTTAAAGGATCAAACCATCACCGTCCTGAGAAAAGCATATCCATTCGAATGTGAGCAGCCACGTTTCACTTGCACAAACCACCTGTCAAATAACGTCGCCGGAGCAGTGGGTCGTTATACGGCGATCAGCGCACACAAAGGACGGACGAGGCCTCGCGCTGAGGCGGGCTTTGTGGAGGCGTGTCCAGCTCGCGTGGCTCGTAGCTCGTGGGCGGTCGCTCGGAGAGCCAAGCCGGGCTGGCATCAGGCGCTCTGCCATCGCACTTTGGCACTAACCGGCAATGTGAGAACGGTGATTGGTGCTGTAAGTATGCTGGGAGCGATGGTTCGCGGTAGAGCTACGATATGGTACGATGGTGGGACGTAACAACAGAAAGAAATATTTGTTTGACTTCATCGTTGGCCATTGTGAGCGGGCAAATGTAAATCCATATCTAGCGTCGCCCGCTCTGTAAAATTTGTATCATCAACATTGGCTCGAGTCCCTGGTCAAAGAACTTAGCGTTCTATGCCTGCAAGCTAAGCCGTTCGCAATGAATACAAAAGGCGTAAAACCAGTTCATAACGAACATAGAATCTGCGGGAAGTATAGGATGCATCGTTTGGTATCCGATGAATGAATGGGTGGCATATCATCGGATGCATCGCTTGGGAAATGTCGTCTCAAACTGCTTTCCTGAAAACGCAACGCACTCTGAAACCAAGCAATGGCCATCGGCCACGACGAGCTCAGACACTCGGAAGGCGTGGCAGCGGCATGCTGCACGTTGTCGAGGACTTTCGCTGCGTCCGTGGTCGTTAGCGTCGTAACAAGGCCGTCTCGATCAATGCCACTGGCTAGTGAGCCGGCAAGAAACAACGTGGACGGGTCAAAGGCGACCCGGGCAAAAAATATTTTGTTCACACCCGGGGCATACAATGTGACAGTCCACCAACAACGGAATGAGGGGTTTTCCGTCTGTTGCTCGCAGAGTTTAGTTACCAGTGTCAACACTACGATTGATATGAGCTACTTCATCAATGTTTTTGTCTTGTAAAGGGGATGGGGAACAAAAAAAAGTTTCCTTACAACATTTCTGTCACAGAACAGGCAGGAATCGGGACGCCAAAGCCCATGACAGAAACGAAAAACCATTCCAGGCAAACCAAGTAGCAGAGCCTCGAATCATGACATTTTGAGTTTATCATCATAGCGACTGCAAATCGCACTAAGGGAGAAAACTATTATAGCCAAGAACCCTGTGGTTGTGGTCGTAACTTGTCTTTTCTCTAGACGGTAATAGACCAAAATTAGCTCCCTTTTTATCCGTTGAATTTACAAGGAACATTATGCATATTAATAAGACAGTGATAATAGCCCTGTTCTTCGAAGAATAGAACGAAAAGATCTATGAATTCATGCTTCGGCTACACGCTTTTATCGAAACGAATATCAATAGTAGAATGGTATATCAACAGATATATCCGTAATAAAATCAGTAATCATTTTACTACTGATATTCTTTCCGATCAAGCATGTAGCCTAAACGTCAATACATGAATCTCTCCATACTCCTAGCTACTCTACGAGGAATGATGCCATCAGTACCGTCTTATTTGTAACTAGACCGCGTAAAAAAGTTGAACAAAACCCAGGAAACCAGCACAGACCACGGGTATTAACTGATGATCTCGCCCATTTAAGCCGGTACAACCCACATCGATATTTCCTTGGGTCAAAAGGGGCACCGCCATGAATTTTAAGCCGAACTAAGCACACGAAAAAACGTTAAACGCTTACAGACGATGGCGCCAAACTGTATGAAACGTAAGCAGAATCAATCGGACAGTTGCGCGGCCAACAGCACTCGGTTTTGATGCTCCCACATGTCGCAGCGCCGCGGTCACCCAACTGCCTTAGTCGTTCCTTGCATTTTCTTTGCGCTGACCTGCTCTGAGGCACAGCCTGGTCAGGCTCTCTGGACCTTCTTCGAGACACAGCCAGGTCAGGCTCTCCGGACCTCCTCCGAGGCACAGCCCGGTCAGGCTCTCCGGACCTCTCTCCAAGACCTAGCCAGGTCCAGGGTGTCCGAGTAGATCAAGGCTGCCCGCAAAAGTCCCGTCACGACTTCCCATTTCCACGGAAGTGTCCAGAAGTAAGCGGAAAGAAACGACTGGAAGTTTTCGCTACTTCCCGCAAGTTTGAAGTCCTTCAGACGCTCCGAGCCCACCTGCAGCAACTCATCTGCGAGCTGCCTGTTGGTTGGAGTGACTTGGCTTTGCGCGCACTCCGCAGCAGGCTGATTGCATCCCTAACGACCAGCGCAGTCAACAGCAGGCTGATGAGCGCGGCCGTTGTGTCTCTGATTGCTTCTGCTCGCGCCACAGCCACTCAGCTGTTCCCCCGCCGCGTGGACACAGCCAGGGCTAAATGGCCATTCGGAGACGCTATCATGCTTCGTTTCCCCCGCAACCCTAATTCCATCCTCACCCTCACCCCCATTCCTCTGCGATGATCCATCCAGGGCGGGGGTCGTGAGTTCAGCTGACCAGCAGCCGAAAACTTGGAATGTCCAACGCGCTGTCCAATTTCTGAACTGTTTCCTATGCATTCGGTTCGAACAATTTGAATCTATGATTTATTATATTAAGGTTAGTAAACATAAATAATGTATTGTTGGTAGTCTGCCTTTGATTTCTCAACAAACTACGATTTTGACGTAGCTGAGGGTTACACTTTATTCGCGCTGAATTCTACGACGGCAACCCAATGATAGATACCAGAGCGCACAGACCTAGGCATAATATGAAAGATCTGATCTGAAGGTGCCCTGATTCGTTGAGAAGTATTGTAAATCTTGGCATGGAATACACAATTTGTAGTCTTTTCCTTTTTACGATGCACATCTCACAAAACCATCGGTCCTCCCTGTGTGTTGCCGGAAAGGAGGCTGCGCAGGTGCGACAAACGGAGCAACATATACAATGCCTGCAGTGGAGGTCCTGGTCACGGCGTTACAACAGTAACCTCGTGAGATAGAGGTCATTTTCGACAGTGATTTACTGCCATGCACTGCGTGTACTGTAAACACTGATGTTGGTGGAGCATGGAATGATTGAGTAAAGTCAGATGCAGTGCTTAAATACTAGAAGAACATGAGGTCATAGGTGTAATTTGTCCATGAAAAGTAGGCGGCAAGATACAGGGAGACTCTTGCATGTTGATGCATTTTAAAGCGTAGGTTTAGTCATTTTACACTGCTTAGCCTCTGCTTAAAAGTGCAGAGACCCTCCCTCCCCCCCCTCCCCCACACACACACTTCGTACTTATTTTGCACAGCTTTCCCACCTCCCCAACTCATTTTGCAAAGTTACGCCCAAGCGTGAAGTGATGTTTTCGCTTTGGTTTGAGGACTTAATGCAGTGGCAATTATTTCTTTAAACTGTCTTTTTAGGCTTTGCGTACTCCAGGCTATGTTTTTTGTGAAACTTTGAATGGGCCAGACACCCAACATGATTATCCCAGCACAATTCCAGTTAAAAAGTAAGTTTGGAATAAGGTTTAGATCTGGCATGAATTGACGTAATTGCAGTAATCGGGCAGCATATCATTTTGGACTGTGCAAAGTCTGGGGAGCATCAATAATGAACATCGGTCCGTCAAATCCCGCTGATGTGGGTGCTCCTGATGATCTGGCAGCTTGATACCCATGGTTTGAACTCTGGGCGCATATTGCAAGATTTTCTAATTGCTAGCCCAGCATAGGGTCGGTGTCAAGATGCTTGCGGTCATGACTTAAACACCATGTGTGCATATCAACAGCTTGCTCCACAAGTATATTTTGCTGCTGGAAATAGCTTGGAGGTCAAGGTAGCTATATCTACCCAGCATGTGGGGACAGATATGCACTATATGCAAATATGCGATGTTTGTGCCACTACGTAAGCTACCAAACCACTTCCAAACTAGTTTAAACCCCTACCCAGATCCACAACCTGTTTTAATGCATGCCCGTTGGTGTTTGAAACAAAAGGGATACAAAATGGCCACTTCGCAAAGTAACTTGACACCATTCCTTTCTAGTTTGTACGATGGCCCTGCAATGCAGGCTCCCAGTCTACAGGCAGTTTGGCTGTCAGATCTAGCGTTCATACAACACTTGGTCATCGTTTGTATAAGTTGAATGACTCATATCATAACTACATGTAATTTCAATCCTATTATGTTAGCAGGTGACATTTTGGAATCGCTTGCAAAAGATGGCAGTTGAAGATTTTGTGCAATGCTGCTTTGATGGGTGTCTTGAGTCGTTTGCTGAAAAGGTAGCGTTGAGTTATGTGCTTTTCACGCATTCAACATCAAAGGGGCATTTTTTGTTGCAATGTGTCGGGCGTTCATTTGACGAACTTTGGTGCAATAGCCAAGCCAGAGTAGCGCGATCTCTCTTGTCAACTCTATCATGCTACATGCCTATTTTTATCAGGGGTGTGAAAGTGAGAGAATATTTCGTTCTCATTTTGTTTCAGACAACAATGCTCCGAGTCAAGCCCCAGGCCACTACGCTACTGTTGCTATACCGTGTTGAAGAGGAGCAGCCGGCGCCCGTACCTGCTGCTTTGTCGCCGTGCGTAAATACTTTGGACGTTCTAGAACCCTGAGAACTTCGCACCCACGGCGCACGGATGTGGCGGTGCTCGTTACCTAAAGCTTCCCGCAGTCGGGGTGGCTGGGACCAGCCTGCCTGAACCACGCTGGCTACGCGAGGGGCGCGCGATTCCTGCCGTCGATGCCACCGGCGGCTCTACTCAGTGGCCTTATTCCGCCGAGCGGCCCGCCGGGCCGTCGCTGATCGGGACCTCTGCGGCCACGCGCCGGCGGGCTATCCTGTCTGCTGTAGGTCTGATAGTGCCGTCATGCTACCTTGTATGTTGGTTTCCTGATAGGAGCCATCTGCAGTGACGAAATACAAATAAAGGTGAGCCGCCTGTTGTTGGCGGCCCCGGCGAATAGGAATGATCTGGAGATGGTGGCATTTATTGCTGGTTCCATACGAGTAGATCCATAACTCTTTATTACATTTTGTGTTGAACCTTTTGTGAAGTACAAAAGAACAAACCTTGAGGTAAAATGCGCAACATTACGACAAAACCAAACACAAGCATGAATATACCGATGTCAAGTGGTGAAGTAAATGCCAGAATTGGGAGGTGCGTTGCTGACTTTTCCACTTTTACATACAATTAGGTGTTAATTTATTATAAGTTATAAGGTTTCACTATAATTGGGTCCTGAAGTGCTAATGCCATCTGTTTGATTATAAGGGTACATCTCAATTGTAAAAGAGACGGATGCAAATTCGCCGATTCGGACTTCCTTTTGGTAAGGAAGATTTGTTAAAATACATCTTGCAGCCTTGCAACTACCCGTTAGAAGCACATATTCAAACTAAATTAGGGTTGTCATGTTCATCTAGCCTTTCCGCCTCAGTCAAGCACATTGCACGCGATAAATACCACCTACTGTCAGGAGTACAATTTCGCCAAAGCAGCTGGGGAAAGAACATATAGAACATCGTTTTAACTTTCCATAAATCCACGTTATCTTCTTGATCCTCCCAGATTTCACCCAGTTGTCCGCAGAAAGTTGTGAATATGGAGGGAGCGGTTGAAGGAAAGGAAATTAGGTCCACTCCTGCTTCTGTACCTGGGTTAATACCTGGCACAGGAGTAAGCTGGAAATGAATGCTGTTTCGTTGGTGACCGTGCTCATGTAAACTTACTGCATCCGTGTTGATGGCTTTTAGCTGACTTCAAATTTTGGTTCAGATATCAGGAATTCATTTACAGCTGTTTTTATGGCGTGTACGTTGGCTTTGATCTGAATGCGAGAGTACCAGTCATGCCCAAGCATTGAAGTCTTCAGCCGTGCAGTGAACCTCCACAACCTCTGAACTGGATCCAGGTAGCTAAGTACTTGTGCGAGGTGCAAGAAAACCACAGGCAGCGAAGCATATTAACAGTGTCATTTTTGTTTACACCCAGCCTTCGATCAGATAAGCCTCAAACAAAGTGATAAATGGTGTCAATTCTAAGTATGTCCATCCGTGGGAAAATTATACATATGATGCTCGATGCCCCATCGCATACAGAAGCACCGTGGAACTATCAGCTGTCTCACCCAAGTGCTTTGCATACTCGTGGCAGCGTCAGTTCTGCCAGATAACATGTGAAGTAGTGTTACAACACGTCGCGCCGTTTCGCCACGGCCGTTTTGAGCGAAACCTGACGCCTCCCCATCGCCTACGTGAGCATCTATACCCTGCGGAGGTCGCTCTGCCAGCGGCACGCGCGAGGCCGACCGCTGATCTCGGCCGGTGACCCCGGCCCGCTCCGGACACCACCTCGGGCGACATAATGGCAAGCGATCGCGGCACCGCGCAGCGCTGTCTTCAGCGGCGGACCGTCCGGAAGTCAGCGCTGATGGATGGGCGCTGGCGCGGCGGCGAGCGGTCCGGGAGCGCCCGCCCGGCCGGCGAGCGGTCGGGGGGCGCCCGCCCGGCCCGCTCGGCCACCGCCGTAATGATGCATCCATTGGCCCAATCACGCACGGCCTCTGCGCATCTGTCCGGCTGGCTGGAACAACTCCAGCTCACGTCCCGTCACGGTGACGGCGGCGGCCGCGAGACAAAGGGGGCCACGCGACGCTGACGCGTCCACTAGAACCGCCTTCGGATATCCCCTGAAGACGGGCAGCTCTGGCCGCCGGCTGGTACCACCCTGGGAGGTGTGCAGCTGTAATGCCAGCTGGTACCACTCTGGGAATTATGCAGCCACAATGCCAGTTGGCATTACAACGGGAGGTTTTGAGGTTTACCCTGGATGCAGGTTGCAATGCCGGTTGGCGCCACCATGGAGGCATGCAGCTGCAATTGCCGGCTGGCACCACCATGGGAGGTATGCAGCTGCAATGCCGGTTGGCACCACCATGGGAGGTATGCAGCTGCAATGCCGGTTGGCACCACCATGGGAGGTATGTAGCTGCAATGCCAGTTATTGTCGGGCATGTCACGACAGCTCATGGAAGGAAGAAGCCCGCAATGCATGGTAAACAACTTGACCTTTTCTGGTGGGAGGCTGTCCAAGAGGCAAAATAGTCCTCGACAGGGGAATTATTCAACCTGCCGACACTGTCTGATTCAATCTGGATGTATGTAACAGAGTGGTTGCAACTCGAAATCGTCACCTTTGCATTAAGGGCATTCCAAAAAAAAAAACTGGGAAAGACTTGGCAAACATTGCCAGAGCCTTAAACTCCCCGAATATGCATCCAGGAATTCTGACGACGCAGTATGACACCGGGTCCAATCTCGGCTTTGGTTGAGAAGGTCATTGGAAGCAAATATGCAAGCGGGGGGGGGGGGGAGGGGGTGCCATTATATCTGTTCCCCCCCCCCCCTCGAACGTTCAGAAGGCTCCATCATGCCGACAGGAAGCCACATAATGCCGAAAGGAGGGCTCAGGTGACCGTGACAGGATATTTCATCAAACCAAAACAAGGGTCCATGACGCACGTATGGTGCAAGTCTGCTCCGTAGGAGTTCCAAATGGCCAACAACAGGTCCCATTAACCCAATGGAGGCCGCATTTGATCCAAAGGCGCCAAAGGTCCCAAAGGTTCCAAAGCTCTAAAGGAGCACATGGAAACCATAGGAGGCCCAGTGATAAAAACCACGGGAAGCCCCCGTAACCCCAAGGGAGACCGCGAGTGTGGAAAAGCCACAGATTTCGGCAGGGTAAGAACAATGTTTCTTTAAGTAGTTGATCAAGATCAGGATAATCAAGACTCAAGATATCAATAAAAACCTATAAGGCCACTGGATACGATCGCCTTTCTTGGAAAGAGGACTGCGCGTCGGCCCTGGGTGCATGCTATTTTTCAATGGGCATTCTTACACAGTTTTGCCTCTTACAAGCATCACTGCATTTTGCTTTGTATAGCAGCTAAGCATGAACATGTTTGGCATAGCCCATGGCCTTGTTTAACATGTTAATTGTTGGCGGATGTTTCCGCACTTGAGCTGATGCATCTCCCCCCCCCCCCCCCCCTCCACACACAACAAGAAGGTGCTCCAGCCCGTTCTAGCTCCGTTCCAGCCCCCTGATATGTCGTCGCCACTCTGTAAATCTGTATATGTAAAATCTCTTTAAACCTCTGCCATGCATATTTTTGTAGGAGAAATAAAACATAGCGTTAGCGACCAGTTTAATGAAAATGATGGAGGAGCACGTTTGAGGAGAGCGCACACACCACAAGCGGCACATGTGGTGGGCCAGCAACCGAGCATAGCACAACCCATACCAAACCTATTTCATAAATTCAAACATCAGTAAACGACAGCGCGAATCTCAAGTTACTAGAATCGCTGTACATTCATGTTCTCCGCCCCAGGCCGAATATATAAGCATCGTGTTGGGATTCTTTGACAACGTCGTTTAACCCATACTTCTCGTGGTTTGAGTTACGCTGTTTAGGCAATGTCTGTTGAAAAACACGGTTCATTACTCGTGATTGGCGCTTATGCTCGCTGGCAACTTCTTTCCTCATACTCGGCCGTGGAAAGGTAATTGTGGGATCATGATCATGGGATAGTGGGATCGTGGGATCATGGTCATAGGACAATGGGATTATGATCACGGGATAATGGGATCATGAGCTCTCTGTCGTAGGATAACGGGGTCATGAGATTAAGGGAACATTTCCTCTCAGACGCCTGTGTTGAGGGGGTGGGGGGCTGAGTACAGTACCGTAAATTGGGTCCTGTGACGTGAGGGGTTTAATAGTCCGTCGGTATAGATTTGGAGCAGTTTCTGTATTTCCATATTAGTATACTAAAACTTGTTTTCATCCAGGAGATGAAAGTGGTCAAAATTTGAGGTCAGGTCGGTTGAAGCCATATTTGAAACGGGCATTATGTTGAAAGTTCCCCCAATTCCACTCACTCAAACTACCTCAAAAAGGCGTTAGTATGGCAATAGATTGAACATTGCAAAGTCCCCGAAAACAGCGGCGTAATTTCCGACCCGATGAAGGTCTGTAAACTGCTTGCTTGTAAACTTGACTGCTTGTAAACTCTCCTTTTTCGGGCTTTGGAAACGCCTTTAGCTTGCTACTTTTGGTGTATTCCGATAATCATACTCATGCCGCCAATGTGTTGTCCACCCGACGAATCAGTTGCCCATGTTAAGGTAATGTAATGCGCATAGTACCTGAGAAATCACCATCTCGGCATGACCGTCAAAATTTACTGGAAGCCCTCCGATGAAGGACCCCAGAACTGACTATGCACATGCCAGGGTCGTTCTGGGTCCTCGATATCTTGCCCTTGCGTCTGGGGGGGGGGGGGGGGGTACCAAAAGATTCGGCTTCGGGCGGTGCCATACCTGAAAAGCTTTAGAATGCCGCACCTGCACATGTCAAATGTATTAAAAAATCAGTATGGTGCCACGACCAACCCAAAACCGTTTCGGAGAAACCAACGAAAAATCCATTTACATTACTGCGCCCGGGAGCAGGCATATTCATGTTTTTCTTCCCGACCGGTTTGCCAGCACCCGTGTAACGTCCCACCTTTTAAAGGCATGTAATTTTAGAATATCATGGTATTCCTAAATTATATAACTCATGCAGCAAGGCATTTTCTATAACATCACTCGATCTGCGGAGAGCAGTGACGTCAGCTGTTGTCATAATACCGGATGCACGCCGCACACTAGCTCTCGTGCTGAGTCACCGTCTTACCACGCGTGTGGTCAGGCGCCAAGAGGGTAGACCTGAGAGGTCCCAAGGGGGCTGGGGGGGGGGGGGTCGATCTGATACGTCCCACGAGGGCTGATCTGAGAGGCCCCTGGAGGTCAACCTGAGAGATCCCAGGGGGGTTGGCCTAAGAGGTCCCTGAGGGTCGACCTGAGAAGTCACAGGGGTCGACCTGAGAGATCCCATAGAGGTCGGCCTGAGGGCCCAAAAGGGTCGACCTGAGAGAGCCCAGGGGGCGGGTCGGCCTGGAAGTCCCAGGAGTGTCGACCTGAAAGGTCCGCGGGAGTCGACCTGAAAGATCCTAGGGCATCGACCTGCGAGGTTCCAGGGCCTCTGACCGTGGGGCGGCAGGTCTGCACCAGATACGTTTCCAACTGATATCAGCGTTCGCTATGAGCGCCCAGCTTGCCGGCACCGATGAGAGGTGCACCGGCGCGCCGGCACCGATGGACACGTGTTGGCGACTCAGGTGTGCGGGGAAGGAGCGGGACTCTCAGAGAGCTCCCATGCCCCCACGTTTACGCGTTCAGCGTGACATGTTCAGCGTGACTGTGCTAAAATGGTGATGGATCTGGCGTAGCGGATTTGAGCACGCCATTATTTAGTCATCCAACATTTTCAGAAAATGAAGAATGCTCTGTTTTGGATATTCTAGAGCCTCTTCTCTCTAAACATGGAAAAGAGCTCTTCTACATTACCTGAAAAACGGCATCGGCCATTTTGGAGCGGTATGCCTCCGACAAAAGAAAAACGACAGCTCAAGTGGCAGATGATCTCACAGCTCTTGGGGGAAGCAGTGTTCTATGCGTTCTTTCCCGTTTTGACCTTCGTTGAAAACACGCTCGAATATGCATGCAAATCTCCTGCAACCGAATCGCGTGCCGGCCCACCCAGCTATAGCTCGATACCGATATATCGCGCGGTCCGACTCATTAGCATTTAGCAATGTCCGTGACTGTCGGTCAGATCAGTTTCCAGCCCGCTGCTCCAAGCCGCGGCGGTGCGACGGCGGGACGCGGCGCGGTCCTTCCCTCGCCCGGCGCCGCAACCAATCACTTCCAGCTGATCAAGCAATCAGCCACCTTGCAAACTGCGCCAGCCGTGGTCCTGGCCCGGCCGGGGAGGTCTCTCCCGAGGGTCCTGGCCCGGCCGGGGAGGTCTCTCCCGAGGGTCCTGGTCCGGCCGGCCGCATCTCTTAGGGGGGATGGGAGTAATGAAACAACTTTCCAACCGGCCAACCGCCGCCATCTGGCTCAGAAGAACCCGCGGACTTTTGGCTGGGTTGTGGATCAGACTTGGACGATATTTTTTTACTGGTCAAGTTTTAGAACCATCCAAAAACCAATGTGCTACCAAGCATAATGCAATAACTTTGTAATCGCTCGTGTAGTGAAACCACCAGTGATAGATAACGCATGGCAGACGTGGCACGCCAGTACACTAGGCTGCATGAACTGAGTAGCTTGAAACAAACATTTCACAAAACAAACTCCAGAACAATCCAGTTTTGTGCCTGATTTCACTAAACCAGGGGCGGATACAGAGGGAGGAACACGGGGCCATGACCCTCCTTGGACCCCGAAGGGACCCATTGGCTCAGAGATGACCCATCACCGGCCGAGCAGGTGCAGTTTTTTTTAACACAAAACGCAACAAAACTGGATATCTCTTGACTTCCAGACGACCAAGAGCAGTTGTAAGCGAAAGTGAAGGGCCTGTGAGAAGTCAAACAAATTATTCAATGATTGGAAAAGCTGTGAACTGAAAATTGTAATCCTCGTTACACTGTCTAGGGGCCCCATACTGTTTCTGGAAGACCTATATGCTTACTTGCGGGATCAATTCGATAGTTAAGGAGCATTACAAGTTGCCCTTCATTTATTTGCATTTGCTCGAGGTGCCTTGCGCTGTTGTTGAGGTCCTTCCTGTTAGCGTGCCGGGGCACTCTCGTCAATCACAGGCTCTTCCATGTGTTCTTTCCATTCGCCAGAAAGGCTCTGTGGACTATATCAGGGGTCCCATATCTTAACATGCCTGGGTATTCTCGGCTGCTCAGGGGCCCTTTAGTGGGTCTCAGTTAACTTACCGACACATTTGCGATATGTTCATGGGCCCTCTTCATTGGTCTAGGGCGCCTCCAATTCTCTGTCATTTGCTTACGGCTCTGCACTCTTGTCGGGGGCCCATCTGATGGCCTGCTTAGGCACACCAGTCGTTCGGGGACCGTTCACAATGGGTCTTGGGTACTTCTTCTTAATGGTGCCCCCATTGGGGGGGGGGGCTACGCTTTGGGGGGAATATCTGATAGCCTGCTCGGGCACATGCAATTGTACGGGGGCCACTCTACATTGGGCCTTGGGCACGTCCTATTTGATGGGGGCCTACGCACTTGTCGGGGGTCCCTGGGTGGGTCAGCCGCGGTCCGCCGGGCGTGTCAGCCGCGGTCGCTGGGTGGGTCAACTGCGGGTCACTGAGGGCGTCAGCCGCGGGTCGCTGGGCGGGTTAGCCGCGGGTCACTGAGCAGGCTAGCCACGGCACACTGAGCGTGTCAGCCGCGGGTCGCTGGGCGTGTCAGCCGCAGTCGCTGGGTGGGTCAACTGCGGGCCACTGATCCGTTTAGCCGCGGGATGCTGAGTGTGTCAGCCGCGGGTCACCGAGTGGGCTAACTACGGCCCATCGTGTGTGTCATTGAGCGGATCAGCCGCGGGTTACTGAGCGGGTCAGCCACGGCACGCCGAACGGGTACTTCCGGAAACATGCAAAGGGGTGGGTGACGGGTGACTACAACTGATAAAGGAATGGGTAGCGGCTGGGTGTGGGCAAAGGCCAAGGGATAGCGCATGGATTGGGTAAGGAGCTCTTAACCGTGAAGACCTCCACCAGATACGTCAAACTAGGAACGCACGTATGCATCTAAATTTCTACCTTGTAGGTGGGGAAAGCCTCTCCTTACGCATGGAGGGAACATTCGTGCAGACCAATGCATGGTCACACTGCACCATGAAAGAATCCAAAGTCACCCGTAAGGTAGCTGTGCCAGCCTATAGAACCTTGTCTCGAAAAACGGCCGGTCCGGACTGATTGATGACACCATGGGCTACTGACGGAGCCATGTTCTAATCGATGTTTGGAAACGTGCTGAGCTCTCGCCACCTGCGCGAGTCCTCGCGCTGGTTTCAGTCGGCATCACGTCCAGCCCTGAACGCGTGGAAAGGCGATGAGGGGTGTTCGGCTTTGGCGGTCCCCGCTCCGATGGCTGCTGGCGAGGGAGTGACCATGGTCCGGCCAGCGCGACGGCTGATGCATCATTTACGTTATTCAGCGCTGGTCTCACAAAAGCGGCCACATTTATTGCTCACAGAACAATGCCTGGCTAGCATGACTCCAGCTGTGTTATAAAAGCGCCATAAAAACCAGTCGCAAATATCACTATTTCAACAGTCCACATTCCTACCTCACATTCAATTTGCAGATTTGGGGAGAAGCAGGAGTCTCGTTATGGGGTGGGTGGGGGTTCGTTAGGCCCGATTTATTGGCCCCAGTTACTGGGGCTGAGCGTCTTCCTCGGGTATTAAGCATAATAAATTATACAGCTGTTGCAAATCAGATTTACGGAATCGCGAAATTGCTCCGCAGCGTTCCATAAATGTTTCGTTTCGGAGCCCTTCGCCCTGCATTACCGGAATGGGCATCCTGGTGACAAAACAATGATCCAACAGAGCCATGCCGGCTGCCAGGTGGTCCAGATACCGTATCGGTACTGTCCTCACCTGAAAGTTTGGTTATCTCCGACACCGAACTTGCCTTAGCTTCCTCATGGCGGTTATCGGTCAAGAAAGAGCTAACAGGCTCCGACGCAGCGTTAAACGGATAGAGCTGGTACAAATATTTACTGTTTGAGAACGATTGACATGAAACAGTGCGCTCCCACTGGTAGTGGTGGTTACTCAACTGCAGTATAAACTCAGGGTTTTGTTACACCGTTTTTAATACCTCATATAGCTATTTAATAGGCATTGGTATGATAATACGCGGTGACTTGATGCCAATAAATTGATAAATGATAATTTCGGATGCCTTTCTAACCATTAATGATGGACAAAGTCGATAAATAGAACTAACCAAAAAGTGCCGGTGCCTGAATGCACTCCCAAAGACCCCCGCACTTCCCGCCGGGAGATCAGTCTTACAGATGTAACAAAAACGCCATCTGGCCAATCTCGACGTCAGCTGCCAGTCTCCAGTTTCCCGAGTGGTCGCCGTATCAAGTGGCCGCGAGGTGCCACTCGATGCCGCGCGACCGCCCCGCGCCGCCGGCGCTCCGAGCCGAGAAGCCTTTCCGGTGCTGGCCGCTCCGCCGCGCCCGGTTTGATTTGTGCGCTGATTTCTGCTGCGCCAAAGCCGCGCTGGCAGCTGCATTGTTTGGGCCGGCCGCTCCCCCGGGCCGGCGTCGCTCGGCGGCCGGATTTGTTCGGCCAGGCGGCGGCGAGCGAGCGCAGTCTGTTTTTATGGAAATGGGCGCGTCACCAGTGAAATGTCCGACCGTCGAATGGCGCGCGGCGCGCGCGGCGGCCCGCCCCTGTGGTCGGTGGTCGAGGAGTGGTGAGGTGCAGGCCTCACCTTAAGAGGCCCTGAGAGGCCCCTAAAGTCCCAATGACAACCATGGAATCCTCCCGCTGCCCGGTGGGATAACAGGGCATATAGCCGCAGGACGGGTTTTAAGGTGCGAGTGTGCAAAAGAGCCTCGCTCCCCCTCCCCCCGAAGCACAAGGTAAGTCATTGCGAGGAAATGGACAAAAGTTGTATACTCTTCAGCCACTGATCTGCTGAACAATTGCTGGTTGTAAAAAAATGGGGAAAATGGCATTTCACCGAAAAACGAAAATAAAGCAAGTTGCAACGTTTTAGCCCACGTTGTCGTCTGTTTTTGCTTTGCGTTTGGTTCGTTTTTTTGTCCAAAAACGACATCCTTGTGGTCTCTGCCTCGCCCTCCCCGATCCTCCTCCTCCCCCCCCCCCCCCCCCCCCACTGCGTGTGTGGCCCAATCCGGATGCTTCCCTGCGTGTGTGTCGGCGCATCGTACGATCCAGTAGTTCTTCCTCGCGTGCTGCTGTGTCCCTCGGCATCACCCAGTGTTCCCATGCGCGTGTCGGTGCCACACAGGTCACAGTAATCCGCCTCCCATAGTGCGTCAATGTTGCGCTGTCTCAGTGGTCGGTCTGCTCAGCGTCTTCCGTACGTCAGTGTGCCACACAGTTTCAACAGTCCGTCTTGGTGTCTGCCACCGTGTTGCACGGAGAACCCTGCCCATGTAAACCGGTTCCCAGTGAAAACCGTTCCCCGTCCCACGGGGACCTGCGCCTATGCAGTGTATTGGGTGCTGCCGTCCCGTGCTCCGGTCCTTCCTCCCTGTGTTGGCTCTCAACATCAAACGGTAAGCACTGAGCGACCGAGGCCGATGGCAAGGACAGACCGCCAGTCTGTCACCCGTGAAACAGATCCTTCTGAACAAGCTTGCGCTGCTTCCGGTCCTGCCGTCAGCGACAGAATCTCTCACTCCACTCCACTTCCTCACTCCACTGAGTGAGGGACTGCGATTGTTCGCGCTTGCAGGGGAAAAACACGAGCCGCGAAGGGCTCGGTGTGATAACGTCACGCGCGCGGTTTTTATAGTGATTAAATGCCACCCTATGTACCTGCGCGCCAGAAAGAAGTAGACCTATACTTAGCGTGATTAAATCTAGCCTTCTTTCCACGCCTACGGGATCACTCTCCTTCCTTATTAAGAGCGTCTGGCGCACCGCTCTAGGCGAATGTCTACGGTTCGGCTGATATCGGCCGTGGTGTTCACCAAGACTGAATGCGGATGATTAGTATGTAAGCATGTAAGGAAAGTAGCAAAAATAAATATGAAAACAACAGTGCCCATACTTGCAGGTTTCTGGTCAATGTGCGCTTCTTTTTCACCAACGAAGGACACAATTAAGATGCGAAATAAATATCCATTTATGATGAAATTTACAACTGAATATGATGTCACCTAGTGTTTTAGAAGTCTATAAATTTGGTGTTGATCCAAATACCATGTGAACGTGGGATTACGCCATACTGGATTGACTGGTATGCTATCAAATACCAAGGCAAGTAATTTAACTGGTTTTAGAGTCAAAATGTTATGAAATGCGTGTCATTCAAGTAAGCTAAGTAAGTGGGCAATATGCGGAGCCCATATATCATAAAATGCTAGAATGGCTACTATCACAAGATACGGCAGTAATTGTCGGTGTCTGGAGTCTACTAGGACAGTCTGATCTGAGCGGTAATAATGACAGTTGACGTTGGAGTAATGTGATTACTTCGGAAGCCACACCCAGAGTGCCTCCGCGTTCATTGGCCAGCACCCCCCCCCCCCCCCACACACACACCACCATCAACACCAGCACCGCGGCTGTAGCTGGGTGTCCCGACCAGCCATAGCCCGCATAATCAGCCATGATGGGCTCTTAAGCCTTTTGAAAACCCTCGGCACCAATGCCAAAAGCTGCCTTCCACATTGCTATTACTCCCGGCCAATTTTGGTAGCTGTTTTCACAGACGCGTCATTCTTATCTGGCATTCTTCTGGATTGCTCCGAGCCGCGGCCGTTGGATGGGATTACGCCCTGACATCCATCTCCCCGGCTTTCAAGTTCCGTTTGTCAAATAGATGGCACGATAAAAAACAAAACGTCAGCTTCGCTGGTCTGTTTGTGGAGGCGAGCAAACGGTAAAAGCGCCGCTGGTGGTGTGCTTAAATCCCTCATGGGACCCGGACGAGCCGTGGTGATTTGTCATCGCCTCCAATGGGAACTTCACGGGAGGAGCGCAGCATAAATCGCTGGGAGGCTCCAACAACTCAACCGGAAGGATCAGACCAGCTGGCAATCGATGGCAAACTTGCTAACAACTAAATATTTCGCTTCTTGTCGCTCGGACATACCAGTCGACGCCTTAGGAATACTGTTCTTTCAGGTTTTCTGGGAACGTTGAGTTGATGTTGAGCATGAACATTGTATCTCCACAGTATGAAGCAGTGGGTGTCTGCTTGAGATATGGGGAGTGAGGAGTTGTTAAAGTAAGTGGTGTCTAAAATATGATCGTGCTTACAGGTTACAACGCACCGCGCTGATTGTTAATATTCTGTCGGGGGCCATTTGTGAGTTAAAAATTCACATGCGGACTTAAGGATGCTTCCCTTGGCTGCACCTTTGTGCATGATCATGGAGGCAAAGTCGTGCAATGCTCATATCGTAATCGGTAAGTTTTAAATGCGAACGTCTCATGCGTGTTGAAGATTCCAGCTCCTCTTCGTGCTCGTTTTTGTCGCGTGAGCCGTGCATATCAGCATGCGGCAGTGGACATCGGTACATGTCCCGACTTGGTTTATAATATGCACATGCTATGAACAACCATTTCGTGAAAATAATCTCATGCAAGAAATGGTTCCTAACACTGTATTCGCCTCACTCAAGGATCGTGTCAAGCCTGGGGGACCGGCGGGCCTGCTGTTGTCAGTCTTATAGTCTCTTGACACTACGAGCGGGCCGTCACGCCCGGGGCCTGCTGCGATGCCCCCGGGCTGGCTGCTCGGCAGTCGCACCCGAGTTGCCCGCGCCTGCGACGTGCGTCGGCCGCGGTCGGCGCGCGGCGTTGTATGGGTGCGCCGCGTCCCCATCCACCGCCGAGACGGGCAGCCGTTTTCCAATCGCTGCCTGCAGGCTGACCCTACCGAGCTTGTAAGGCTTCCACGGCCTGTTTCGAACACGTCGTGGCGTGCGTTTTAGATAAAAGTAAGTGGAAGCCATAGACAAACGTGATGAAAAAATTATTATATGGAATTTATTATGTCATATGGGAATTCGTAAGTGCCTCATTATCATGTGAAATGTGTGGATACAAGGTACAGTGAGTCTTATGACCCCTCAAACCACACTTACCCACTTGTCCGTTACGGCACGTTAAGCTACGGCCAAAGGCAATGCAAGTCCTCGCAATAGGATGGAGAGAAAGACATTTTTGTCATTTCTGTCCAGTCGACAAACATTGGGCCTTGTTAAACTTCAAGGGAGTTTGGGGGCTTAGCAACCCCCCCCCCCCCCCCGCGCTCCTCCAGTTCTCGCGCCCATAACCACTGCGCCCTGAATTTCCGACGGCGAGGGTAGACTGGCTTTAGCGATGCAGCCGATGAACACGCATCGATGGACAGGTGATTGATTCGCAGCAATCTTCGCTCCAGCAACCACGGTCTCGCAATGTCATAACTACTTTTTAAGATCGGTAGAAATGCACTGCATAACACATTCTGTTTGGCCATGTTTTCTGTCTTGGTAACTGGACTGGGTCAGTATTGGTGCAAGTCATTGCATCTCACAAGGAAAAGCTGGGCTACTAATTCATCACAGTCGGTGGCATACCTATCTTCACGGTCGGCGGTAACCACCCATTGACGACTTCCAGCAGGTGAAGGCAGAAAACGCAGCACCAGTGGGCCGCATGCCACCTTGCCATCCTGGCTGAAAAGACAAGGACGGCCCTCTTCAACAAGCACAGAAACGGCGTGGAGCACAGAATACGTGCTGGCCACTTTGAGAACAAGACAATTTGATGAACACAACTACATTTGATTGATTACTATGACCGCTGACACCTGATTGCTGATATGGCCTCTGCAATCGCTGGCACCATAAATGGGTACGCGATAGCTTGCGACGCGTCACTTAAAACTAATGAAAAACTTCTTATTGTGCGGGTCCTATCGTCTTGAAACACTCCATGCTTCACAAAAGGACTGATCAGCCACAAGCAATGCACCATATCCCCGAATTCTCGGAAAGCTGACGCATGAATTGAGACGAGTGGAACCAAAGAGCTATGAAATAGCCTAATATCAGTCAGAAATCGCATGCGACTCATTTCTCACAGAATGCATTGCAATGTCTGGGCGACAGCTTGCAATACGGAGGATTGATGCTCTAAAATCACGCTAAGATGTCGCCATTGTTCTTGGGGCACGATATTTAGAATGTCAACATCATTCGCGAGCAGGGCTCTCAACAGCCAAGCATTTATTTTAACATTCGTCGTCCTATTGTTGGTGATGGAACAAAAGCAGGCTGCTCAGGGAACAGAGGCAACCGGGGACGTAGCCAGAGTTGCCTGCGGAGGGAGGCACAACGAGACTTATCAGGAAACTGGATGATAGCGGCAGATTGGCTTGTTTGGAAATGTGCTCTTAGAAGCGAGAGCTCCGTACTGCATTGTTGGTTTTGGCCTTGGTGTGACGTTTATACCTGACCTTAGGTAATTTGCTCATTCAACTATTGTGGTGCCTAAGAAAGCATCTCAGATATTTATGGATTCGTCTAACACTCCGTTGTTGGATCAGATTGAAGGATTTCCTAGAAATTGCCCTCGCTGAAACCATGGCCTGACTTTAACCAGCCATAGAGCAGCGACCTTACAAGGTAAAATTAAATTTCCAAAGCCGAACGATCTGTTATTCATTTGTCTACAGCTATGAAAAATCTGGCTTAGCTTCGCCGCGACGTTCGAAAACCATTTTGGAAAAACCTTCAGGGGGGGGGGGGTATTTGACCCCCGCCACCCGAGCGCGTGTTAAAAACGGCGGTCTCGCGGTATGACCTTCTTGGCCTCTCTGTTTCTCAAATTGCACGCTGAATGAGCGTTAGGAACAATGAGTCACTGAACCTTTAGCCATTCAGCACATGTCTCTGGAGGCCGCGATATCAGCATGCATATGCATAATAATCTGACGCATATGCCAGCCCAAGACGCTTAAGCAACCGCTCTGGAATTATTAACACCCTGTCACGTTCACCTTTGCCTTGAATACCAGGAAATCTGTGAACTTCACAGAAACTATAGCATGTGACCACCGTGCAATGACAATTAGTGTAGAGCTGAACGATTTAGGAGAGCCGACCGCGTAAAAAACGTGCGCGGTTTTGATGGCCACGTGTGTTTAAGGTATTTTATCGCAAACAAAAGTGGTAATAGACTGTACTTGAAAGTCGACGTTCATAGCGAACTGACAGTCATTTAAGCGTTCCCCAAAAACGTTGTTACTTGCAGGTTTTAGGAAATTTCACCGCCGTATAGTATTGCCTTCCTTACTGGGCATTCAAATAAGCAAATAATCAAACATATTTAATTTCAGACCAACACTGGTCGTTCAATGCCTACTCTGCTCTGTTTTGTCACTCTTTTCCAATTCCTATTGCAAGTACCTGCGTTCCCTGAGCCATCTTCCGCCTTTAAATTTTTAAAATGGCCGTGTTCGCACGACAGCTGCATAATGAACTGTTGTATGGTTTCGCACTTGCATCTATCAGAGTTATTAGCCAGGGCTTCGTCTCGTCCAATAACTCGCAGAAATGCTAGTGTTCACCATAAAACTGCGCTTAAGTAATACACCGTGATAACACAATTGTCTCGCGGATGGCAACGAAGGGAGACCAATTTTCTGGCCCAGGTTGTTGACAAGTCCAGAATTAGCCCAATCTCTGGTGTCGTCTTCAGAAATGTCCCAGGGCGAAAACGTTCGTGCTGACGTTCGTGCTAGGCTCCTCGTATATTGGCTGGCATGCATGTAAACGTCATCTGAAGAGGCAAGTTATGCCCAGGCCTAGCACAAAATGTTTTTTTACATGATGCTGACCGATATTCGAGATCACCAGAGATATCTGCGGCCAACACGCATGTGTTGGGTACAAACAAAATGAACCAGCATAAGGCTCATCGCGACATTGTACCAGGCTTTATAAAACGTAATGCGCGATATGTGTTATGCATAATTCATATATAGCACACATCAAGCTGCTATCATAGCTTGATGAGTGGTATTACAGTGCCTGACTAAGGTGTTCATAAACATAAACAATTAACTTTACCTGCAATTCTCCAAGTTTTGCTGGGGTCTTAGCGCAAGGCCTCATTCCGTGCACGAATACTTTAATAATATCTCACTCTTTTTCTGATGTAATCGTTTCAAAAATGTGTTATAAATTGTAGTCTTGTGTCTTATGAGGAACGATCTTGAGATGATTTCTCCATTGCATTTACAGCGCATTAGAATAGGTCCAATTAGCATAAAACACTGATCATGCAGTGTTTGAAGCCCTGGTCCTATTGAAACAGAAATTTTAGCATGTCTTCTTAACACGAGCGATAACTGCAGTAAATGTGTCATTTACCGTGCATAATTTATCATCAGAGATATCCGAAACAGTTTTTTGATGTTTCAGTATCACATCAGAAACAGTTTTTATCATGCTTGGGGTTGACAGATAGTTTTCACCGTAGATCACGTTTCCATGCATGTCGGCCAACATACGTGAAGCCCAGCACCAAACTACACGAACAAATTTCGCCGAGGAACACTTCTAGGGCAAGACCAGATTTTGGACTAATTCTGGACTTGTTGCGAGTCTGGGGCGGAATTTTACTTTGCATTCGTTGCAGTTCGAGGGGCAAGCGTCATATTTCATACTTGTCATCGCACATACATTGTTATGTCGTGTACCATTCCTCCAGGGCTTCTCAACACATCGCACAGCTACCCTTACATTATCCAGCCGCCGTGCTGCGGCATGTCAAGACCCTGGACTACGATCTACAGTCACGGCCATCCCAACGCGCACCGCCCCCCCCCCCCCCCCCCCCCAAGCCCGACATCTCCGTTTTGGCAGAGGCTCACTTGGTGTCGGCGGTGGGCGGCGTCGGGCGGCGCGCTCCCACACTTCGGCTCCCTCGAGCGTCGGACGCGTCACTGAGGGCGCACGCCGACGACGGCCGACGCCGACCGGCGCCCCGCGGCGCTCCGACGGGGCGCGTCGGTGGTGCGTGCGTGCCCGCGACTATCCGAAGGAGCACGCCCGTGGTGTATGGACCCTGCGGTGCTCTGACGAGGCGCGTCGGTAGTGTGTGTGTGTGTGTGTGTGTGTGTGTGTGTGTGTGTGTGTGTGTGTGTGTGTGTGTGTGTGTGTGTGTGTGTGTGTGTGTGTGTGTGTCGTGGAGATCCGAAGGGGTGCGCCGGTGGCGTGCGTGCATGACTGAGTGTGCGCTGCAAGCCCAGTCATGCGCTGCTGCCAATGTCGCTGCACGTCCAGTCAAATCAGTCTTCACGCCCAGTCGTGCACGACGACATGGACTGGGGAGGCTGAATTGGAATCTACGTTGGCGGTGGAATTATTGTATTCCACTGGCTTGCGTAATGCGAAAAGTGTGCGCAGATTAGACAGTAGAATTAACCTTATTTCTCGGAAAGCCAGGAGAATAGAGATGTAGTTAGGTTGACAGGAATGGAGATATAGTTAGATGACTTCAGCTATTGTTTCGATGAAGGCAAGTTGCCGAAATATCAACTGACTATATCTCCATTCTCCTGTTTGTTTCCGAGAAATAAGACTAATACTACTGTCTAGTCCATGCGAATAATGTTTCTCGCTAATGCACTGAACAACTTTCGAGAAGTGTGCAAATCACCTGTATTTATTTATCAAGTCTAAACGTGCTGATCAGATCTGCTCAGTAGGCTACGACAGTGCCGGCGAAGAAAGCTAACAAGTGCATCTATTTTTATCTAAAATTTATCTTTTTTGAGAGCCGCTAAGTAACTACCGAGTTATGACTGGCATTTTTTGGCGATACAATCTAAGGGCTTAATTTGTTGGGCAAGCCCACGGGCATTGTCAGAAATTTGGTTTGTCTCGTGGGAAGTGAGACCAAAAACTTTAATATTGCGCCGGAAAAAAATGGCCCAAGTGAATTTACACTGGCTGCACAACTGATACTGTAGAACATTTTTTAACAGCAACGGTAAATACCACGCACCAGCTGGTCTCAGTAATTTCCAAAGGCAGTTATAGGTCAGTAGTTTGTAATTCCAAAGTTTTTTTAAACGTGATGAAAGTTGTGTTCTGCCATTTCTGCGTAGGTCAAACACACACACACACACACACACACACACACACACACACACACACACACACACACACACACACACACACACACACACACACACACACACACACACACACACACACACACACACACACACACACACACACACACACACACACACACACTGCACTTTTTGAAGGTGACAATCGGATAGAAAGTTGCTTTATACTAACAATTTTTTTCTGAGGTTAGGTGTGGGTCACAATTAACGTTGATAAAAACCAATGCTTAAAATGTTTTGCACCTGTCCCATAATTCCCCAGGGCGCATCATGATTTTATGACCGAAATGTTATGAAGCTTATGCGGCGTTATGATTGAGACGTTATTATGGTTACTATCATATATATATATATATATATATATATATATATATATATATATATATATATATGCATATATATAAGAGTATCTGGCACATAGTGATTAGTGCTGTTACTTGCCAGCCAAGGCAGCAGTCTTTCATCTAGGGGACAGTTGCCAGGGGCAAATGACACCTCCTAGGCTTGTACTGGATCTAGGTACATTTCGTTTTGGGCCTTGCCTGTAGCTTTCTATTCAGTTTGATGGGACCATAGTTCCCCCCAAATTTGGGGAATGAATTGATCAAATTAATGCAGAACATGCTGTTTGTACTTTTTGGTTCATTTCACTGACTTTCACTGTTCGCTCGCCGCCCGCCAAGCTTATTTACAAACTACACCATTGAAATAGCGGCGGAGGTTATTTCCTCCGTGTAAAGCAAACCTCCCTGCACATACGGCAATACGGCAACTGCAGAACCTACTCACAGCTGATGAGTCTGATTCAGTACTATCCTCACGGTGTGACGCTGAGCTGAAATTATATAAATTCTTCATCTATAGTCTTAGCCCACCCCACTTCCATTGCTAAACACGGCTCCATCACAGCTCTTCAAGATAAACGACAGAAACTAAGCATGTTACTGAAATGGTACATAAAGAGAAGCAGTCTTCAACGACAGGGCCGCTGTTAGTTACAATTGATTGATTTCTATTTTCCTTTCCTAGGTTCTTAATGACTTTCTAGAAATTATTCATGGGCTGGGCCTGGCTCCAATGACTATATTTCAAAAATATTACTCAAATGTTTCAATTGCAATCAAAAGGCTTACCCAGATGAGAATAAGAAACACTTCCGGGACTTAACGCTCGCGGAATATGTCGGTCGCGACGCTCCGCAGATAGCCGGGAAAATCCAAGCTTCTATTCCTCAGCACTTTTGTGCGCATTCGTCTCGTATTCAGCCCATCTTTCTTGGTGGAAAAATATGCCTTCTCTCCACTGGAAAATCCTCTCCAAGAGCCGGAGACGTCGGCCAGCTTAATTCAGCGTGCCCAAGCGAGTATCCAAGACAGCCTTTAACGTCTCTATTTGATCGATGAAAGGCTGACTGGGTGTTGGGGTGTACAACATTTGGTAATGCATAGTTAGAAAATATTCAATATATTTTATTTAATACATAAAGAAATACAAATAAATAAAAAATACATAGAAAACATAAAATTTAAAAAAATTAAGTAATGTTTTATTCAACCGTATAAATCAGCATCTAAATGCTCGATGTTGTCATATACATTCTAGTGCTAGGAGTGTGGCAGTGCGCGTACGGAATATTCTCTGTTCGCTCTGTCCTCCCCGGCTGTATGGTCCGTTAGGGGATGGTCTTGTTTGGAGTTTGGTTCGACGAGTGCTGCGTTCGCGGACGTGCAGGGCTGTAGGTAGGTAGTTTACGTGTTTTGGTGAGCAGGGTCGGACTACAGAACGCATGGAAAGGAAGCATTATGCAGTGGTGACGACAAGGTTCCGTCGTAGCAGCCTGCAGCATCCCTTTCTCAGCCGTGGATAGCGGGCCACGGGGTGCTGTAGATGGTTGTAGACAGGGCCATTTCCATCTCACAATGTTCACTGAGAACAGTTTGGCGAGTTTTCCACTGTATATCTGGGGAGAATTAAGCGTGCAAACTGTTCATTTCTGGGCCTAGCGACCCTGCCGGTACGTGAGGTCCTGCTCCTTGCCTCTCTCGCTCCCTTCCTACCACCAACCGCATTTCCGCATCCGGCCCTCTCGCCGCTCCTCATCCTCGTTTTATGGGATCGCCGCGTCTCCTCGCTCACGTCCCGTGTTGATCGGATCTCGGTGACTAAGGGGCGCGTCATGCAAGTCGGTCAAGGCGCGCCCCAACACTCAACTTTGGCCAGAATATCCAGAGGCGTGGGGCCCCGTGGGACCCCACACGGCAATAGCGGCTTGTCGCTCGCGCTGCGGCTGGGTGCTCTGTGCAGGTCGTCGCTTGGGGCGCCTGGCCGCGCGCAGTGGCTTAAGCGGTCAAAGGGCGGCGGCGCTGAACCACGGTCAGGACAGGGAGGAGTCTCTCCGGTTACACCTGGCCGCGGGAAAGTGTTGTTTGCCTCGTATAGCACCGGGGTAGCCCTGGCGGTGACCATCTCCCGAGGGGGTGTTGGGCCTTTCCCCAGTTGGGCTCCGAGGTGTGTGTATGTGGGGGGGGGGGGGGGGGCGTGCCGAATACTTCAGACAAATTGCATGGATTCTCTTTCTTTCAAACAAACACACCTGCATCGACCCCTCCAGCCAGGCTGGCACTGTCCACGCTGGAAACCGGGTTGCCACTGCTGATGACCCCGAAACATCTTCGGGGCCTCGGACCTCCGAGCAGGTTCGAGCTCAACGCAGCTCACCACTGCCGGAATACCTGATTGCTCAGGGGGCTGAACTCGATTTCGATGGAGAATCACTGTCGCTGAACTTGAATCCCTTACAGAGTGAGCATGCGTTGTCCAAGTTTGGCATTCCGACGGAGGTACGCAGCTGTCCAGATCGCTCCATCGAGGTACACTACGGAGACGGCAACGAAGCGAGGCTGCTACTAGTGATCTACTATGATTTTACTTACCGTATTAGAGGCCAAGGTACTGGCAACATTGCCGTCGCTGTACAACATCACCCACTGAAAATGGGTCAAAAGGAGCCACGACCTGCTGGGATCTTCGAGGAGTGTCGGGGGAAGAAATTACTGAAGGGGTGGAGAGACATTGCGTGACTGCTGCGAGGCGGATTCGGAGAAGGGAGAACGGAAAGCTTAGGGACACAGACGTCACAGTTCTCACCTTCAACGTGCCGGCCAGGCCGTCAAAAGCCAAGGTGGAATATCACTCCATTCCGGTCGGGCAATACGTTCGAGACCCAGTTGGCTGTATTCACTGCTAAAATTTGGCCACGCCACAGCCAGGTGTCAAAGAGACTCTCCCGGTGCTCCAGACGAGCTTCTTCAGAGCACCAGTCTCGGGACTGCGTCGCTGAGCCCCTGAAGTGTTGTAAATGTGTCGCTGGCCATGCTGCCTCCTTCAAGAAAAGTCGGGTGTTTTGAGCTGAAAAAGAAAGCATGCTAATCAAATTAAATTATTTTCATAAGCTGGATAACTTGGAGATGCTCAGCGCAGGTATAGGGAATGTGCATTTTTCGTGGGAGGTTGATGCATGTCCGCACGGAATCGATCACTAAGCTCGAGCATAAGCGAGGCGTGTTGTGCGCGAGCCGAAGCGGTGTTCATGGCGTGAGCATCTCTCACACATCAAACATTTGGCATCACTGACACAGATACGGGGACGTGCGTTAGCGACAAAATGTCCATCCATTTCAACTCCAGCGGTGAAGAAAGGGGGGCACCGCAGTGACCTACATAGACAATATCACGAACTAGCTTGTCCGCGAGATGTCTCAGCACAGTGCTTCAGGATCACCCAACCCCAGGCTATTGGGGGGAAGCGCATGTGTAAGCCACCCCGTAGACTTTGACATGGACAACACTCAGCCATATAACGCCAGATTCTCCATGGAGGTGCTGAAAGCAGCACTTTTTAACGCAGGGACATGGCACCAGGAGCTAACGACATCGTGAACGCCCTGCTGAAAAGCGCGAATGCCTCGTCGCTCGGGTCTCAGCGAGCGGTCTTCAGCTACATCTGTAAATCGAACATATTTCCATACTAGTGGAAGGAGGCAAAAGCAGCTATATTCTTAAAGCTGGCAAGGATTGCATCGGTGCCCGCCACTACGGACCCATTTCGCTGGCATGATGCGTGTGCAAGGTATTTGACGAGATAATAAGTGCGCGACTAATGTCGTTTTTAGAGCCGAACAACACGCTGTCTAACACACAGCGTGGTTTAAGGAGAAACCGGAACACTCTTGAACATTTTGTTGACTTGTACATAGCCACCAGGGAGTCCTTTAAACGCCGACATCATGTCATAGCTGTCTTTTTACACCAACAAAACATTTGACACTACCTGGAATCCTGATGAAGCTGTACGCGTGTGGTGTGCGAAGCCAGGTGGGTTAGTTTTTGTTGAAATTGTCTCGGCATGGTCAACGGAGCCCCTCACGGATGAATTCTGAGTTTGTGCCTGTTCGCATTTGTGGCGGACGTTATAGGTGACGAATTCTTTTGCTTACTTCGGTCGTCATTATTGGTGCATAATTTCCCACTCCGGATTTGAACCATCAGAGAAGAGACAGTAGCTCTGTTCGCACAGCACACCTTCCTCCCGTCAGTAGGGTAAAGTGGGGTTATTTGGGCACGCTGATAAGTTGATCTATCCCCCACATCTCCCCTCCCAAGACTCCGCTGTTTCCGGCTGGCTGCCTGGTGGCACATTTGGGAAGATAGATATTTCCTGTTTTGATGCGAGCGGCGGCAGTCGGGCAATGCGTGCGTGGTGAGCATTAATCCGATTTTATGGAATTTGTGTATTTTTTCCGAAATGTGTAATTTTTCTCTCATCATTTACATGGAAGATATCGTTCGTTTATTGACTTCCGTAAATTTGGTCATGTCTGCTCCTAAGATCGTCATATATTTCGCGCGACTGAGCTTGAAAACCAATATCATCAACCACGCTCCCTTCTTTATCACGTCGTAGTGGGGCAGCTTGTTCCAACACGAATGTGGGCATGTTGGTCATGGCTCAACTTAACCCGAAGAAGGGGCGGCACACCAGAGGCTACGTGTCTGGCTCGTGCCAGCGCTTTCAGAAAGCACACGGTGGAAGCATTGTTTGATAACTTGAAGAGAGGGTAAGAAAAACACCCACTTTCGCCGGAGGGCATCTACAACGTTGATGAAACGGACGTAGCCACGATGCAGACACCGAAACAAGGGCTGGAGAAAAAATCGAAGCAGGTGGGCTCCATCGCTTCCGCAGAAAGAGGAGAGTTGTGCACGCTGCTTTGCGCAGCCAACGCCGTAGAATTATGCCCCACCGCTTGTCATCTTTCCTAGAAAGAGCTTCAAGAACCACTTCCTTCGAGGCGCACCTACAGGCACTGCAGGATGTGCAACGAAGACGGATTGGTAGGCGAGGAAATATTCATCAAATACCTCGCCCACTTTCAAAGATTCACCCGGTATTCGGCAGAGCAAAAGATCCTTACCATTCTAGACAATCATGCCAATCATATCTCACTTCAGACTAGTGAGTTCGCTCGCGCCAACAGAGTCATGCTTCTTACGTTTCCGCCGCTCACTTTTCACTGCCTTCAGCCTGTGGAAGCGGTTTTCGGTCCGCTAAAGACCCACTACAGCAGGGCAAT
This sequence comes from Pollicipes pollicipes, assembly GCF_011947565.3. Lineage (NCBI taxonomy): Eukaryota > Metazoa > Arthropoda > Thecostraca > Pollicipedomorpha > Pollicipedidae > Pollicipes > Pollicipes pollicipes. Next base: position 14,720,113 of record NW_023596746.1, read on the forward strand.
GACGAGCTGAATGCAGCCAGCAGGGCGAGACGGTGACAATCTATGACGTCCCACAAATCATGGATATTGTGTACACCAACGACTCCACCGGGTCTAGCATTCAGTCTGCATTTACAGTAACTGGGATCTTCCTTGTCAGCAGAGAAGTCTTTCCATAGCACGCATTCTCCCCGGCAGATGTCACTGGCTGGCCGCTACAGGATACCTCCGGCGCCAAATCAAGTGGCACCCTGCAGGGAGTGGGCGCCACAGGCGCTGGACGAGGTAGCGCCCCGCATGGAGCTGAGACCTCCGGTGCGGGACCAGGTGGCGCCCTGCAGGGAGCGGGCATCTCTGGTGCGGGACCAGGTGGCGCCCTGCAGGGAGCGGGCATCTCCGGTGCGGGACCAGGTGGCGCCCTGCAGGGAGCGGCGCATCTGGCGCTGGACCAGGTAGCACCCTGCAGGGAGCGGGTGCCCCCGGCGTGGGACCATCCTTTTACGGACTGGGTTGGGATCCGATGGAACCGTGATGGACGCAACAGTCCCCTACGCTGCGATGGAAGACATGTTACCCATGCCAAGAGCTCCACCGCGAACGAGTCGGACAGGCAGTCGTAAGCGAGGGAGAGTGATGGTAATGACATCGACTTCTAAAACAAGCGACTCCAGCAAGAACAGCAGAAAGAGGAGAACGAGCCGGGTAGCAAAACCACAAGGCGGAAAAGCGAACCGGAATTCATCGAAGAAGAGAATTCCGTGTTCCGACGATCATAGCGATCAAAATGGAGAAGCCCTATCACATTTTATTATGTAACAGCCAGGAACACCTATGCATTCTTACAGATGGCAAATACTGCCTAATTCGCATTACTACGTGGAACATATTACCTCACCCACGGGACAATATGCGCAGCCGGACGTCGCCCTGCCAATTAGAAATGATGTTTATTATACGGAAAGTTACATATATCACTGCTACACTTATATGTAAACAGAAGATCAGCGTCTCATCATGTATAGTCAAAAGCTCAAAATTTTCATTCATCTTATCAGCTTATCAAAATGTAAAAAGTGCTCATGTTACACTGTTTTACCCTAAGCTGCGAGCAGGCGTACAGTGCTCTGAGAGAAGCCCAGGGGAAGCCTTAGGCCGCATTTTCCACTAAAAATGAGCAATTTTCAGAGAAGCCGCCCTGAGCAACCATTTTGCCCTCGTTGGCAGTAGCCTTTGAGTGGGCAAAGTGCTGACCCTGTCCATCAGCTACAAAGTAGTGTCTGGTCAATTTTTCGGTTTGCTGACTAAACGATCTCACGACGTCCTCCTTTATTCCGACGAGTTCCAGCAGCGCACAGCGATCTGTGCTCACCCCCGGTCTATGATCAGTCTCACCATAAGTCCATTACTCCACCCTCACTAGGACAGCCCTTGCGACCTCCCGTCATGCAGTCACGGTTTTCCGCGGCACACACAGCGTAATGAAGGAGGTCACGATATTTCAAATCAGGGAGGTCGACAGCGGATACAAGCAGGTTTTGATTTTGATATGTGCACACGTGTGCCGAATGCTTACTGCTGCTGCCTGCCAAGACGCAGTGCTTCGTTTAAAGTGTAGCAAATGCCGAGAAGCGGACAAAAGGGCTTTTTATTTCCGCTTGTGAACATCATACACTTCACGCAAGTTCCCAAGACAAGTCTTTTTTGCTTTCTACTGTTGCTTCCATCGAGCTGTCGGACTGCGGTACAGTCGTCCTTGCCCGCACACATCCGGCTGACCAGGTCCGACTCGTAAAACAGCTTTACCTCCTTCTTGTCCCCGTCAGGAATACTCAGAACTTTATCCGCTTTAGGGATCTCTGGCGAGAGACTATGTGGCTTTCGTAGCTGGCGGCCCCTCCTGACCATGCGCACAGGACCACCTTTTGTTTGGGCCCGGTCAGGTAACATGACAGCCGTTTGCCGTTAAACCTTTTTGCTGTTCGCGGCTTGAGAAGTGGGCTGGAAAAAATACTCATTGATGATTTTTTTGTGGCTGGGATAATGGTAGCGTGTGCTCTCCTTTCAATAGATCAAAAGCTACCTCATGTGCAATATATTTGATCCTTCACAGCAGCGTCGCTAAGCTGTCTTGCCTGACCTCCACCCCCCCCCCCCCTCCCCCTAGCTCTCAGACACTGTCATCATCACTCGGCCATCACTCGGCCTCTGTGAAGGTGAGAAACGTACAAATTTTGCCTGGAACTGGGAGACCCGCTCCCGACAAAATTATTTCATTACAATTTAGGGATTACAATTTAGGGATCCCGACCCTTTTGTACACTTGAATGACAAAAATAAGGCGAAATGATGCAGTTTCTCACCTAGTTGCATGTTCAGCGACAGTGACCTCACCCAAAATTTAACAGTTGGATTGAGGGCATAAGGTCAACTCCCTGAACAAATTTCATCAAAATATGAAACATTTGGTGTCATGCCTCTCTCGATTTGTCGTGGAATGCCCGAACATCCTTCTCTGTGGCCTTGTGTTTCGACTGTTCCAAACACAAGTGAGCGAAGCCGCTCAGCGAGGCCAGGGCCGGTCCGCACAGCGCCTGACGGAGGCAGAGGATACGGCTGGGAGTAAACAGGCGGCCAAGTTAACGAGCAAGGCCGCTCACAACGTGGCAGTTGATAAGACAAGGTGTGTGTCTGTACCAATTTGCAGCTTTGCCAGCGCGCTGTGGCTGGACGATGGCTCATTCCGTCATTCAAATTAAATGTTTCGGACGCCCAAGTGCAGTTTTAAACTATCAGTGGACAGGAACTCAAATGTAGGTTATTTTCTTGTCTAGCTTTTTTTGAAGTACGCGTCACTTAGGAATAAGCCTCACATCTGTGACAGGAATTTTGCTGATAACACTAATGACGAAAATGGAAGATGCATATTTACTGAGCGTGCACCTCGTTTTGCCAAACTCGACCGTGGTCGCTCATGGCGACCCCGCACAACGAGACAGTTGCGACGGCGGCCGCCTCGTCTCCTGCGGCAGCCGGGGCGGAGACGGCGGGATTAGCGGTGGGGGCCGCCGCGACAACGACCGGGGTGACGCTGGGTATGCGAGCCGCAAGTGGCATGAGGCACGAGGTTGTGGGCGTGTTGAAGTCAGGAAAGCACAAGACGTCCGGCAGCCAGGATCTCGGTCACCTATCTGGTGCCCGCTGCGGGCGGCCGACGAAGTGGCTCCCAGTGACGTCAGCGGTAGCTCGCGCAGAGTACACAACCCACCAGATGACTTTACACCGGATGTAATGCCTTGCCGGCCTCAAACAAGCACGCGGTGTCTCACGGTGGGGGCGTGATTGTTGTATCTTGAAGGTAAGGTGATATAATCCGACAGTGTTTGCGGATATTTGTCTTTATTGGGTGCATTATGGGAGGCTCCTGTGCATTGCGTGCACTAAAGGTGTTGTAGAAGGAGATCTGGTTGTAAATGTGCGCCCAAGCTTGTATTTTTTCCCATTGTCATGTATCTTTTTTGGATTTGCTTATTGGCGCGTCCGGCCGAGTAAAAACTATTTAACGAATAATTATCTCTCCGATAATCGTCTGCGGGAGCCTCCATTCATACTCAGTCGGTCCAAATATTATCTCCCAGGTTAGGTTAGGTCTCCCTCCCTTGCGCCATCCGCAGCCAACGGTGATAGCTATGCATAGCGACAGCAGGTTCTCCGTCTTGTCCATGCTCTGAAGATTCTCCGGGATTCTCCCTCACTACCGTAGATTATCTGGTATAATTTTTGGTGTCAACGGCGCCGAAGGCCATTCCGGAATTTGTTTATTATTGTAAAATCCCGGATAATTTCCTGAACTCATCTGTCGGCCGAATGCGCCCTGCACATTCATTTTTTTATTATCGATCGTCGCGATCATCGTGTGTGGGTTTAATAAGTCATCTTATCTGCATAAGATGCATATGAGTTTTATCCCGATAGGTGTATATGAGAGTCAGTTATCACCTTATCATGAAAGCCCAATGTGTTATAACATGACACAGATAAATGAATGTGTACAAGCATTGATATCACCGGCGTAGGCCTGGCTCTTCCAAAAACGAGCTGATTCAACAAGTGTACACCACAAACCACACAATAACGGTGTCAATGGAAGCATCAGACATTTGTGAATGCCTCCAGCACATCTGTTCAGCTCTATGTGCCATATGATTGCAATAAATTGTGATTTCCACGCATTTGCCGTTGCGACCTTCTTAATTCGCACCGACCAACCCATAAATTTGCGGTGCGCTGGCACCCAATCATGCGAAGATGGTAAAGGTCACCAACGCGTCCAGCTGATCGTACGATGACGTCACGTAGCGACAAACAGCCATCCTGGAAATGGCTCACGCGCGCGGAAGACCGGCAAGCCCATTATGCCATATGGGCGTTTCTCGTCACACGTGCGGCCCCTAGCAGACAGACGGTGACAGACAAAATAGTGCAGACAGGCACACGGAGACCGAAAAGAACCGGTCAGAAGAGAACGGGGCTGCACAGAACTAGACGGAACCGGACCAGACCGGACGAAACTAGTGGAACGTCATGAAACGAGACGAAAACGGACGAAACCCCTCTGCAGGGCAGGCCGGGCAGGACCAGAGCAGACGAACCGGGTGGAACCGTACAAGATCTGATGGCTTCAGATGGGACGGACGTAAGCGGTCCGGGCCGAATGGGATCAGACGGCACGGGTTTGACCGGACGAAACTGAACAGAACGAGATTGGATCGGCGGGACCGGACGGAACCAGGAGGGACCGTACCGAACCGGACAGGATCGGACGGGTCTAAACGTTATCGAAAGAAACCGTTGGAACAGAATATGACTACATGGAACCGGGCGAAACGTCATGAGGCAAAATGGAACCAGACCAAATGAGACGTAACCGGGTGGGACCAGATGGGACGGGAACGGGTAAAACAGAATGGCATCTTATGGGACCAGATGGGACCGGACGGGACCGGATGGGACCGGATGAGGCCGGACTGGACCCGGACTGAAACAGACGGGAGCAGACGGGCCCTGGCGGAATCGGATGGCACCGGATATGACCGGACAGAAGCGAATAGAAAATAACCGGACCTGCCCGAACCGGACGGAGTCGGACGGAACCAGACGGGGTCAGACGCTGCCAGACTAGGTCAGACTGCGAGACGTGGCTAGACGTGGCCGTGCGGGGTCGGGTGGAATCGGGCGGCATTGGACGTGACCGATTGGAGCCGGACGCCGCAGAATGGAATAAGATCGTCGCGTAGGATGGAATGTTATGAGAGGCGAAACGAGATTGGGTGGAACCATATGGGCCTAGACGGCGCTGGACTGTACCGGATGGAACTGGACGAGACTTGATGGGATGGTATGGAACCGGATAAGACATGGCACCGGGCTAGACTGGATGGAGTACAACGGAGCCACACATGACTTGACGGTATGGGACCGGATCGGGCAGCAACGGAAGTGGTCACTAGGAACGGACGGGTCAGGACGGGACCAGGCGGGACCGGCTCGGACCAGCCGGCACCATATGAGACCAGAAGGGGGCGGGTCGAGACCCGTCCCGGCCCGTTTTTGATTGTTGTGGCCATATGATCCCGTCTGGTCCCGCCCATTTCCGTCTGGTCCTGCCCTGTCCCCTCGGGTCCCGCCCAGCCCCCTCTGGTTCCGCCCAGCCCCGTCTGGTCCCGCCCAGCCCCGTCTGGTCCGGCTTAGTTCCGTCTGCTCCCGCCCAGTTCTGTCTGATCCCGCCCGGTCCCGTCTGGTCCCGCCCAGTCCCGTCTAGTGCCGCCCAGTCCCGCCCAGTCCCCGCCCAGTCCCCGCCCAGTCCCGTCTGGTCCCGCCCAGTCCCGTCTGGTCCCCGCCCAGTCCCGTCTGGTCCCGCCCAGTCCCGTCTGGTCCCCGCCCAGTCCCGTCTGGTCCCGCCCAGTCCCGTCTGGTCCCGCCCAGTCCCGTGTGGTCCCGCCCAGTCCCGTGTGGTCCGCCCAGTCCCGTGTGGTCCCGCCCAGTCCCGTCTGGTCCCGCCCAGTCCCGTCTGGTCCCGCCCAGTCCCGTCTGGTCCCGCCCAGTCCCGTCTGGTCCCGCCCAGTCCCGTCTGGTTCCGCCCAGTCCCGTCTGGTTTGGTCTGGTCCAATTCGGTTCCTTCCAGTCCTGTCAAGCCGTTTCTTGTCCCGTCCAGTCTGGTCCAGTCGCATCCGGTTCCTTCCTGTCCCGTTTCATTACGTCAAATGCCGCACGTATTGCCTATTCCTGTGCAACCTCGTCCGGTCCGGCACGGTCCTTACCAACTTTGCCCGGCCCCGTCTGGACTCATTACGCTCTATCCGGCACCGTCCGGTCCCGTTCGGTCTCGTCCGGTCTCGTCCGGTTCTATCCGTCGCTACTTGACCCCGCCCTGTTCGGTTCGATTGCTCCCAAACCCACTCGGTCACATCATGTCAGTTCGGCCCATTCATAGCCATCGGACCGTCCGGAGCCATCCGATTTCATCTGGTCTCATTTCGTTTCATCCGATTCCATTCGGTCCTGTCCCATCGCGTCCGGTCCCGTCCGGCTCTATTCAGCTCCGTCTGAGCCTATGTGATTCCGTCTCGTGCCGTCCGGTCCCGCGAGCAACTAATATCGGGTTGGCAGTGACATTTCTTTTCATGACGTGACAATCAGCTGAAAATATTTGCGACGGTTGTCGTCGCATAATTCATAGCCCGCCGCACTGTAGGCCTGGAGGCACGCGTTCGGTGCGCAGATAATATCCAAAAAATTATCCGGAGTGTTGGAGAAAACGATTCTGTAATGGTGTTCGGCACTGCCATCGCGAAGAATTACCCCAGATAACTTTCTATACCGAGGGAAAATCCCGGAAAATTCTCTGAGCATGAACAGGACGGAGAACTTTTCATCACCATGCGTAGCCATGACTGCTGGCGGCGCATGGCGTATGGGAGGCATTCTGGGGGATAATTGCCAGACCTGTGGAACGTAAAAGGAGAATCATCGCGGATGATTTTTGGAGAGATAATTATTCGTTGAATTATTTTCCCTCGGCCGAACGCGCCATAGGTTTGCGTGTCGGTTTATGCGGACTGACTGGATAATGCGTATGAGGTAAAACGTTTACCGCCACACTATGTATAGAGAGCTAAATGAAAGTGCTTTAAGTATTCAAACATGTCTGGTGCATCTGCTGATACCAACATTTTGCGGGTTTCGTGCTACATTCGATTGATTGAGACCACGTTGGTTAGTGCGCGACCAACGCCTGCGTAACTGAAATACTTATAAATGTATGGTGGATCTACTTTTACCAAGATTGTGTGATTTTCATATTAGATGAGGTAAATGCAGACCATTTAAAGAAATGTGAGGCATATTTTAGGGGCTCCAGCACTTCAAAGATTTGGTGGATGTAAACCTGACTCCACGATCCCATTCTGAAGCTTTGCATTACCGGGAACTTTTTCGGCAAAAGCTTCCTGAAGCGCAACGCTTTGTATGAAACATGCTTGACTTGGCCGCCCTCACTGGCGGCAAGCTGTCCCTGTGAGAGGAAAACACTTCGGTTTCCCCACGATTTCTCAATAAGCTCTGACCTTTCCTCTGCATCTTTAAGAAAATCCTGGTTGCGCCCCAAGTGAGGATTATTGTTGTACTCGGACGGACCACCCAGGACTGCACTAAACGCGACCCAACCCACAAGCATTTTGGGTGGCTGCACAGATGTGGACCTGGGTATGTTATTTGGCAGTCGTACATAGCACTGTTCAGTCAGCACGCTCAATCATCAGGCTTGACTGCTTTTTAAACTGTACCCCTTTGGAATTTCGTCCATTTTGCAGAATATTTCATTTGCGAACTTACAAATGGGCATGAAGGAGCATCCTTGCTCCAACCATTCTTGTCATTTATTGGGAATCATCAAAACGTCCAAAATTGCGGCTCCCATAACCCAGACTCGCCACGTCCAAATTCATAAGGCCCATTGCACATACCATCCGGCGATCAAACCGTCCATAATAATAAGACACGTTCGACACTTAAGTACGAGTTCTAACTCCTGTTGTTAGGAGGAACCGTCCATAATAATAAGAAACGTTCGACACTTACTTAAGTATGAGTTTCAACTCCTGTCGTTAGGAGGCAAAGCAATACCATGTTTTCCTCATAGATAAGACAGTGGTATCAGCCTTATTCCTCGGAAAACCAGGGGAATGGAGATGTAGTTAGGTTGATATTTCGGTAACGTGCCTTCATCGAAACAATAGCAGAAGTGATACAATAGCACAGTGGTGAAACAACGGCACTTCTGGCATTGTTTCGATGAAGGCATGTTGCCGAAATATCAACCTAATTATAACCCTGTTCTTCTGTTTTTTCCGAGGAATAAGACTGATACTACTGTCTCATCTATGTGAATAATGTTCGTCGCTAATGCGCTGAACAACTTAATTTTGAGCCATGTTTTCCACTTTTGCCAATAGATGGCATAGTCACCCGGCGTTCAATTCATGATCACGTGATGGCGACAATAGAACAAGGCAGCACGAATTTCCCATAGTGCCTGGCTGTTGTTGGTCCTACGTCCGGCCCCAACATAGACTCCGTAGCACAAGGGAGCCTATGTCCCACAGGTACTGAATGATTCACAATGCAACATGGCGCCTACCACGTTCTTTTTTCAAGGAATTTTTTTGTAGCCCCTGAAACAGCCCGCCTTTCCTGTCGGGTGAGGGGCAGGCGAAACCATACAGCCTCAGCAGCTGAGTGAGCCGTAAAACCTCACTGACACGCACACGGAACCGGATCCCATGGTCGCTGGCACCACGTGTGATTCTCCGACAAATTAGAAACCTTTCAGCCCATCAACTCCTTCGACAAAATGATTCGCGAAACATCGCCAATGCAATCAAGCAAGCAATTGAGCCCAATACCATAGGGGCTTTATCCACAAGTTCCAACGATAAACAGGTGGTGATTTGGCAAGAGGCTTGCACAAACACCGCACAACCACTGCCGGGTCATCAGAAAGCTCCGAGACCGAGGTCTTGAGTTCTGAATTGTTCAGATTTTCAATATGATTGCTACCGAATGCGTGCTGACTTGACAAAGTGGCCTTGCGTAAACAGAACGTTCGTGGCTAAGCATAGTGATAATCATCGGGCGATACTGTGCACCGGATGACGTCACTCGTCGCAACGCAAAATCGGCTGCGGTATCCGTCTATGGCATAATACCGGAACCAATAGTTCCAAATTGACCAGTAGGTGGCATTGTTCTCCAAATTTTTTTTAGTTGGGCAACGCTGGATGTCATAAACTGGATATTATGCATTGGTTGTTATGAAATTGACGCTTTGAATAGGATGCTGTGAGCTTGAATGTTGTGATTTTTCCTTATTCCGGAGCGTCGGAAGATTTTTGAAGTGAACGCTGCATGCAGCGACAATTGACGCTATGACATCTAAATGTTTCAATATGCATCCTTATTTAACTCATCACACTAGCACACATGTAGGAAAGTATTTGATCCCTTTGTTTTTTGCCCTCTCTTTCCAGGCGGTAGAATCACCAGTGATGGCCCAGAGTACCCCACCAATATTCCTCAATGATGACGCCGTGGCATCACATTTGCGGTGGAAGCCCCTGTTGGAGGCTGTGGGGCAGAGCATGGCAGAATTCTCCAGAAGAGATGGCGCTGTATGCCAACCTGTGCGCATTTCCATCCCATTGGCACAGCATGATGGGTTAGTTGGCCGAACTGTGATGTGGATGCTGCTTTCTTTTGTTTGAACTGCGGAATGTGCCAATGTCTCTTGTTTTGATTCGTTTTGTCCAGAAGTCGACGGAACTGAGAGTTGCTGAGGCGGGCAGAAATGCATGGATTGGGGTCGTAAGCCATATATTTCTGCGCATTGTCATCAGACCCCACCGAAATGGGTTGATAGCACAACCGCTCTACGGCATACTTTCCCTGCTCACCCAGCGGGTTCGCGTGTTCAAGTTAACTGTGAACTGAACTGAGGTGACCTGGACTGAGCTGTGCTCCGAATTCCTATCGGGCTAATTTGTATCAACCCGGCACCAAACGAGCGATGGCTGTATGACCTCGTGCCGATTTATTTACCTTTTTTGTCTGGAGGAGCCAAATTTTCTCGGCCCGCCGGGCAAGAGTTCTCATGCCCGGTACTCCGTGAATTTGTCGCCTGTTCTGATATACTCGGTGTTCTCAGAAGCTCGATTGGTAACGTGACGCATTCATAATCGAAAGGTCGTGGGTTTGAAGCCGGGCCGGTCTAAAAATTATACCAGTATTCTAGGAAGTACGCTGAGTTGTTCGATAACAGCCAATACGCGCTGTCGGTGCAAAAATGCAACGCTCAACTCATTGAGAGTTTATTGCGACGAGTCTGGGCACATGTCCATTTAAATGTTAAATATATTAACTAATGTAGCGCTTGCACCACTGCACATTCAGTTACGGGCTGAGAAATGTTAAGTACAAACTACACATTTAACCTGCCCTGAACATGGAGTGTATTTTAGTTTTGTACTGCAATCTATGTAGTGAACTTCGTTCCTCCATCCATTTATTGCCCCGGATTACCATTGCATGCGCACGCCCAACAGGCTTAACTTATAGATTTTGTGTGCATCCATGTGATTGATCTAGGCGCTTAAGGAAGAGCATGATACGAATCGTTTGGGAGAGTGCAATTTTGTCCTTATTTTTTTGTGTCGTCTTTTTGTCGCGTGAATTGAAATGAATGGTAGGTTTCCGTTTAAGCATTAAGGGATGTGCTGTGTGCATCACGAGGGAAATATAAACAGTTATTTTAACCGTTATCTAAATTCACCTGACTTTCTCCTCACCACCGCTTCACAGTTGGTTCGGCTCAATGTCAGCGTACAGCCGGCAAGCTAGCAGCATTGCCACAAAGCTGGTAACGAGCTACCCAAACAACATCAGCTGTCCCAAGATTCAATCAACTGTACTGCTGCACCGTCCGGAGGATGGCAGACTTCTAGCGGTGTGTCGCCTGAAACATGACTATAACGGGTGTCATGTGGGGACATCGGCGTGTTCGTAGCATCCGTAACTCTAACGCCAAAATTTCAGACTTCTGTCTGTGTTAATCGTTCATGTTATCTTTATCTCGCTTGTTTCGGATAATGGCAATGACAACTACGATGGGAAATCTGATGGCACTTCTTGTAGCTACTGCTCACCACATGCCATTGTCGTAAACCAGCCGGAGTCGCTGTGTCGTCGGCATGCCACGGTGCCGTGTGTTGTGCCGTCGGCTGGCTGGCGGCGGGTTTGGCGGGTCGCGGCCGTTCTCGCCGCTGTCACCGCCACTGACTGCTGTGCCGCAGCTGATGTCCGGGGAGCACATTACGGCCTGCCGCACGGCGGCCGCCTCCGTTGTGGCCGCGTGCCGCCTGGCCCCCTCCTGCCAGGTGCTGGCCGTGCTTGGCTCGGGCGTACAGGCGCGTTCGCATGCCCAGGCGTTCGTGGCTGCCGATTGCGGCGTAGAGGAGGTCAGTGGTCTGTGCGGAGCAGGTAGCGTGAACAGACACTGGGGACATGGTACGTAGCGTGCGCGGATAGGGGAACCAGGTGCTGTGTCAGTGGTCATCTTTAGCCGGTTATTGCCGTTGTGGACAGCTAGCGTTCAGATCATTCAAAATGGAAAGGCTTAGAGATTTTGTGCAGGTTGCTTTATGTCGATTATTCTGGATCAAGAAAAGCAGACTAAATACAAGAATCGACCTTATTTAAATAAAAGCATGTTAACGGAAAACCACTGCAAAAGTATAACGAAGATTCGATTTCTGCCACTACCAAAAGTATGTTCAGAATTTTTCCAACCTAATTTGGGAGCTTGGCTCATTGGCACCACTATTGCTCGAAGCCTGGGCAGCTACCACCAGTCTCGCGCGTTGAGAACCATGTTAATAAGTTGAACACTGCGGCATTCTGGACCTCGTCACTGTGGTTACTATTGCAAGGCTAAATCAGTCTTAAGAGATTCGTCTCGTTAAGACTTAATAGTTCTGATGCGATCTCCCTTATAAATGCATTGGTAAAATGGTTGCCGTGCCGTCTGTCAATGTCGTGGGCGTCCATTGTGTGTGTGTGTGTGTGTGTGTGTGTGTGTGTGTGTGTGTGTGTGTGTGTGTGTGTGTGTGTGTGTGTGTGTGTGTGTGTGTGTGTGTGTGTGTGTGTGTGTGTGTGTGTGTGTGTGTGTGTGTGTGCGTGCGTGCGTGCGTGCGTGCGTGCGTGCGTGCGTGCGTGCGTGCGTGCGTGCGTGCGTGCGTGCGTGCGTGCGTGCGTGCGTGCGTGCGTGTGAATAGCTGCGTACTGCCTTATTGGTCAGTGCCCCAATTAGCAGCGTGTTGATCTGTCAGCAACGTGGGTAGTGATGCAAGGCTCCTGGATGAAATTGCATTGTCCATGTCACTTGGAAATATATTTTACTTTAGTTTAAGCATGTTCTGATCGATAGGGTGTTGCACTGCGTATAGCCTGCAATGTACGCTGTAACTACAGTGTATGAGAGTGATTGAACCACGCCTTTGGTTCAAGTTTTGTTTTGATTCAGTGCTGGATCATAGAAAAAGCATTAGGTATTTTCTACTGAGTGAATTCACTTCACTGAGTCACGTATTCGTTGTCTTACTGGTGTGGTCCATGCGAACTTTCACGGTGATTATTGTGGAACTGTCGTCCGTAATATGTTAATATATGGTGTAACTAGATGTAATCATCACTGGTATGGCGATGTCCTAGCTCCAATATCGTTTTGATATATCTAACTATTTTTGTGCTTTGACCATATTGACACTTCATTATCCTTAATTAATCATGCTTACGTTAATGGCATTGTCATTTCCTGTTTGCTCTCCGTATGAAAATAACCGCACTTTAATGATCTTATGCCACGGTATATCGTCTTATCTATCTTTTTACATATCCGTGAGCAGTGTCACTTCTGCTCCCGGCCAGGTACGAATTTCTGCTCGAAACGCTGTAGCGGCCACTCAGCTGACTTCATCTCTGGCCGATGAGTTCCCTGGCGTCCGGTTTGTATACTACGAGTCTGCCCGGCTGTGTGTAGATGGTGCGGACGTCATCAACACCACCACCGCTTCCCCCGATCCCATTCTCATGGACAACTGGGTCGGCAAGGATGGCGTCCATATCAATGGTAATTCTATAAATATCAAGCGCAGGCCGCTTTTAGCGCTTGCCTGCATAATGTCAGGTAACATATATTTGATGCGTTCTTGCATCCCAGCACACTGGGACAGGCAATACCGGTCGGGATGTTTACTTTATATGAAGCTTTATGAGGGATCCCTTTGAGGAAATTGAACTCCTAAACACAGTGATCTGCAATGAACAAAATCATCTGAATTGTCCTGCTGCATGTCTGCACTCCTCAGTACACCGCATGACAGCCAAATTAGTGACTTCGGGTCAGAGGTGGTGGCAAGTTATATTCTTCTCTAACTTCCAGTCATATTATTTTATGACTCACAGTGGTGTGAGACCACCCTCCACTTGCAGAGAATGGGGGGGGGGGGGGGCGTTGACACTCGCCCATATAACTCCGGAGTCAAGCATACACCGGCTACGCTCACTTTAACGACAAAATTTGGAATGGGGGTCATGGAGATGTCATAGGTCAAGGTCAGTCCAACAATTCTGAAGTGTTTTGAACTCCATGCAATCGCGACTGGAAATCAATCCCGCAGTGCGAATTGCACCTGTTGGCTCGCTGCAGTCTGTAGTGTTAAGTTGGACCACATCACAGGCAGCCATCCGCCGTCAGTCATGCTCAGGGTCGTATAAGGCCGTTCAACATTAAGTTCTACGATGCAAGCTTTGGGCGTCAAGGTCAGGACAGCCTTGAAATTCCTTTCACAACGCTTGCGTTGCCGTTCGCTTTGAACAGTTGTGATTGCATATTTCATAAGCGATGGCCTTGGAGGAGCTGATGGATAGTCTATGTAACATTTGAACTGTGAGCTTACATGAATTCAGCGGTAGTCTAAATTGACCTCTCGTGACATTGCGAACACAGCAACGTGTGAGATGACCCTAAATGCTTGTTTTACGCGCAGTAGGAAGCCTTCATATAGCTCATAACATGTACCTTGCCACTCTGAACAACCATGGTTCTACAATTTGTTCCAACATGACTTTCTGTTGCTATCGGTATCATATGTTGGTGTGTAACGTCACATTGTGACTACCATAACGCGCCAAAAGCATTTACACGCGTGCTAGAAAATGTTTCCAGAGGAAATCGATGAAGGTCAAGCAAATTGAAATAATTTGCTTAATTGTGCAACGTGGCTGTCTTTATGATGCTATTTTGATATCGCAAAGGATGGGGTGCGTGCAGAGCCTGACGGGCCTACACCCCGGCTAACCTCTGCGCGCTGTCGGCCCAGTGGTTGGGGGCCGCGTGCCCCACAAGACAGAGCTGGAGCCGGCCCTTCTGCGACGCGCCACTGTCTACACCGACAGCCGGGAGGGGGCCGCCAGTGAGATGGGCCCGATAAATGTCGACATCTATGGGGAAGTTGGCGAAGTTTTAAATGAAACACTTCCCGTGAAGAGCGGCGGCGTTACTGCGTTCCTGTCGTTCGGTAAGAGGTGGCTTCAGAAACCTAGAACGATGTCTAAAATCAGCTTGTTAGCTTGGGAGGAGGTACGTATTTCCACTTGCCGCGAACAGGATAAGTCCACACGTGGCGTGCTGCTAAAGTCAAGGATGAGCCGGGGGTAGCCTCTGACCATTGGCCAGTGCTCACTGACTAGTGACTGACCGAACCTGGACAGGGGCTCGTGTCCATCACGCGCCTGGTCATTACCCGTTACCCGATGTGCGACAATGACAGGTGGTGCGTTGTGTTCCAGGCATGGCCGTGGAGGACGTGGTGGCGGCCCGGTTGGTGTGGGACAGCTACTGCGCTTCCCAGTCACCGTGCTAAGTCAGCACAGTCGTCTGCGAACCTGCACTGTCGCCCCCAACCCGGGGCTGCGCTTGGCGGAGCCGGCACTGCGACGCCGGTGCCCGCAGCACGGCCACCGCGCGGGCCTTAGAGTGGGGCGTAGTCGGATCATTTATCGCGACGTCGACCGTTAGGTGGAGTCTTGTTTGTGCTGGAACTTACCCGATTTTTATAGACATTGGGATGTATGCTACCATAGTGGGGTCTAGTCAACTTATGTATATCATATACTTACAGCGTGATGCGCGCGCCAGGATTCCTGGTATTGGGGTCAGTATTTGTGGCTGATACGGTTCGCCATGACCTGTTCACGTGCCTGTTCACACATCATCGCCGCGTGACGTAGCTGGGTCAGCCCCCGCACGGCAGCCAGCGGAGCCACCGGTCATGTCGGGTTTCTCCTGCGCGCCAGTCCGTCCTGGGACGGCAGCTGCAGACGAGCTGTGGTGCGCTGGATACAGGGCATGAAACACCAGTGGCACGTGTGTAGCTGCCAGCGATGGAGCAGCGCGGCTGATCGTGGCTAGCCGTGTCCAGTTTGGACCATGTCGCTTCGCCAGCAAAGGCGTCAAAGACGCCATTCTCTTTGGTACAAATGCCAGCGCTGTTCTGAGATGTTGCTTGGCGACACAGTGGTGGCCTTTGATGCTGTCGGCGCGCTGTTCGTTGAACTGCATTGGCAGCTCGTGTTTTCGAGCAAGGTAAAGGCACGGGTGCCCACTGCCACGTTATGACAGCTACATGTGTGGGCTTAGGATTGGGGAATTTTGTACAAATCGCGTTTTCGGCGCGGCGGGAAATATATTTACCAATCATCTTGCTTAATTTGCCATGCTACCATGGCATCGCCTGCAGCGCGCGAAGTAATCAAACATGTTTGGGTTGCGTTGAAGGAGTTTTACAAGTTAAATTTGAGGGTTCTGGGAATGCAGGTCACGGACGCTGATTATACGCATCTTGAGCTAAATGAACCCTGTTCGGCGGCTTTCGTTTTGGAAATGAATCTACTGCGGGCGTTGACCCAAAATAGCGCATACTTTGATATACACGTTACGTTGCAGACGAATATTTCGCTAAATGCCCAGACTCTCCGTTGGCGACTCCGACCGGGACCATCCGTCTCCGCCGGTGCTGATTGGCCGAGAGCCGGACAGGCCCCTTTGCCAGGCCGGTCACATCTCGACGGCGTGGAGCGAGCCAACGGCCAGCTTTATTTGTGGTCGCATGTGCCCCGCAGCGAATCTACGAATCCTTAGACACGATGCGGGCGATAGCCAGGTCCGTAGACATCGGGCCGTATGTGTGCTACAATGGCTCTGCCTTCGTGTGAAACAATGGTGAACGGCTGAGCCGCCAATGCGGCTTCCTTGATAGTACGTTGCCAAGGCCACTTACCCCATTGGCGAAGCATCTACTTGAGGCTTCTACCAATGACGTCACAAATACTTACAGCACACGATCGTGACTCCAAGCCGTTGGAGCCGTCGTGATGCTATTAGCTTGGACGTCATAGTCTGCATTTTGTGATCGACACTTGGCAGCGGGGAGCGCGACCCAGGGCAGGAACTACAGGGCCCGGTTCCTCATTGATTTATGACCCAAGCTCCGTCCATGTGGCACCGCGGAGATTTTGATGGTGATAATGATGATCGGATTGGCCCTTACAGCGCTGCAAATCTGTGCTTAAATATGATGCTGTAACTGGAACAGTAAGGATAGAGTCTCTATTTTTCATGTTGCTGTAACCGTTTATCTTCAGAGGAAAGATCAACACGGCGTCCGCCGCCTGGTGTCACTTGCGTTGGCAAGCGCTGTTCGGTTTTACCCGTTTCGGTTTACCCGGAAAGCCGTGACCCAGACCATCGCTGTCCTTGCTCCCGAAATTTTGACTCGCACGTTCAAACCTTTTGATGTAATTTTGCACAAATCGATTCTGCAAAAGAATGAACGTTCTCAGAGAAGCACGAGATGGCCTTGTTCGTGTTTGAATGAACTTGAGTTGACTACTACGGGCATGTCACTGTTCCCGCTTAAGGGCTTAAAGGTCATTCTGTCTCATCGCACGTGGTCCAATAATTGTTACATAGACTCCAGTTCCAGATTTGTTTTGTGTTCTTCAGAGATATTGAGGATCCCCTGAACATAGATTGTAGATCGATATGAGATCCAAAAAATTGCATCGGCCTGGCTGATCCGTATTCGTTTTAACATGTTCAGTGTTAAGTCAGAATTGATCATCGATAAAAGTCATGTAACATGATTTTGAACATGCGCGCTCGCCAACCTCAGCAACAACAGCCTCGATGTCCGGCGTTACAGTCTCCATAGGCCGCGCGGCGTCGGGTCCGAGACTGTGATGTTATATCATGGCCAATGGACAAACGAAAGGGATGACGCATATTGAAAACGATGCTTGATGAGCTTGGTAAATCGGCATGTATGTTTAAGGTGGTACAAAAGTAAGCTAAACGTTTTTTTTTTTAATTTGAAAAAGCGCGGAAGGCATTTCGGGCTCCACCTTGAAAAGTGGGGCCTATGGCCCCCCTCCCCCCCCCCCGTTCCTACACCCATGACACAACCAACAGCAGCCCACTGCCTTGCAGCGCCAACGCATTACCGCGTGGCCAGCGATCGAGCCTTTCTTTCCCAAATGGCCGAAGCTTTAAAACGCTGCGTAGCAAACTGATCATGCTCGTCGCAAGATGCTGTGGCCAGCCACAATTCTTACGAATAGTTATGAGCCTAGTTTATTGGCATGTTATACTGTTGAGTATGTGAAGTGAATCTTGGCTGAAAAAAATCTGAAAAACACTGGTCTGAGGGTCGTTGGAAAAACACTGTGTCGCCGCTGATTCGTAACGTCAGCACTGATATAGTGTAGTTTGTAGCATGTGTCTGCCACCTGCTGAAAACTATCCTGATTAAAGCTACTGTATTTGGCAGGATGTCATGTCATGGCTCAACTTGCTCATATAGTCAAACGTCAACGTTTCGACATTTGCTCTACACATGGTCACGCTGCAAGCGTTAGCGGGTATAGACCAATACTAAGCTTTGAGCTTCGTATAACTGGAATGAACTGTTGTAATATGGTTCGGCCCGTTGATATTTGTTTTCATCTTTGCGGTTCTGCCGCCAATTGGTTCACAAAGGTGGCAGTTTTTGCTACCGACCATATCCGGTAAATCAGAAGTTGTTTACCCCTGCCACCGGCCACCTGTGCACCGGGATACAACGTATTGCGTCTCATCTTCTTTGTTTTGTGCGGTTTATAACATTTTTTAGGCGTATTGCAACAGTTTAAGACAAACTGGACTACAGGTGAAAATTCAAGCTGTTCCAAATTTCGCCTGTGTCAGAAAAGGCACTTTTAATGCCCTGAGCGTTGCGTGCCAAAAACGTAGCGCTCGTATGCTCCCTGATTTACCAGAGGTTCGAAACAAAGACTTCTCAAACACATTGCTTGCCATGCTGTCATGAGAGGAAGTAAACGGCATACGGCTTAAAGGTTGTATAGTATTTAAAACAAGGCCAGCATGATATACAGGCTGCACACCCACCTTTTCCCATTTTTTTCGGTCGTACCCGGACATCACTGTCCGCTGTATTCAACGCACTGCGCAGTGTGCAGACGTCCTGTGCTCGCGGGGCGAGCACGTTCCTGACGAGCGTCGGATGCGGCGTATCGATGCCCCGTGTCTCACGCTAGCCTTTTGGCCGTCCACCTCTCACGGCGGCTTTTCCTCTGCACGAGCGGTCATCTACCGCCGGTGCGCTCCAGGCCCTCCCTGACGCCGAAAGGTAAACCCCCATGTATTTGTTTTTGGTCACAGCGCGGGTTTTATGTCAGTTGGCTCGTCTTCTGCAGCTGAATTCGGTTCGGCATTGGCGGTCGTCATTTGACGCAATGAATTGGTGAGTAGGATAAGCAGATTGACGACGTGGCTGAGGAACAGGTGGATTTAGTTAGCTGTTGGGTTTTATGGGCGCGTTAGCTGCGTTGGCCATTTGAGTAGACGTGCAATCTTATTAGTCATCGAACCCGCTCAAATAGATTTATGAGTTCAAAGGTTGATAACATGAAAGGTGTTTTCACCATACCCTGCGTCCAATATTTCTCTCTTAGTGTAAGCTGGGCTGTGAGAGAGTAAGTGGGCGAGACACAGTATGAAAGACATAATCTGTTGTGAATGCTGGTGATGTCCATGCCATGCGCTAATATACGTACAGTCAATATGTATAAAGCCCTGCTCTTGGCTTTACTCCTCGTTGGCATGGAAAAAGTTAGAAAATAGCAGTGCATTTATGCTTCGGCCGCTGGCCTATTAAAACAAATATGGTGCGCTTCAAGTAACGAGCAGAATTCAAGGTGTTTTGATTGGTGACATCAATAGCAATAGTGACATAGCATTCAACACACCCATCAGCCTATTGCACCATAGATGTTAAGAGAAAGGCCTGGACCGAACTATCAATACATGCACCGTGATTTTATAGCTTTCTGTTACCACCAAGGGAGAACAAAGCCCAGGTAATCACTCTACGCATAAGCAATGTTCCTCGCAGCTTCATAAAACAACTCACGTAGTTATTATTATATTTGACAGGTAACGCAGCCGCTATCACTGTCTGGTTTGTCCAGTTTACTATACCAACGCTACAATACGTTTCAAACAGGGACCCTCCGTATTGTCATACAACTGCATTAGCATATTGAACGACACGTCGATCACTACTCAACGTACGAAATTGCTTGCATAGTCAGGTCATAAAATACAGCCAAGCACAACACGAGTTACTATGAGGCGAAACGCGCGGAGTGCGTTCGGCGCCCACCCCGTCGTCTTCGTGCGGCGGCGGGCCGTGGCTATCCCCCGGTAGAGTGACGGGCCGTGGTTGTCCTGGAGAGCGGCGGGTCGCACTTATGCTCGAGTAGCGCGGTGGGTCTTTGTTATTATTGAGTCTCCCCGAAACCGTCCTCCTGACGTTGCTGCTTGACGTCTTCTTGTCATTACTGAGCCCGCCTCTGAAACCGGCACGAGTTTCAGGCTAAATGACTTCGCGACACACTGAGCCTGTGTCACGGGTCCTATGGAAACGCTTCTGAGGTCCTGAGGGGCACCGAGGTGGCGCCGTTAAATCGAGACCAGCTCTGTGTGGTATGAAATCTAGCGCTCTCTGAACAAAACACGCATAAAGCTCCGTTTTCGTTTCCACTACGCATCCATGCATTGAAAAGCTTTGAAAGACTTTTTGAAACGTTTCTATTTGATTTTAGTGCAAACTTAACACTTGACATGGAAAATATAATTTTCGGTGCAATTTCACTAACATGCAATAGGTAAACGACATGTAACCAAGTAAGAATATATTTGTTATATTGAACGAGACCCTTTGCAGACATTTCTTCAGTACATGTCTTAAGTTTAACCTTCTTGGAAAAAACTAGGCCTGGCAATAAGTATTTGCGTCACTCGAATACGTTAGATGCCAGCTGCTCCATTATTGTTTAGATGAGAGCTGTATGGAGCAAGGCAGGCTTGAGGAACAGTCCATTCGATGCTTAATATTGTCATATCGGTTAAAGGTATGTAAGCCTTGCTAACTCTGTAAGTACTATGAGCAAGCTCTGTAAGTAGCAAGTAATGTAAGCTCTGTCAGCACTGCATGCCTATGAGGGGGACACTACAACGGTAGAGGAGTCTGTGTTGTCGCACCTGCGTCAGAGATGTAACCGAACATTTTTAAAGCGTTTGTAAAATTTTCGGCAGGAAGAAGTCTGGCACCGTGCCTGTCCGCGAAAGCATGGTCTTGCTTATAACCAGTCAGCTGCAATTCTATGAAGTTCTGCGTCTTTACAAACCCGTTTTTAAATCTCTTCGAAGCATTTGTAGCCGAAAATCGTTGATAAAGAGTGTGGGTAGAAAGTCAACGCCAAATAATTTAGTTCATTTCAAGAAGTTTGCTCCGTAATCCTTAATGAAAACGGCTAGCACGTAAAGCTCTTGGATGCGACGTGCCTCCCCCGTTAACCAGCACTGAGCCCTGCGGTTGCAGATGTTTGGCCGCGGCCGTGTGACGTCATCGTCACCGCGTTACGTCATTGCTCACCTGGGGCGCTTGCGGCGGCCCCTCAGGCGCCGCGGCCCGGTGGCGGCCGCGGAGTCCTCCCACCTCGCTGCTCGGCCGCCGGCGGGCCGCACGACTCGGGCGTCGGCGAGAAGACGTACAGGTGCTCTGCCTCGACCACCTGCCTGAAGGAAGCGAGCCGCGGTCGGATGGGACTGCGACGGAATGGCAGCGGACGGGCTGACAAACATTCATGGATATAGGCTGTACCCTTAGAATTACATAAATCTGTAGGAACTCACACGCTTTGTAAGCCGGCGCGCCTTGGAACAAACCCTCGGCATGCGCTCCCAAATCATGCAATACATAATTTAAATCACCTGCTATATCATGTACTAGCCAAGCAAACGTTGCAGTGAAAGAAAACAGGAGAGAAAGCGACTACCGGTGGACAAGCGGACCAAGCCATGGGGAAATGTCCAGGCATAGCCATTTGAACAGGCTCTCTCAACGTTTGTCTCGATCCCCTCAGTATTTGATCCAAAGCTCCAAGATTTCTAAAGGAAGTATAAAAAACTATAACCGTTGGGGAAACCAAGTCTTGGCTCATCCCTCCAATCACCTCTGATATTTATATTAAGACGATAGCCTTCGGGGCATAATAAGTCGATGGCACACGTATGTAGGTCAAGCCTTGGATACATGAAATGACTTTTCGAGAGAAATAGCGTGGTCTAGGACTCACATACAATCGAGAGCAATCGAAATCAAAATCAATGCAATTTCTCTTGCAGCCACTTGCCATTGCTGTGTTTAGATTTGGACACATACGTGTCATGCAGGTGCGGACTGGGTTATAGTTATGCACGTGAACGCAGACTATGCGGTTGGCCATCGCTGTCGGTAGGCCGGTCCCCTGGCTAGATGTATCTCTTTCGGTACCTGCACAGCTCGTGCAGAAGGAAGAGCTGGAGCTGACAACGCCAGCTGTTACAGCCGATGGGGATCACGTGATGCTGGCAGCGCAGCGGCGCGCAGGAGTTCAGGGCCCGCATCTCACCCTCCAGGACAGACTCGCTGAAGTGCGAGTACGCAAGCAGAATCTGAAGGCAACATCACGCGTTACGGTACACAAAGATCATGTAACACCATGCCGTACATTTAATAGCGATTCAAAATGCATTGCAATGAACATGAACCACTCTACGCACCATGACAAAGTTGATGAGGCTAGGAAAATCTTCGGGAGCCGGAGCTCTAATACCATTTATTCTGTAGTTTCTTATAAACTATCTCTGCAGATCAGTGGAGTGATGGGGCTGGCTTGACCATGCCGGTGGCGAGCACTCCCATTCACACCACATGTGCCGTGTCGGTGGCGAGCGCTCCCATTCATACCACACGTGCCGTGTCGGTGGCGAGTGCTCCCATTCACGCCACACGTGCCGTGTCGGTGGCGAGCGCTCCCATTCACACCACACGTGCCGTGTCGGTGGCGAGCGCTCCCATTCACACCACACGTGCCGTGTCGGTGGCGAGCGCTCCCATTCATACCACACGTGCCGTGTCGGTGGCGAGCGCTCCCATTCACACCACACGTGCCGTGTCGGTGGCGAGCGCTCCCATTCACACCACACGTGCCGTGTCGGTGGCGAGCGCTCTCCTTCACGTCGCACGTGCCACATCGCCGCATTAGCGGCAAGTCCCCCCCCCCCCCCCGCCGGCCAGACGTACCGAGTCAGTGGCAGTGAGGGCGTCATGTTGGCGCCGGTCGAGATAGGCGAACAGCGTCTGCATAGCGCGCCGCTCCCTTTCGCAGGTGACCTTGCGCTGCTGCAGTCGCCTCTGTAGCCCGATCGCCACAGACCAGCACATGTGCCGCACGTACGCCCTGATGCCGCGCACCCTGCCGCACCGGTACGAGCACGCTCAATGGTGGCGGCCAGCCCACTTCTGAAAGAGAACTCTGAGGTTCTCAGTATGATATATCTTTACTGAACGCTTTGAAGTATGTCTATTAAGGTATTCAGTATGACCTATTCATTTTGTTATGTTTACATTCTATTGTTATTAGCCATATTTGTTGCGTGTTGGATCGTGTATTTCAGGTGCCAAATACACAGAACACCCGGCCATCTACGTGTTCGCCATGCGAAAATTTTCCCATTCCGTGCATATTGTAAAGCATGCTGTCATGTATCAGTCCACGACAAATCATCCGCGGATAGGGAGTGTCCCATTGGTGCGTTAAGGATAGGTGCAATTTCAAGAGGATGTCCTACTTCTGAAGCACAAAAACATGCCCTGATAAGTCCTTAGGATCTGTCATAAGTAATCATAGCGCGGGATAGTGCAAGCCGTTTCACCAATAGCATATTTTAAGCATAATTATTGTATTCATTTCTGAATCTAATCTTTGCGTTTTACATTGCAGCACAACGTTACTTTTCGTTTGGACGATACTCTCAGCACGTAAGACACCATCCAGCAATATCAAGTTTACGGTAGTTCTGGGTCGTGGTTCGTTTTTATATATAGTACGTAAATTGTGAAGGAAGGTTGTCCTAGACGTCATGTTGTCATTTTCAGCATGTGATGGCTAGATTTTCCAAAACATCGCACATTTATTACAAAAATGCATCATTTGCATCCGAAATAGACATTTAGTTGGATGGAGAAATCAAAAAGTTAGGATTTAGTACCGAGACAAGCCACTGATAGCATCCAAGCAGTGAGGTACAACAATATTTTCTTATCATGTGTTATATTGCATTAGTGTCTATTAAGTGATCAGTACCTATTTCTACCCTATTTGTATTTTTCAGCGCCTCCTTTAATTTTGGTAAGGACATGATTGAGATACTACTACAGCCAAGACATAATTCTGGAAGCTTTAGAGCCGTGCGGCGTACCGAAAGGAACTAGCAGCGGAGAAACATACGCAATCACGTCACGAACCCTATTTTTTCAACTTGTTCTCGCAAAAACCTTTTCCGAATGGGTTGTTATGGAAAAGTGAACCAGAAAGCTTTCATATCTATATTTTTCGAGCCATGAGTCAATGCAGCCTTCCAGTTAAATAAGATACACATGGTGAACTAGTTTGACCTTTGACCTCATTTTTTAGAGACATGGTGTATTAGACTTTGTGTAAATCAATATGCCATTACAGACCAATTTATCGACCAAAACAAGGCGCTTTACCTCAGAGCACCTTTTTCTTCTCACGATGAGTTCCAGCCCAATTTCATATAAAGGCTATCGATGTGCTGTGAGCACTCGAAACGCACGACGCTGCCGTCTACGCAACTCGGCAAGAATGGCAGGAACAGAGATCAATTATAACTCGTTCGTCATTCAGATGCTGTTCTAAAGTTGAGTGCCTAAATGGCTGTTTTTAACATAGAAATGAATGGCTTCCATTGAAATGAATGGCTTCCAGGTCACCGACACAGTTCCCGCCGGAATGAGTCGACCGCGTCCGATCACTCGATACCCGCCAGTCGGCTTATGGCGTGCCTGCCTGCGTAATCTCTCAATGGTCAAGTTTGGTTCGCGACCAATCTTGAAAAGATTCTGACGGTTTCCTCATCGGTTTGAATGGCAGTAGATTGGTCTTAAACTACGTGTCGGCTTAAAGAAAACCGAATGAACAATGTAGCTTATAAAATGAGGGCAAAGTTCAAGTTAGGTTTTACTGCATAAAGGTTTTTCGCTAAAATAGGTTGAAGGATAGTATTCGTGCCACCATCGCGTGCTCTCATGTGCTCCTAGGTCCTCATCGACGCGTCGCACGGCTCTAAACCTTGCTGGTCCACAGTTTGGTCTATAATTACCACATATTCGTGCATCATCAAATCTGAAATGGTTACCGTAGCATCCTCCCGTCAAATTGTTCTGAAATGGCTCACGTAACAAACGCATTTCATCACGCGCATGCGTGAGCAAGCACGGAATAGCATCGGGTCTGTGACAATAGCGACACCTTTTTTATGAACCGCACATAAGCCAACCAAAATCACCATTCTTGGTGCAATGCTTTGGAATTGTCTTAACCATTTGGCTCCTTCACATAGTGCAAATAGTGAAGGGAAGCTTATCATCTGTTTTGGCGAAGGATTAATGCACTGAAAAGCTTTTGAAATTACTTTTTTAATGTTACTGAGAAATTTTAGCACATACTAAACACTCTGACAAGGGAAAATTGCAATTTTCATGTCATTTCAGTAACGCGCAGCAGGCACACCACATGAATTCATTTAAGAATGTTTTTACGTTAAACAAGACATTTGATGGATATTTCTTCAGCCCATGCCTTTAGTCCATCCAAATTCTAGGAAAATACTATGACCGACAACGAGCAATGCGCATTGGTAGAAGGCGCTGGATGCGGGCTGCTCTATCATTGTTTTTGTCGTTGCTGTGTGAGGCAAAGCGGACTTTTGGGATAATTTCATTCAGGGACCATTCATCTTGGATCATGCTAAGGTATGTAAGCCCTGCAAGCTCCTGTAAATTCTGTAGTAAGTTCTGTAAATACTGCATACCTATGGACAGGGACGCTACAAGGATACAGTCGCGCAGCCAGAGCTTTGGCACGGGGGGGGGAAGCTGACAAAGGGCCCCAAATCACCGGATGAAGCCCATTTGTTAATAAGGGCGTGCTTTTCTTTGACATTTTTTTCCATTTTTCCTTCCATGACTGGAATAGAACGCAGAAGCTACCGCTGAATAACTGACCTCATTTTATAGTCCATAAACTGAACAAATCATGCTTTAAACGATTGCATGAAATAAATAGCCGGCGCTCTCAATTTTAGAATGGTTCAGTGGACTATTTCTAAACTGGTACAAGCTCGGAGGCTTCTCCAGAACTTTTATCTGGATTCTACAGAGATTTTCGGGACTCCGCGAATGCACATTGTAAATAGAAATAGGGCAGCCCATTTGCATTGAATTGGCCGAGCCGTGTTTGTCCAAAAATGTTCAACATTCGATTTGGATACATTTGGGATCGATTTGGGATACAAATCAGGTGCGCACTTGTGAACATGCGCGCCCGCAAACCTTGGAAAAATCTTCATTCCGGGCGTCGCAGTCTCCATGGGCCGCGTACCGACGGCTTCATGGCTAAACGTAAGCCGTGGCTTACGGATGGACAGAAATGATGAATCTGAAAAAGTACCTTTGAATGCTTTGGAATATCAAATCGTACGCTTAGAAGGAAGTGCGAGCATATATTTCGGCGCTGCGATTTTTATATTGATGCTGTGAAGGATTGACATTTACAGCGCCAAGAATTGTTGCTGGCTTGAATCTGGTGGTGGAGTTAGAGGGGAAAAGGAAGAATGCCTATTTTTCGTGTTACTGTAACTGTTTATCTGTGCAGAGAACATTCTTAAAGTTGTGAAAGGAGGTGCCAGGCATTATCTTTGGGTGGTTCGAAGTAATTTTGAGACATTTGAAACCATTTATTCATGACGGCCGCTCTCGCGTGGGACGCGTGGTGTTATTTGTAGTGGCCGACGCCGTTCAGTTTTGTGGAAACTGTGACCCAGACCATCGCCGTCCTTGCTCCCGAGATTTTGGCCGCGCATGCTGAAACCTTTTGATGTAATTTGTTTTTCTTAGCGATTCTGGAAAAGAATGGACGTTCTCAGACAATCATGGGATGGCCTTGTTCGTTTTTGAGCTGATTTCGATCCACTCTTCAACACGAGCGAGACCCTTTATTCCTTTCCGGGCAAGGGGCCTCTTGAGTAGAGCACTAGGAGGCACATTACTGTTCCCGGTCAGGAGCTGAAGGGCCATTCCGTCCTAGCGCGTGGTGCCTCCTAGCTGCCCTTCTGGTGACACGCGACGTAATCCTCTGGTCAACCCGAAGGCCCTACGAGGGCTGCATCATATCACGCTGGTCCCCTCCTGAAGTGGGAGGCCCTCTGACCCGCACGGTTGGCCTCGGATCGACGCAGGAACCCGCACTGACGCAAGAACATCCGTGATCGCCACAGGTGTTTCAATAATTGGTGCGGAGATTCCAGTTTGACCTAATGGGCCCATGCTAGAATTGGGATGGAGGGCCCACCGTTCAATGCTGGGGCCCTGACTGGTGCAAAATCCTTCCATGTTCTCAGTGTTAACACTCATCCCAAGTTATACTATTTTCATTAACAAGAGTCCAGACCGACGTAAGAGGTCCTGTGTCATTCAGGGACCCGTCCCCGTTCCTGTCGAGCAAATGTTCTGCTGACCGACTCGAGGCCTTTTGTGAGCACAAAACAATCTGTTAGGCATTGGGTCCCTAACAAATACATGGGCCCCGCATATTACAGGGTGCTGACCAATGCAAATCGCGGGCCGGCCTTGTGCCTCCTTGGGAAATGGGCCCAAAGAGCTTAGACCGACACGGAGCTGACTGTTCGGTGTTGGTGGTCTCTGGTCAAAATACAGGAACGCTCTGTCTCAGGGCTCCCCACACGGTACAAGAGACATTCGAACTGACGTTTGAGATCACAGCCCTACGGACGGGGGTCCTAAATGTGACTTGCAGCTAACCCTTCGGGCTCTTTAGCCTTCCAATGAGGTCCTTGATCCTTAGTCCGGAGGTGCCCTTCGGCCCCAATACGAGCCTTCCCAAACAAAGCCCGTGACGGAATCGGTCCACAAGCCGACACGTGATCCGCTGTTAGGCACTGTGGGCCCATGGCTGACACTGCGGCCCGACCATTGCTTCAGGGATCGAGACCGGTGCGAGTGGTGGTTCCCGGCCTTGCCCCTGCTTGGAAATGTGCCCCCGGGGTTCAGACTGGCAGGGAGCCAACTGTTCGGTGTTCGTCTGGTCTCTGGTCTCTGGCCGACCGAGACACCTGCATGGTCTAATGGGTCCTCAAACGGTAAAGAGGATTTCGGACTGATATTTCAGGGCACGACTCTACGGGTCGCGATTCCGTATGTGACCTACAGCCAGTCCTTCGGGCCCTCATGCCCTCCAACCGGGGGTTTGATTGATGGTTCCGTTGGACTACACGCCCCATCGAACACTGCCCTTTGTCGGCTCGGGGCTCCTTGTGCACACAGGCCCTCTGTTAAGCTTTGCGGGCCTCTCAAAGATGCAGGGGTCCCAGAGACCAGTGTGAATTGGCTTTGCACCTGATAGGGAAGTGGGCCCTCAGACCCATGCCGACACGGAGCTGATTGTGCGGTACTGGTGGTGCATGACCGACTTATTGGTCCATATAGACTCAGGGTGTCCCCGATCGGCGCAACAGGCGCGGAACTGTCATTTGAGGTCCCGCTCCCGCAGGCTGGAGCCCCTGAACAAGACCCAACCAGCACTTCGTGCCCTCAAGCTCTCCAATTGAGCTCTTGATCGTTGGCCCCGGTGGGCCCTCCAGGCTGTTCGGGCCCTCTCGAACACTACCTCTGGCCGAATTGGGCCCTTTCCCAACACAGGGCCCCTATAAGGCGTTGTTTGGCCCCCTGACAAACGCTTGTCTCGAACAATTCAAATCGCTGGCACCTGCTTTACCCCTGCTTGAAGAATGGGCCTTCAGGCCCCTGCCAATACGGAGCAGACTGTGCGTTATTGGTGGTGTCTGGCCGACATGTATGCTCCTATCCCCTCAGCGGGGCCCCTGATCAGCGCGCATGGCACAATGGATAGTATTGAGGTGCCCAGCCGTAGGGTCCGAGCCCCTAAATATGACCTCCCATCGGCTTTTCGGGCCCTCAAATATGGCCCTTACTCGCAGGTCCCGAGTTGCACGCAGGACTCCTCGGAACCTAAGGGGGGGGGGGGAACACGTGCCCCTCGTGTCCTCCCATGCCTGTGCTACTGCAAGGATTTGCATTTGCTTAATGATTTTGCAAATAGCCAGCTAACAGTAATTTCATCAAATTATGCGTCGTTACACAAATGTTTTTATATGCGTGCGCAACATTCTTTGCCGAAAATCACTGATAAAAGACGTTGGGCTGTAAAATAAACGCTGAAAGGTTTGTGGAGAGTTTGAATATGTTTGCTTCGTAATCCGTCGTGGAAAGGCTATTATTTCATTTTCAAGGAGCACTTCGCTAATGTGTAGACTATGCCCGTAATAACGCAGTGATGGTAAGACCGAAGAAATTCATGTACTTCAATTCAAATTGTTGTTACGTTGTCATTTTTTGCTTACTTCTAGGTCCCATCACGGCACATTTAGGATAATGCTGCCAATATTGGTGGTGTTGTTGATGGCCCATTTCATTTAGTTGCTCATGTTTAAGAGCATACCGACCACTGAGGTCATTTTGCGCCCGTTATCCCACGTAAGGAGTTCTAGTATTCTGCAGCATGACATGGCAGGCATGTGATAGCTGGCATGTGAATGGCTGGTTTCGAAAGGGTTAATCGATGCATACACCTTGTGTCAAAAAATTTTGATGTTGTTTTTCTTATTCTAGAAGACCGACATCTCTTTTACGTTTTGCAAATCAAAACTACCCATACCAAATTGCTAAACCGTGAGATACGCGGTTTTGTCTTTGCACAGCGGCTTAGCCAGTTACGAAAGGCCTGTATTTTGGCACATTTTGTTGTATATTCTACGGGTATGAATGAATGGGTATGAATGACATTCATAAAAACACCGTGGATGGCACGCCAATCAGCACTGAAACAGCGGTTCGATGTAGATAAACCACACTGAGAACTTTTCCCGAAAAAAAACCGGAACGCATCTCTCTTTTCTATTTCAGATGAGGGCTCTGGCATTGATAGGGCTTTAAAAACAAGGATTTACCAAGCATCCATTTCCCTTATTAAAAATAATCAAGGTAAAAACCTTCGCAGTTGTTGGCAATTGTCTTGGCATCCGGGTCCTTGATAAATGCACAGTGTTCCCTAAGACATGAATCTGAATCTACGGTGCACTAAGTCCAGCTCAACAGCGGACTTTTCACGGGTTTCAGCATGCCATTCATTACCTTAATTCATTACCTATATTAAATACGATCCCAACGTATTTAGATCCCACTTAACCGCTTGACAGCACTCAGACTGTGAAGCCGTCATAGGATGTTGAACGGCCATAAGACGTCGCGCGATCGAGGCTATCCCACAAGAGCCGGAACCTCTCGAATGTTCCATACAGTTCGGTAGTTTTCTAAAATAGAAGTCGCTTTCAGAGTATTCAGAGTATTTGCGTCGTAAGGCAAGACAAATATATCACTAAAATTCAGGAAATGCCGTCTTATACGGTTACTGCACTCAAATTTAATCGAAACAAGGACAAGTATTTAGGAGTTCGGCTCCCACTAGATCTCACATACCACATTCGCTTCACGCATGTTTGTTTCTATAGCGCTTGCCCAATGTCACGTGTGCAGACGATGACCAGCATATCGCCACAGTCGCAATCTCGCTGCCCGGCTCCTCACTGCCGTGTTCCACGCTACACAGGACCTGAAATGGTTCAGCTAGACTCTCCGGGCGCGGTGCCACGCTGACCTGAGGAGGGTGCCGCTGCTGAGGCGTGACTGACCTGAGGAGGGTGCCGCTGCTGAGGCGTGACTGACCTGAGGAGGGTGCCGCTGCTGAGGCGTGACTGAATCCCTGGGGTAGTCCATTGGGCGCCTGAGACCAGTCTATAGCCAGCGGTGCGGGAGACCACGAACGTGTTGGGGCTCACGAGTGCCGGGATGTCCCTGCAGACAGCAAACAAGCCGTATAGGCAGGTGATGGACACAGCAGACGGGTGGCACAGTTACAGACAGAACACAGCCCATCTGCGCAGCTATCGCAGATGGAAGACAAATTATTTAGACAAACAATGTAGACAGAAGGGAGCTCACCTATATGCCATCCATGCAGACAGCATATACCCCACTTGGGCAGCTGATGGTCGCCAGGGTGGATGCGGAGTTGGCCCGCACTGATGGGATAGTGGGTAGTGAACCCCATCAGGCGTAAATGAAGCGGGGCGCCATGCCAGTTCACAAAAGCAGACTTTGCTGCAAAATGGGACGATTTCTGGCAATTTTGGGATTCCTGCCAGCTAATGAGCAGTGGTCAATATCTCAGCTCTGAAATAGTCTTGGAGGTAGATTAGATAGGTTAGACTAGATAGATAGTAGTCGATGTATTATTCCCTGCGCACCTTTTTCACCTAATCCAGCCAACATCGTGGGTCTGCAAGTTAGGTCACGCCTGGGAAGATCACAGCACAGCAGCAGCGAAATTATTCACACCTTCTTCACTAGCATTACCTTACTTCCACATTTCACTTCATAGATACTGCAGTGCGAAGATAAATGAGCAATGTGCAAGGGCCAAAACTCATATAGCATACCCATCACAGGCGCATTGACTACGACGAATGTGGCGCTGGTGGTGGAATTAGGAAATGTGGTTGAGTAGGATATATCATTAGAAATACATGCTAATATTCATTTTTATTTAGAAGGCCTGGAATGCAAAATTTACCATATCTATTCACACAAAATTAAAACAAAGATAGAAAGCAAGATAGCCACTCAATGCATCGTCGAAATCTTCGCTTTTAATAATTTTACCAGAACCTATCAACCTTTTCGTAGTATCAACCAAAAATCATGCAACGGGCTATCAAATTTAAATCCCATGGTTATGCCACGTCTGCGTAGCCTTTCGCTCTAGTAGCCCTGAGCATAACTATCTCGTTTTTCAAGAGGTCTAGTTATTTATCATGTAACTACCCACTGTGCATGCCATGTTTCCAACTAGCGTTTACTTTTCTAAATTTTCAACGCAATTTCATCTAGTACCTAGAAGTTGGTACCCATACCCAAGGATGTGCATGCCAAGAATACTACAGTGTGTTGGTTCTTTTACATAACTACTCGAGGCCTTCGAATCCCCGTCGATTTCCCTGTCCGTTGACACCTTAGTACGTGGTACCTACGATTGCTGAGCACATGCTAGCATGAAGCAGCGCGACACATCAGCTTTACCTCATTTCTGGAGATAAGAACTCCTTGAATTCGCAACTCTGCATTTTGTCCAGATCCACAGCCTTTCCGGCCACAGTGACGTTGTAGAAGCGACGGTCCATGCCTTGCAGCAAGAAGCTCTTGATAGCGGCGGAGTAGTGGACGCTGAAGTTTTTCCAATACTCGAGGCTGAGGGTCGGCTTGCCCAGAACCCTCAGCTGTTTCTGTATCTCAATCGCCTAGGAAAAAGGAGCCAACATGTGCACATTTTGTCTTGTCTCGGTCATCCAAAGGAACTGCAGACAATTGTAACGATGTGTCACACAAACAACGCGGCAGGCACAAAGTGGCACAACGTAAGTGTCGTACAAACAGCGTACCATGCAGGTGTCATGGCCCCGCGCGTTTGTGTCACGCGGCTCGATGACACGGTATGTCATGCCATCAACCAACATCAATATTCGGGCTTCAGTGACTCACATGCCATCCGAATAACATCAATGAACTCTTACCTGTCAGGTTCGTGTTCCGTCTCAACAAGAAATTATTCAGAGTTACCGCTCGTTATTGCTGGGTTCAAGGCCCATAAATGAAGACTATTTTTCCAGAAATTCAGATGGGGATTTTGGGGTGCGTTGTAACGGGCAGCCAAACACTGAGGTGTTCCAAGAGTAATTCTGGATTGGTGCACTGACTTACAAGCGCGGGGAAAAGCTATCAAGGGTTTTTTTCTCTAAAGTGCACTGACTCCCGATCGTGTAAAACCACTTAAACAATGCAGATATCGGCACAGGACATGCATAATATAAGAAGTAGAAAATACGCAGGCGAAAAGCCCTGCAATGTGTGCAACTAACACCTTACGCAAACCAGCATAACCTAGTGATCAGCCCTGGCCGTGATGCAATGGAATAAACAGAGAATGCCGTTTTTTTCGTTCCCATTACTTGACATTTTATTCGTTTTCGGGAACATTGGTTTGGTGAGCACCGTCCTTGGTCAGTGTAAGTGTGTCACGCCATCGGCATGCTTCACGCTTGGTTTGCACCCATGCATGAGGCCGCCCCTCCTCGCAGAATCTGGCCGTCGTGCTGTGGGAGAGTGATAAGTGAACCGGTGGTCGTACCTGAGCCGGAGTCAAGACGAGCTGCGGCACACCCCAGGCTAGCCAGACGATCGGACTCTGCAGGTCCAGCGGCCCCCCGTCCACGTCGGCCGTCCACACGGCTCCGCCACTGGTGCTCCAGCGTCTCCGGTGGCGGCGCGGCCGGCAGGACGCCCGTTCACGGCCGGACGCGGAGTCATGCCCGGCCGCCGCCCAGCGCCCGTCCCGTCGGTGGTGGAGTCCGGAGGCACTTGAGCGACGGTGACACTAGGCTTGCTACACTCGCTGCGTGTCTCTTTTACGACGGTGACACTAGGCTTGCTACACTCGCTGCGTGTCTCTTTTACGACGGTGACACTAGGCTTGCTACACTCGCTGCGTGTCTCTTTTACGATGATTCGCTCCTCCTCCCGCAGTGTACTGATGTGCATTGACGCTGATGGCGCCATCATGGTGTGAACAGCTGGTGTTTTCGCGATAATTGTACTTGAATTGCTGTGATGGACTTCGGGTATTACAGTTTTGTCCGCCAGAAAATCTCGTTGGTTCATAGCGGCAAGAGCTTCTGGGCCCTGGTTAATGCACTCGTTTTTTGTTTCTTTAGTCGTAGAAAAAGAGGCTCCTTCCAACGCGATTCTTGCGTCAAGTTCTCTTTCGGCTGACTTAGATGGAGTCTTCTGAAGCATTTTATCGTGTTTGGCAGGGCTCATTTGGTTCTCCAAAAAGGCATCGTGCATTTCTGATGCTGAAACGCTTTCAGGAGAAGATATCTCGGTCGAAATTTCTACACGTGAGACAAATTTCATACATTCTGCCACAGCCTGATCCACCCTTTCTTGTGTCTTGGGGACTTCTTCCTGGCGTCCTGAACCTGTTGCTTCAGATCTGCGACGCCGGAGCTGTCTGACATCGGCGTGCCGGACACCGGGGCCTCGTCCGCAACCGGGGCCTCGTTCGCCACCGGCGCCTCGTCTGCAATCGGGGCCTCGTCCGCAATCGGGGCCTCGTCGGCAACCGGGGCCTCTTCCGTAATCGGGGCCTCGTCCTCAACCGGGACCTCGTCCGCGACCGGGGCCTCGTTCGCGACGGAAGCCTCGTTCGCCACCGGAGCCTCGTCCGAAACCGGGGCCTCGTTTGTCACCGGGGCCTCGTCTGCAATCTGGGCCTTGTTCGCCACCGGGGCCTCGTCCGCAATCAGGGCCTCGTTCGCCACCGGGGCCTCGCCCGCGACCGGGGCCTCGTCCGCGATCGGCAGCCACACCACATCCTCGCAGCGCAGCACCCCGAGGCTGAGAATGCCCACCGCCGGGCTCTGCGACACCTGTGTGAGCCCAGCCGCGGTGCCGCTGGCGCTGAAGCGGCCCTCGCTGCCGGAGCCGGCGCCGCCCGTTCCGCACGCGCCGGAGGCAGACTCGGCCGAGGCTGATGGGGACGTCACCTTTACTCTCCCAGCCCACTGTGTGCCCAGCGTGGGAGGCCATGTCAGTTTGAAGAGCTTCTCCAGATCCAGGCCCTTGAAATCCGAGGGTCGAGCTGACGAAAAGCCTGTGAATGACAGGGTAGTGAAAACCAACGGCTTTGCCGGGGTTATTCAACAACTAAACACATCTCAGGCAGAGTTTGGACACGGCTCCAGATAATTCAGCACATCTACATGCCACGGTAAAGAAGGCAGCTGCATATCTATACAACGCCAAGTTAATTTTCTTCCAACCTAGATGCAGTAAAGCATCACTATAAACACAACAAAAACTGCATATCACTGGACTCAAAAATGAACGAGAAGCACATCATTTCAGGTCTTATCTCGCAGCAAGACATGCTTCCTTGCTTATGTGCATGCAAACTAATGAAGCTCGATTTCCAAGAAAATTTAACCTTTGATCTGGCGAAGTAGGGTCAGATATTAGCCTCAGAACATTAACTTTATTAGTTATGGCGAGATCCATTGTTTTTTTTCTCGCTAGGTTGTATCTTTTTTAGTTTGACAGCATCGGAAGGTCGCATCGACCTCTTTCCCTCACCAGAACGCGTTTTAAAAACGGCGAAGCATGGCGAGGACTAATACATCGTGAAAAAGCAGTACCAGGGTTTTCTCTGCTTTGACATAAGTACATGTTTACAAGCAGTAGCACAGCTCTGAAAACAATGTAATACGAAGAGATAGAAATGTGTGGCACCGATGTAAACATAGTGCGAGTTGATTAGGCGACCTGCAAAATGTGAATGATGCAGCAAACCTGTATGGGCCTTCTTAAAAATTGAAAATATATTTAGACGGCCTTATCCATGTGAATTTAGACGGGCTGGCCTTCATTGCCAGATGACGACCTTGTCCGGTTAGTTGGTTGGCTTTCCAGAGTCATAAGTGGGATAAAAAAGTGCATAAGTGGGATAAGTGGCTTGCGCGGGGATAAAAATAGCCCTGCTCAGAACCGGATCCAGAGAAAGAGGTCATGGAGCTATGCACCCAACCTTGAGCCGAAGGGACACCAAAATTTCATGGTGAAGGGACACCAAAATCCCCGTTACGGATCCCACAACCTCTATATCCAATCAGTAGCAAATTTCAGAAGCATCCAAAATTGGCCGCTAGTAATCATTTTCAAAAGGCACCGGAGCCCAAGGGCCCCACAAAGAGCCTTAAGCTTGAATTTTCAAGCGACACCAAGTTTGAGGGACGCAACATTGTCGTGCCTGCTAACTCTAACAAAATCCTTAACTGGACCCATAAGCTAGGTGGCACCATAACCTGCATTTCGGGAGATTATTTTCTTTATTTTTAAAGGGCACCAACAAAAACCGGGTCGTTCAAAATGCCTGGCAACGTGATATCAACAGGGACCGACCTTTAGGTCCCTCGGGTATTTGGTGCCCCTCTCCCAAGCAGGAGCAAGGCCGGGCCCGCAATGCATTGGCCGAGGTCCTTAAGCAACGAAGGACACTACAGTGTCTCACAAGGAACCGTGTGTTGGCGATGGCCCGAGGTCAGCCAGGGACACATGTGCTGGATAGGTACTGGGCCGAGACCCCGAATGTCAACGGGCCTCTTCACTGGTCGGGGCCCTGTTGACAATGCAAGGAGATGACACAATGACGACGCCATGGTTCGCATATACCATTAGACAGTGGAGAGGCGCTGTGTCAGTCAGAGGCTCCAGTCCCGAACGAGTGGTCCGCCGCACGGTTTCAACCAGTGACCGATAATCCGCAATGCTGTCCTGTTACCAGTCATTGGACTCCGTGCGTCCGGAACGAATCCTTTCGCATCAGCGATGGCCTCTGCGTCGATTCGACGCCAGATATCCTGGTCAGAGGGCCACCGCATCAGGGAGGAGACCAGCGTATGATGTGCTCCTGAGGCTTCCGTACCGATCAGAAGGCCAGGGTCCTCGCACTGCCCAAATTGCAGATGCTAGGGACCCCTGATAGGGTGGAATGCCCCTCAGCTCCTGGCCAGTTCACTTGATCTGTGCGCCTTCGAATTTTAAA
This sequence comes from Pollicipes pollicipes, assembly GCF_011947565.3. Classification (NCBI taxonomy): domain Eukaryota; kingdom Metazoa; phylum Arthropoda; class Thecostraca; order Pollicipedomorpha; family Pollicipedidae; genus Pollicipes; species Pollicipes pollicipes. Next base: position 14,756,758 of record NW_023596746.1, read on the forward strand.
TGATCTCTTAGCAGAATTGGTAGTCACAGCAGCGCCGAGGAAGTCATCGGGTCGTGGGTCACGAGTTAATGGTGCTGTACGTGGGAATCCGTCCCGAGTGTCAATTGCGAAAATCACAGACGTGAAGTTGCTCAGAAGACCTGCTACACGCACATTATTGATTTTGTAAAGCGTGGGAAGGACCCCTTTCCGATAGGCGGTCATTTTCTCTGGCCCGTTGACCCCCGCCGTACTTTTCTGGGAAGCCCGCCCAGCGCGGCCCATGGAGAAACGCCGGGCGCCAGTGTTATCTTTTTCTCCCGGATGGTGAGCACAAAGGTTTCAATCTGTACCATAATATTTTTTCGCTGATGAGTTCTAAAGAAAGGACGTTTTCCACACGCAAGTGAGGCTTGGGCATATGCATGCAAATTGTTGGCGCTTCCACCTATGCTAGTGTTCAATCCAAGTGGTTTCCCAGCATCCTTGGAAAACCCTGGGAAAATACGGCAACAAGCTAGGTAGCCTCATCTATGTGAATCATGTTCCTCGCAAATGCAGTGAACAACTTACGAAAGGTGCTATTTAACCATTGTATGGTGAATAGCGCCTTCGGTGGAATTTGCAACATACTTTAGATTCTAATTAATTTCATTTAATTTCCTTCCTACATGCGCGATGATTTGTAAGCTTTTTAACTTCTCTTTCCGTTAAATAACTCATTATAAAGAGGCAAGGAAATGACCTCTCAAAATGGAATAGTGCTAATCCGGTAGACCATTCTGGTAAAATATTATTTACTGAAATGACATACAAATTTAAAAATAAAACGGCCCAAGTCCGGGGGAACTTTTTGTGAGACGGGGGACACCAAGTTTCAGGGTCACCACAATGCAGCGTGGCCTCTCCTCCTTGACAAAATCCTGAATCCGTCCCTGTCCTGTTTCTAGTCATACGAAGTTATCATGAGCGTCGCCTCAGCCTCGTCCTTACCTGGCATTATCCGCTTAGTCTGACCCCCACCGGTGGCGGTTGACCTGTGACCCCTAGCCGGTGGCGGCTGACTTGTGACCCCCACTGGCGGCGGCTGACCTGTGACCCCCACCGGTGGCGACTGACCTGTGAAGCTGACCGGTGGCGGCGGGTCGCAGTGCACACCGCGCCGCTCGAAGCGCATGGCGCGCCATCCGGTCGGTTCGGCGCTGCGCCACCACCCCTGGCTGCGGCGCCTCGGCGCGCCGCTCTCGGGCAGAGGGCTGGTCGATGCGCCGGGGGACGAGGCCGGCCGGTAGCCAGCCCCGTACCGCCGCGAGAATCGCCTGCCCTCCACGCTGCATGACGGCAGGCAGCAGGGACACTCCAGGCGGAGACTGCCGTCTGAGTCGGCGGAGGTCAGACGCGGCGCCCCTGTCACGGAGGTTGTGGTCTCCGGGCACGGAGAGGTCGGCATCCGGTCTGCAGGTAGACGGGGGGTCTCCCAGTCAAGAGGCACCCTCGCCAACAGGCCTGGCGGCGGCGTGTAAATGTCCAGGATGCTTATAGGTCTTCTTGGTTCTATCTTCAGAACCTCACGTTCCCGTTCCGAGATAAGGGGCTTAATGTCGCTTTCGCACAGAAATGAGGCCGACACTTGCTCGTCCTGTTTCAGCATGCCGCCAATCACAGCGCGCGATCGCTGGACGCACTGGCCGCTCGCCTGTGGCCCATCGGCTGGCTCTGGAAGTCGCTCCAGGACCTGCTGACAGCCGGACGCTGCAGCCGGTCCAGCTGTGGGGCCCGCCGGTCCAGTTACAGGGTCCGCTGGCCCAGCTGCAGGGTCCGCCGGTCCAGCTGCGGGTTCCGCTGGCCCAGCTGCAGGGTCCGCTGGTTCAGCTGCAGGGTCCGCTGGTCCAGCTGCATGGTTTCGCCGGTTCAGCTGCGGGATCTGCTGGTCCACCTACAGGGTCCGCTGGTCCAGCTGCAGGGTGCGCTGATCCAGCTGCAGGGTGCATTGGGTCCAGCTGCAGGGTCCGCTGGTCTAGCTGCGCGATCCGATGGTCCAGCTGCGGTGCCATCTGGTCCGCTGCAGGGTCCCGCTGGCCCAGCTGCGGGGTCCGCCGGTCCGGCTGCGGGTTCCGCGGGTCCAGCTACAGGGTCCGCTGGTCCAGCTGCAGGGTCAGCTGGTTCAGCTGCACGTCCGATGGCCCAGCTGCAGGGTCCGCTGGTTCAGCTGCGGGGTCCGATGGTCCAGCTGCACGGTCCGATGGTCCAGCTGCGGTGTCATCTGGTCCAGCTGCGGGTCCGCTGGCCCAGCTGCAGGATCCGCTGGCCCAACTGCAGGGTCCGCCGGTCCAACTGCGGGTCCAGCTGGCGGGGTCCGGATCCCGCACAGCTGACCTGGCCCCCCCTTGCGGCCGTGCCTTCCGGTTCTGGCTGACGGTGGCGCGAGCTCAGCACTCTGGTCGATGGCTCTCAGCAGTGGAGGCACACACTCAGAGTCGGATAGCCTGTCCCGCTCAAGCGAGAAGACAGAATCAGCTGACGACGTCTGGGAGGTCGCTGTCGATGTATCTTGAACGGTTGATGGAGAACCTGAGATAGATGATGACTGCGAGTCTGATGAATCTTGAAGGATGGACCTAGCAGACCGAGTGCATGAGTAGCTGACGAGATGCCTGGACCAGCTGACGGAGGGCTGCAATCATTTGACGGGCTAATTCGGCACGCAGGCAGAATGACTGAAACAGCAAATGAAGTGTGTGAGTTAGGTGAATTAATGTCTGAGTCAGCTGATGCAGTGTCTGGATTGCATGCCTGAGTACCTGAGTCGAGAGACGAAGAGTGGAAGTCAGCTGACTGGGGGTGCGGGTCAGCTGACGCTATGTCAGCTGGTGATGAGCCTGGGTTAGGTGGCGTTGAGCCAGCTGGTGATGAGCCTGGGTTAGGTGGCGTTGAGCCAGCTGGTGATAAGCGTGGGTTAGGTGGCGTTGAGCCAGCTGGTGACAAGCCTGGGTTAGGTGGCGTTGAGCCAATTGGTGATAAGCTTGGACCAACTGACGTACTGTCTGGTTCAGGTGATGAACTGCCTGAGTCGGCTGACTGGTGGCAGGAGTCCAGCGAAGGGGTGCCTGAACCACCGGCCGATAGAATACTCGACCCAAACAATGGACTGTATGATTGAGCTGACGAAGTGTCTGAGTCAGCTGATGGAGCGTGCGAGACAGCCGACGATGAAAACAGACAGGAGACTGTGTGTTGGCGTGAGTTTACTGATGGAGCATCCGAGACATCTGACGGACCATCTGAGGAAGCCGACGGAGCAGTTGCTAGAGGCAACGGGGCGTCTAAGACATCTGTCTGCTGGTCAGGCGGGCTGTTCGGAGCGTCCAGCTTCAGGAAGAGCGTCTCGCATGAAGCCTTTGGAGCGCCCGTCTCCCATACTGTCTGGTCTGCTGGTCTGGGGGCTGGGGCGCCTGTAGATTCGATATCTGTTGCGGGTGCCGCCTCGGGGACGACCGGGGTCGTCCCGCACGAGCGAAGCTGTTTGTGCTTGCATGCTGCGTGATTTGCTTTTTCCGAGTCGGCTGCATCAGATAAGTTCACAGCAGCAAACTTCAGCGTCGCTTCCACACGATCGATAACCGGCTGAAATCGAAATAGAAGGGATTACAAACAGAAACAAATCCAAAACCAAAGAAAAAAATGGCTACGATTTCAGTCACATCGGCTCAGCCAGGGACAAAGCACCCAAGTGACAATATTTCAGTAGTTTGGGATTGACTGGGTTAAAAATATGCATTTGAAACCAGCGTGCTTGCCTCTTTCGGGGTCAACTGGGATATATTTTTTGGTGCGTATCCCGGAGCTTTACTGACCCATGTAAGGCGGCTGGGAACAATGTTCAATTAGAAAATATTTTCAAGGATGAGCTTTTGGATAAGTATTTGAAGATATTGGCTATCAAAAGATTGTCTTTCCGTAATAAACGTAAGACGGAGACTGCAACACATTGTCCTGGTCCATTTTTCCTTTTCGCCAGCAGTTTTCAAAAATCCCACGGAGGCCTGCTGCTGCCTTCATTGATAAGAACCTTCGGCCTTCAACTCGAGGGCTTGGTTTTAATCCTATTTGCCCTATGGCTTAGGCGCAGACCGACCATGACAGCCACCGCCGTTCCATGTAGTGATTTGCAACGGCGTGCGCCAATTTTCTCCCACAAAATGGAACATTCGACTTAAAGTAGGCCTTACGGTAAGCACGAAGCGATATTGGTATGTTCCGTATGACAATGACTTCGCCCGCAGCGTCACACGCGAATGCAAGATCGCTACGTTTCAAGCGTTCGGGACTCGTTTGGCTGAAAACCGTTTTTAACCGCAATGCCCCGACTGGTCTTGGACAACAATCTTCGTTTTGTTTTAGAACGGCACTCCTCAGATTGCTTTAAAGCAAAGTGAGTGTGACAGGTTTTTTGGCAAGCCACATGCCATTTGGCCGTTTCAGTGTTAATTTGAAACACTCGGTTGCGCACCTGTGTGCGCATTTGTAAAAATCCAGATGATGAACCGACTAATAAGATGCATGTGGCTGTCGGGGTGCCAATTGGCTCACAACGTTGTTATCTCAATGAGTTGATTGGTGATTAATCTTGAAGGGCGCGTCAGCTGTCTCGGATATTTGCGCCTGATCACAATTAAGGATAGATGAGATACGTGTCTCCCTTTCCTAGGTCCCGATTGCTGTAGTCTGCGGTCTCTTGCGCTCATGGGGGGGGGGGGGGGAGCTGGGACAATGAGGGTCTGTGTATCGGTCAGATATTATCAATGCCGAATAGCAATTACAAAAAGGCTGCCTCGTGACGACGTGGGGCATGGGATTCATTTTCAAAGCAAGGGCAAGGCCGGGATCCGCAAATATCCCTGAGCCCCCCTCGCAGCAATCGCGTCCCCGAAATAATGAGCTTCAGTCTGTGGTCTACTGTGCCTAACATGTTACCTTGCATGGGCAAGGGACTCCAGTCCGCCATGAGCACACATGCTGAACAGGGACCGGGACTGGACCTGGAATGTCAGTGGAACTATTGTGTCGGTTGGGCCTTCTGACAAAAATGGCAATGCAAGTGTCCAAATGAGACGATGGAAAAGGCTTTGTGGCAGTCAGGAGCCCCAGCGCAGCACGCGGGCGCTCCGACCCGTTTCGGTCAATGGCCCGATGGCCCGAATAGAGGTTCTGTGCCAATGCTTGAACCTTGACCTAAGACCTAGGTAAAGCTGACCTACTAGGGGATTTTTTGCCAGACAATCACAACTCGCAAGTGAAGAGATACTTGTCCCCGAGACTGCGGTTGCGGATCCAGCACCCACTTTAAACGGCATAACCACTGCGGAGGATGAAGTACTGAGTGCACTTAACTCTCTCGACCCAAACAAATTGTGCCATTCTGACAATCTTCGAGCAGAAATATTAAAAATGACTATCATATTGATAATACTCCACTCATTTAACTCTCAACATGCCAGCAAGCCAACGTATTACCCTTCCACCTGCAAAGAAGCAGAGGTTCATCCTATTTCAAAAAACAAAGGGTCAAACTCGGATCCTGATAACTACAGACCACTCAGTTTACTTGCTCGTATGTCGAATATTCTTGAAAACATCATCTTAAGAAGTGTCTGTCAACACACCTCATTGAGAATGGGCTGCTCTCTGCTCTCTGTGCTATGTCCAAACATAGCAAACACATTCAGTTTCTATATTCAATAAACAATCTTTATTTAAATTTTGGACAGAAGTAATGATTTCACAACCATCTCCTAGGACATAAGCAAATATTTTGACAAGAAATAACATAAGGATCTCTTACTCAAATGTAAAAACTATCGTGGTTTGCCAGGAATTCTCCGAAATCGGTTAGAATCATATATTTCAGACCGCGCGCGGACAGTCAGGGTAGGCAACAGTTTAACCACCGTTAGGACCGTACATGCTGGATGCCCACAGGGATAGGTTCTGGGATCTGTCCATACGCTTATATACCTTAGCGACCTGGTCCACGAGAATTACAATATATTATTCTTTGCCGACGATACCACTTTATGCACAAACACCCTCACACGACCCAGTGACCGTACAAATGGCATTTCAATACGACTTACATGGCATACGAGAGTTCGGCAGAGACTGGCTCATGACGTTCAACGCACGAAAACGATGTAACAAACATTCACCAACAGAAACACACCTAACCCACCGCAACTGGTCTTTGACGACCAGCGAATCCATTCCGCTACAAGCCATACGCACCTTGTCCTAACGATATCTACTGACTTGCACTTTCATCAGCACGTCAATGACACTATTTCCAAAATCAGTACAGCCTCCGTACCCAACACCGTGACTCCTGCCTCGACATATTCTCAACGACATATATACGGCTCATATTCTTTGTTTGATTATTGTGATGTAGTATATGACGGACTTTTGACAACCATTTCCTTAAACTTGACAGATTTCAGTACAAAGCCGCAAGACTAATCACTGGTGCACTCTGAGAACACACATTCTCGCACTGTTGAACGACTTGGGATGGAACACTCAAGTCACAAAGAAACTCACATAAACTGACGCTGTTCAACACCCTCGTCCACAGCCAACATCAACCGCCAACAATCGTCACTGCACTTCTACCTGACACACGAACACTTGCAACAGGACGTCCATAACGCATTGGAATGACACGCAACATCGCCACCGAACGGAACCTCAACATACCAAAACTCCTACATTCTATGAACTACGATAAGATTGAACCATCTTCTACTTCAGGTGTCATCTCCCCAGTCTTTTCGTTTCCTCAAAAGGGTACTCTCCTGTTCAGTCCGGGAGTTCTAGCCACCCCTGTGCAATTTTGAGAAGAAAAAGGCCAAATCCGGAAAGAAACTCACTTTGGGATAATTTTGAGGAAGGTTGTGTAATTTTGATTGCTCAGCCCCTCAACTTATTTTGAGAATCTGCGAGCCTTAAGAGCCGAGCAGGACAAAGTATGAATCGTAAAAACATTGTAAGCAGCCACCCTCGTTAACGTTCCCGTAGGTTTTTATTTCAGTCATGACCCAAAATGATATAAAAATTAAATCTCACGGTTTGCATCGCCATTTTTCTCTCCGTTAGTTTGCTTCTACTTTGAGCTGCCGAACAATGACTGGCAAAGATTGAGTACGATATTATCGGACATGGATCACGTAAGTCATCTTTGCAATCAGTCACATGTCAGTGACATTTTAGCATAGCGTAGGACCGCACACTTCACTCAGTTATCGGCGGAATGCCACCTACGAAATAATCCGTCAAATCATAGAGCCTTTAATACATTTAAAAAGTTCACTCACATCCAATTTGTCAAAAACTCCCTGCCATACTCACCATTTCTCTCCCCCGGCGCCGAGCTTTCCAACGCGCGGGTGCAGCCAGCCTCCAACTGAGCTCGTGGCCCCGCAGGTTTGACCGGCCACGAGCAGTGGCAGACTCAGGGTAGCATCCCAGAAAGTACGGCCTGACCCCGCGGCCCCGCCTGGCCAGCCACGAGCAGAGGCAGACTCAGGGTAACATCCCGAGGAGTACGACCTGGGTCGCGGCCCCACCCGGCCAGCCACGAGCAGTGGCAGACTCAGGGTAACATCTCAGGGAGTACGGCCTGAGCCGTGGCCCCACCTGGCCGGCCACGAGCAGTGGCAGACTTAGGGTAACATCCCGAGGAGTACGGCCTGAGTCGTGGCCCCACCTGGCCGGCCACGAGCAGTGGCAGACTCAGGGTAACATCCCGAGGAGTACGGCCTGAGCCGTGGCCCCACCTGGCCGGCCACGAGCAGTGGCAGACTCAGGGTAGCATCCCGAGGAGTACGGCCTGAGCCGTGGCCCCACCTGGCCGGCCACGAGCAGTGGCAGACTTAGGGTAACATCCCGAGGAGTACGGCCTGAGCCGTGGCCCCACCTGGCCGGCCACGAGCAGTGGCAGACTCAGGGTAACATCCCGAGGAGTGCGGCCTGAGCGGTGGCCCCACCTGGCCGGCCACGAGCAGTGGCAGACTCAGGGTAACATCCCGAGGAGTACGGCCTGAGCCGTGGCCCCACCTGGCCGGCCACGAGCAGAGGCAGACTCAGGGTAACATCCCGAGGAGTACGGGCCTGAGCCGTGGCCCCACCTGGCCGGCCACGAGCAGTGGCAGACTTAGGGTATGGTAGTACGGCCTGAGCCGTGGCCCCACCTGGCCAGCCACGACAGGTGGCAGAACTCAGGGTAACATCTCAGGGGGTACGGGCCTGAGTCGTTGGCCACCACCCTGGCCGGCCACGAGCAAGGGAGGGCAAGAACGCAGGGTGGAATGTCCGCAGGAGAAGTGTCCTTTAAACTGACCTAAGCATGTAATATAATTAAAAGGATGTGTTGAATTCTGCAACGCACTTGGAATACCCACCCGGGGTCGGTCTGATTACCGGCATTCACTAACGCACAGCTCCAGGCTGCACATAAACAGCCCTCGAGATGGCCTGGCGTTTCATTACCATGACGTCACCATCTCGATTAGCAAAGTTGCGTACGAATTGTTGGTGACGTTGGAGCATGGCGTCCGAGAAGGCTTGTTGGATGATTTGGACGCTGAATGTTTGTCGCTGTAACTGTTGTTCGACTTGAAGGGTGGTGGTGTGAAAAGTGGCACAAAGTGGAAGCATAACTTGTAGGTGTACTTGTGATCGCAACTTTCTTTTGTTTCTTCTACTTAACTGATTTACGAGTCCCTTTTATTTCCAGAACTCGTTCGCCGAGTGGATCCTCTCATCCTTCTTGATCTGCATCAATGTGCTGAACTAGCTGAATAAGTAAAACCCTAATCCCTACTCCCCCCCCCCACAAACAGAACGCACACAGACACACACGCGTGCGCGCGCACACACACGCACGCATGCACACACGCACGCACGCACGCACGCATGCACGCATGCACGCACCAGCTCGCTGGAAGCCATAGTTCTATGCAATGACAGCCAAAAATCAACTGAGGGTCAACTTAGCCTACCGACGTGGACCCCTTGATCCCAAGGGGGGTCCCACTGCTCGAATCGGCGCGTCAGCCCCTCCCCCCCTCCCCACCAAAAGAACAGTCATCTGAAGAAGCGGCAATCACCAAGCGGCAATCACTTGTGGTGTCGACTGGCCCGCACTCTCCGCAAGTTGTTGCCGGGCGCAGCGGCCTCACCGTGTAGGACCACAAACATTGGAGACGAATTGAGTAGGACTAGGCTCACTCAGCACTCAAGGCATGCGGGCATCTGAGGCAATAAATGGCGCCCGGTTAAGTGTAATGCGCCTTAAATAAATGGATATCATGTGCATTTGCTTTAAGCAGAATGGGTTTTGTTCGCAGTTGGCACACCCGTGTAAATTAATGGGCGCCACATTGTGTGTATCTATCATTTGATGGAAGGGGCTTCGTCGTTTTATCTAACAAACGTGCAAACTGATGGAAACAAGATATAGAGTGGCCAGTTGCCGGCCACTAGTTGCCCATAGCCGCAGGCCAAATGACGTCATCATTGCGATGCCCGTCAGGGGAGAGTGTGCCCCATCACCGGTGTCGCGGCGAGTCATGGGCAGCTGGTCAAAAACGTCTGAAATTCTCCCTCTAAAACAGAGGACTCTCGCGCTGAGGCAGCTCCCGCACGGGTCACCAGGACACCGCGCTGAGGCAGCTTTCGGGCGGGTCACCAGGACACCGCACTGAGGCAGCTCTCGGACGGGTCACCAGGACAGCGCGCTGAGGCAGCTCTCGGACGGGTCACCAGGACACCGCACCGAGGCAGCTCTCGGACGGGTCGCCCCGTTGGTCGGCCCCGGCTTTCAGAGACATCCGTCGCTTCTCGGGGAGGGAGATGGAGCTGGGAAGCCCTGCAACCCCCGGGGGGCTTTTGACCACGAGGAGATCTGAAATGCCGTCGTTAGAGGCTGCAAGTGTTTTGATGGGAGATTCCTGAATATGTAGACACTTAATTGAGATATAGCCATCACCCATCCCATCATATTGACCCATTATCAATGACAACCAAAACCGCGCAGCATCGCCCAGATAATTCATGACTAAACGAACGAGACGCATCGGCGTAATGACGGGCGCTCAGCTTGTGCCCCAGCCTGTGCTGGCCTCGCGTCTGGCCGGGCGCCGGCGGCGGCGCGGCGGTCCCATGACTCGGCCCTATTTAAGCCCGCGTGCTGCGTGCGCCGCTGCCGGTCGACCTAAATCGCGCCAGGTCGCCCTCCTTCCTCCCCGCCGACAGGGCGGTTATCCGGGTGGTGTCGGTGGGCCGCCCCCTGGAAACGGGTTAGGTAGGCCGGCCGCATCCTGTCAGCAGGACGCTGTTCCGTCTGGCTCCCCGGTAGGCAGGGGCGGCGGTGAACGGCAGACGCACGGTGCCGGACGTGCGCGTGGTGTCCGCTCGACGAATGGCTCCAGCGTGGGACCCGAGCATTTGGTCGGAAGCTGCCAGACCATGCCGGCAAACTTGCAGCGCTGTCGCGCCATGAGCGCGTTCGCTTGCTCGCCGCGCATCGACGAATGTGCCGCGGCCCGAGCGGCCGCCGTCACGCTGCCTCTCACATCCGCCGCTGCTGTCGTGCTGCAGCTGGAAACGCCTCTGCTCCACTGCCCCACTGAACTGCCGGCCACCGCGTCACTCGATAATCGGGCGGCGGGACGCGACCCGTGTCGCCGTCCGGGCGGCAGCGCGTTACGGTGGCGCTCGGTCGTGAGGGGCCGTGACGAGTCGAGGTTGCCAGGAAGCACCGCCCTGGCTGTCTTAGACCTCTTGTGGAGGCTGCTGCGTGGACGGACGATCAGCCGGTTCAGTGAGGACGTGCTCTTCTTACAGCACTCGAGCCTGGTTGGAGGGTCTGCAGCGCGGCGTCCCTGTTTCATGTCGTAACGGGCCCATAACAACTTCATAAATGACAGTGATGCGTCAGGTGGGTGTCACTGTCGGATTTGGTGCGCATTGGAGTGTCGCCTCATGAAATATCGGCCCAGCGCCCTGAAGGGTATCGACTGAAGTGCCGACTGAAATTATTATCCAGCGGGGCAGGTTCGTGGCCAGCCGGCAGTCCAAAGAGCCGCAGCCGCGGATAGCTTTGCTGGGACTCTCGGGGTTCGTTGCTGGGACTCTCAGAGTTCGTCGCTCTGAAAATGGCGACTAACGTGGCCCACGTGATTCGGCACTGACGCTTTTTGCCGCATTCTTAGCCAGGGATATCTGGAATGATGCTTAAGGTGGAAACGCTTTTAGTTCGTTTTTGGCGTTGTGTCTTACGAGGCTAGGGTCGAATCTTCAAAAATTGAAATGAATACCTCGCACCTAACAATCCACGGCGGTGACCGGGCAGATCAAGTGCGCCAGCCCCAACTGTCACGTGACCCAGCGGGCGGTGTTGATGTTTACTGCCAACAGTGAGGCGCGCCAACTTTCTCCCTTTCCCGCCGTTTCCTGGGCCAAGTAATTAGTGCCGGCCGAGATCGCTTCAGAGCGGGCTCGTGACAAGTAAAACCAGTTGCACCAGACAAATTTCCCCTCAGCGTTCTGCAGTGTTTCATGACGGATGAGTAAAAACCTGAGCAGCGACTGTAATGGGTAGGATTCGGTTGGTATCTGGCGTTGGTCCGAGGCGCCAGTCAAGCTCACGGACTGATATGGCACGACGGAACCGACTTGTGGCTTGCCTTTTAAGCGATCTGGCAGGCAAATAAATCATCTCATAAGTTTGTCAACACCTGTCACTAACCTGTCGTGCTAGATTTGACAGGGGCCACTTAAACCTTTTTCAGGCAGAGACTATCAAACTCAGTGTGTCACTAACAGAGGTTTCGAGCCCAACTAGGGGGGAGGGGGAAGGGGAGGGGGAGGAGCAACGGCATGTGGCACCGACCATGCTATGCTGTGAGGAGCCGCCGGCCCTTCCATCCGGGCAGATGCTGCCCAGGTCACCGGCTCGGCCGGTCCACATGGTGTGCCAGCCGGCCCGACTGGGCCAACCTGAATAACTGACGACAGGGTAACAGTGAACCAAGGCACTGGGGTCACTGCCCTCTGGTGGGTCATTGCCCGGTGCGGGCGCTCTGCACTGGCGAGGCAGCCGTCTGCAGCTATTTGCACGAGCGCCGAAGAAAAAATGCCGTGCGGTCATGCTGTAGCGACAGTTTCCTGGTCCTGGTCGACCTACGGCCTGCACCTGTGGTCGCGTCGGCACGGCGGCCGGGGGCACTGACGGATGACCTGCGCGGTTCAGGCGGCCGGTCGGCGCCAGGCCGAGCCGGGCCGGGCGCGCGGCGAGGTGGGGGTGGCGCCCGGCGTGACCCGGGTCGGGACCACGGCTCACGCCGGGACCCGCTGACCCAAATTTGGGGCGAGGGCGGCGGCGGCGGCCGGCCGGCCAGTCGCCGTCCGCCCGCCCCGCCAGCAGCAGCCGGCCGGCCCTCTGTACATACCTGTACATAGACTTGGTGTGCGTGCGCGTGTGAGTGTGTGTGAGTGTGTGTGTGCCCGAACGTGCGCGGCGGGGACGGCTGGAGCCACTTTTTGCCGAGCGGCCTACTTTCTGCCGCGAGCCGGTGAAAACACTGCCGGACTGGTGCCGCCCCGCCGCCCCTGCCCCTCCCCTCCCACCGAAGACCCACCGAGCCCCCACGTGGCTGCCGCCGGCTCTGCGAACCCACCGCCCCTCCCGACCACCAGCAGACACCGCGGCGGCTGCAGAGGCGCGCCGAGCGATGTCGTCGCTGGGGGGCGGCTCCAGTCAGCCGGAGCCGGTCTGCGTCGAGAGCCAGCGCACGACGTTCCGCGCGGGCAGCATCTCTGGCAGCACCTCGGACCTGCACGGCGCCGGCGTCCAAGTGACGGCCCGCGTGCTCTTCGGGCCCGTCAGCAGCATCTCCAAGCTCAACACGTCCTCCACGTCCAAGAGCAAGAACCCACCCAGCAAGTAGAGTGAGTAGGCTGTGGGGAGGCCGGCGAGCCTGCCGCGCACAGCTGACGGACGCTGCTCGCGGTTTCGTGGCAATGCCGCCTGAGCGTTCGTACAGAGATCTCACGCGGCACGTTCTGTGTTGCGCTCCAGGGACTCTCTCGATGAGGGCGGTGTATTGAGGGAGAGGGTGGAGGGGCTCAGTGCTCCACCCTGTTTACCGCAAGCGACATTCCTCGAGTGAAATCAGGCCGAGCTCTTTAGTGCTGACGTGTTAACATGCAAACGGACGTGGTGATATACAGTCAGAGCGATTCGGGGCTTTGTACTGATTACCTATACGCGAGAGCTATTGCTGCTCGGCAGCAGGCAGCTCATGGAGACTTTCCCTGTTGCTTCAGTCAGCTCAGTTCAGTTCGGTTCAGTTCAGTTCAGCTTTAGATAGTTCCAATTTAGCATACGCTTTACCCAACCCGCTCTCCCACTATTCCTTACACCATAAACTCAATAAAATATATGTGGGCCAATGTGTTTGGATAAAGCAGCGATTGCTAGTGCCTCCGAGATAAAGCTGGCGGAATTTGAGATCGGGGACCACAACGGGTAGTCCAACCTGTTTGTGTGACATGTATGAAGCATGTGGTGCTGGTCTGCATGTGTGAATTATTGTCCGGATAACAGTTCTGATAACTTCACGGTTTCATAAACGTTCTAGCATTTATCGGGTGAAACTTTGGTCCGTTACGCGCAAGCCAGTTGAACAGAACCTGACTAAACGCTCTCCTCTGATACACGAGAGGGCAAGGTTTTCAAGTGCCGTCGACAGCGATGGTTACGTTTGATAAGCTCTCCAGGCTGAGCGTGTTCTTAACGACTTTGAAACTACGGGGGAGAGGTGTGACTATGTCCAATCTTGCAAGCTCTCCTGCTCTGGTGTGCATATGACATCCTAGGTGCGCTCGAACGTAGGATTTATTTGATGGCTGGTACCAACAACGGAGATGTGAATTATTCAAAACTGAGGACGCGTCGCCCCCAGCCAGACACAATACCAGCATAAAAGTCAGAAAAACGCTTCTAAATCACACGGTTCTGCCAAACACCTCATCGCTTACGACAACAGAAACACGGTAAGTTCTCAATGAAATTGATCAAAGTCATTGCCCACAACTGTCACCGATGAACTTCTCCGGAGCGATTCTCCTGGGGGGGCCCAACGGCGGCACCTGCAGACCCCCCCCCCCCCTTACTATGCCGAGCCCCCCACCAGCGTTCCCTACGGAAACAACTCCCCTGCGCGCAGGGGACTTCCCGGAGGGCGGTGCCTCAAGACGCATCGCGGCTCGACCGACCCGCGACGGCGCTCTGGGAGCTAGCGTCTGACCTGGCCCGCCGCGGCGTTCTGGGAGCCAGCGTCTGACCTGGCCCGCCGTGGCGCCCTGGGAGCCAGCGTCTGACCTGGCCCGCCGCGGCGCTCTGGGAGCTAGCGTCTGACCTGGCCCGCCGCGGCGTTCTGGGAGCTAGCGTCTGACCTGGCCCGCCGCGGCGCCCTGGGAGCCAGCGTCTGACCTGGCCCGCCGCGGCGCCCTGGGAGCCAGCGTCTGACCTGGCCCACCGCGGCGCTCTGGGAGCCAGCGTCTGACCTGGCCCGCCGCGGCGTAACGGACCCCCGCCAGCCAGCAGCCCTGCTGTTACCAGGCGCCACTTCACACCAGCGCTGTGGTTAGCGAGCCAGCGGCGTCGCCCGCCCGCGCGCGCGGCGCACGGCTGACCCACATCCCGTGACGTCATTGGCGCCGCTCCGCCGTCACGCGCCCTCTGGCCGACAGGTCCGCTGTCACGGAAACGCCGACCAGCAACTATAGTGACACAGACACACCGGGGGAAGGTCTAATGGTTCCGACATGCTAGGTCATTGACATGCAAGAACACCGTAAGAAAGGGCCAAAACCTTCGCACTCAACGGTATTTAGGTTCTGAAAACGCCACATCGACTACCATTATAGTTCTCAGAGATTTCAAGTACTGCCAATTAACCAGTCCGTCCGCTAGGATGGCAATTTTCACAGCCAGTTTGACGTCCCCTCTAACGCCCTACGAAAGCTCCATGACGCGATCAAAAGATGAATTGAGAACCTTTTCAACTAAATACCGAAATTTAGTTATTTAGAGCGGATTTTGCACGTAGAAATACAGCAGCAGTTACCAGTAAGGTTATTTTATCACAGCTGATGCTTGCCTCAATATCTTCAGATGTAGAACATTCCTATAAATTTCAAAATGGTAGAATTCATCATTCATTTGAAAAAGACGCTCAATGTACTTTGCCTGGCTGTCCATGCCCATGCCCAGGAAGACAGGCTACCCGCATAACAATTAACAAACATAGGAGCATAAAGCGTATCTCCATACCAGTACATCAGTATGTACCAGTATATAGCCAGCATTGACCAGTACCAGTGGCAAGACAACGAAATGCTGGACCTTCATTGCCTCAGTTGGAGAGCACCTGCTCATGAGTTTTAATGGATTCCGGGGCTGGATTCTCTGGTGAGGTTTGAAGTTTCAGTGTCTGTCAGATAAGCAATATTAGATACCCAGCGGAGCGGAAACTATTTCAGTTTTTTGGAGGGGGGGGGGAGGGTAAACGAAGAACGACTTGCCAGCCCCGCATCCACATAAGTGACATATGTGTATGATTTTCCCCAGATTCGGTTACTCTTTTAAAAAATGCAGTAAAAAGTGGCGATCGGTACTATTGTAACATTTGGTATCGACGCCATCCCGTGCCCGGGTGTGATGCCAGATGCCACTGATACAGCTGGATATATTTCCCTTGAGGTGCAACATTATTTCATTGAGTGTACAATATTGCTGGTCTATGCATATTACAATCACATTTAGATATAAATTTAGGACGGGGAAGGAAATAGGGCATTATAGGCATACTGTAACAGTCAGCTCCTCAGGCCCAAGCCGTAATCTTTCACAATATGATAGCTAGAAAACTCGTGCGAGGAACGGTGGAGGCCAAGTGTCTACAAAGCCTTCATACTGCAACGGAACGTGATATGATAGACGTAGAATGCATGGCACGTTATCTACCGCACCTAGAGATAATTCTTGCATCAATGTCGCGCCAGTATTGCAGTGATCTCCTGTTGTTCTCACCTCTGACACCAAGGCTCACCAACAGTGCGCTGTTGATTGCTGCAGTGGTTGCTTTGGCCTCAATCACAATGATCGCTGAAATGCCACGGAATGGGTACCGGTAGCGCAGTGGTTAAGCTACGCGTCTTGAAATACGGGGCTCGACTCCCCACGGTGCCCGCCCTTCCTGCCAGAGTGAGAGACAGGTGATATCTTATAACCTCAGCAACTGAGTGCATCGTAGAGCGCCAATGTCAAATATAACGAAATAAATGGCATGCCATCACGTTGCTGTTTTTACCTAACAGCAGTTTTCAGTCGCAACGTTCATCCACGTCAGTCCGCTTACACCTGCACGCAAACGGTCAGAAACTTGAATTAACCAGAAAATTAGAATATTCGTCGCGTAAATATGCAGGTTTTCCGCGAATCGTCAAGCATTAGAGCACGGTATGGATTCGCATTGTCATGACATCGATTTAATAGACGACGCTATCGCTTGACCAAACAACTATAATCATGAATCAATCTTGACCAAACTATAACTATAATCATGAATTTCTAAGGGCGGACACAGCAACGGGGAGGCGCAGGGACCATCCTCTTCCATGGACCATTATAGGTCCAGCGGAAAAATAAAGGCACCCTAAGGCCTCCCTTTTTCATCTTATCACTTTCAAAAACAGAAGCAAGTGAATATTTTAGGGAGCGTTTCACATTTGTACGGGGTTTGAACCGAAATACCCAGTTTGAAAATTATCGGTGCAGCTCGCAAACATGCCATTCTTAAGATCTAAAATCCATTAGTTTCTGAAATACACGCCTATGAAGATGTGCAGACTTCTTCGTGCAGACAATTCTAAGGTCATTCAGGCATGCATGACGCCGTAGAACGCCACTGAAATACTGCCACCCCATAGGCCACGCATGATCAAGGCCAGGAAGAATATTATCGTCGAGCCGCTCAGATGCGGTGTCCGTGAACACGATCTCCAAATATTGTGGACGTGAATTGGCTGTCAATCAGTGTTGAACAAGCTGTGCAAGTTCGAATCAAGAATCCCTTCTATGCTAGATAATGTAAGGGGTTGAACATACTCGTTATTCATTACATAAAAAATAACCGAAAAACTTAAGCGTGGTGCCATAACCGAGCAAGTAGACATGAGTTAACGTCTTAAACTCACGGATAAATATGTAAGAACGCCACGGAAAAGGCCGAGCGCATAACGCCATTTTGGCTGAGCAAACATTTCCAGCGCCGCTACTGCCATCTTTCGGTACTTTCGAAGTACTATAAGTGGGCGCTCGGGTGGCAATTTCGCCTCACTCGTTTACCAACACCTGAACGTAGTACAAACGCTCCTTGGCACAAGGAAGCAATGACATATTGAGGAGCAAACTCACTCAGTGGAAAAATTGTGGTGTCTATAACATTCTTTCCCACTTGTAAGCATACCATTAGTTGTATGTGAGGTTATTTCATCAGATTATATGTCGGTTTAATATATTCAAACGTGGAGCATTCGATTTAAGGAACGGAACCAATAAGAAAGATATGGACTGGCGCCAAGTGTGGATCAAGTAACTTCGCGCTGAGGCATATGTAATTAACTGTACATAGAAGCATCCACATTATACGTACAAACGAAGGTTCTGCGTGTCTATTTTTGAAACGTCTTGTGGGACAGAGAAAAAACATGTTCTTTTGGGTACTTGAATATGAATAAAATGCATTAAAAGCAAACACTGCAGGAACACAGCCACAGTCACATGAACGGTAACTGCCGCCCACCAACTAGTAACTGAAGAGTTGTGCAAGAATTTGTTCGTTAGTTTTGGGCTAGGGAAAAATTCATGAAAAGGTATAGTTTGTTTTTAGTATAGTTGTATAGTTGCTTAGTTTAGGTATAGTTGTATAGTTTAAAGCCCCTGTTGCTATTGTTTGTCTGAAGAATGTCAGTGCTGTGCGTCGATTGCTATTGTGCTTATGTCTCGCGTCGTGTCGCACGTGCTCCAGAGGTGTCCCATCGCTTAAGTCCATTGTCAGACATCATGCAACGTTGATGAAAATGTTTTGCTGACCAGTTTCTCCGACAGATATATGAACATGTCTCCCGTCATCACCATTTGGTGGGCATGGGTGCTTCTGAGGCTCTTATAGCAGTGCCCTCGATGCCATCACAAGTCCCCTTACCATGCAGGGTTGCGAAAATATCACCGGCAATACCAATGTCAAGGCAACCGAAAGCGTCTCATGGTCGCACACATTGATCAAGTTATTTTTTTTTTTTGCCATGCGGTAGTGCCATTTGTAAAATAATGCTTTGAAGGCTGCACACTGCGGCACGAAGTTTTGAGACAAATCGTTGCAGAAGCGTATTAAGCATGGAGGTAACATCGGCACGTGGCAGTACCGCCTTACTGTCGTGTAGTATGAGAGCTAGAACAGTAGCCCTGATGGTTCAGCACACCGTCCTGCCACCAGCATGCCAAGAGCGTGTGCTCAGCGCATTGCAAGGGATCGCAGTGGAGGTCTGGGACCGCGTCTTCCATCACGAATGATAGCTTTCGAAGAAGCAGCCCAGAAAAGCCACATTACCGTCGCTTACACCAGTCTTTGCATAATTAAGCACCATCCCGGTTGTCGGCTGCAATGTGGTGGCTCAACAACATTGCGATTTATCGGCTAATAAGTGTCATGCTTTCTTCCGCTGTTTCGTTGATTTCTACTGGCGTACAGAAATCCATGCCCACCCACTGTGTACAGCTAATCTGACGATTCACGCCATCAAGAGTTGGACTAACCTCAACGGTGACTTTCCCGGGAGAATAAGACAAAAAAGTACCTTACTCCCTCCTCACCAGGGCAGTCTTGACAATTACCCTTTATGCAGTCACGATTTTTCACGTCACATTCATGGTGACCGAGGAGACCACAGTATTTGAGATAACAAAGACTGTGAGCAGGTATGGACAGTTTTGAATTTTTGTAAATTTCTGTCGAAATGTTTCTCAAATATTTTTTCAGACCATCAGAATGACATGTTTCTGGATCTACACCCAATTCTGAGTCTTTATATGTGTGTGTGTGTGTGTGTGTGTGACCTTTGTCACCAGGAACGCAAATTTATGTCGCCCAAATAAATCCAGGAATGCATCAGTTGTGTGGATTCGTTAAGCGAGCCTTGTCAACGGAGTAACCGCAACTGATATACAGAAACAAATCCCTGCTCTCATACACCATTGCTGGCTGGTCTGTTAAAAACGCTCGAGGCTATAGCTCTGCAACTGCCGCTCTAACCTTTTTGAAAGTCATACAGTTTGAGTCAGGCCATCAGACAACTCCCTGGAAAATTGCCATCACAACAAGAAATTATGGCTGCTGTAGCCCCGGTGATTTATTATGGAACGGCACTATCGTTGAAAACATTTCTGCTACGATTCATCAGCTGGTTAGAGTGCCTCCTCTCGGACCCCTCAACCCATGACGGGGAAGGTCCAAGTGGCTCTTGGCGCTCGCTCTTTGCCTTTGACAGAAATTGCCTGCGGTCGGTGGCAGCGGCCACGCTATGTGCCAGGTGACGTCAGAAGGCAGGACAGACCGTGCCGAGCATCGAACCACGTCGGGCTCGCGTTACAATCACTGCTTTAAGTGAGCACGGTACCCAGAAATCCATCTGTTCTTGAAGTTGAGCAATATATTAGGAAAGAGTTGTATAGTTAACTAGCTGTACGGTAGAGTTGCAGCCATAAAAGTGCGGTTATATCTAGAGCTTGCGCAAGGTGTTTAATCCAAAGGACCAAGATCAATGCACGGTACTCAAAGCATGTCATAAAGTATTAATTTGATGGTGATCCCTACTCTGGAGATAAATAGCTGGTGCTTGGTTCGTTGATCAGGTCTGCTTGGGGTCTGATTTCTTCGCCGCCTCTGAAAGGGGTGACTGTGAACACCAGTAAGCTCGTGATCCACCTAGTTGGTAGCCGTATAATTACGAGACCTTAGCCCGCCCAGTGCATTGTGTAGACCACACAACTGTAACTCTGATGGGTAGGTACCCCCAAAGATCATTTAAAACAAGCCCGCAAACAATCTGAAACATAACCTACGAAAAAAGGAAGCTGCAAAAATTGAAAGCAATTCTGATCAGGAACGATGCACCATTGATTAATGTGCATTGGGTGAGATGGTTAACAACATATGGCATGCTTTGAACAGCTTACGTAAAATTGGACTCGTCTAGCTCGTTGCGTGTGGTATAGCTGCACTTGCAATTTGAAGTATAGATAAAGCTATAACTATAACTTGAGCTATATACATATATATATATATATATATATATATATATATATATATATATATATATATATATATGTGTGTGTGTGTGTGTGTGTGTGTGTGTGTGTGTGTGTGTGTGTGTGTGTGTGTGTGTGTGTGTGTGTGTGTGTGTGTGTGTGTGTGTGTGTGTGTGTGTGTGTGTGTGTGTGTGTGTGTGTGTGTGTGTGTGTGTGTGTGTGTGTGTGTGTGTGTGTGTGTGTGTGTGTGTGTGTGTGTGTGTGTGTGTGTGTGTATGTAAGCCGTGCACTTAAACGCATCTCTGGATATGCGTGCGTAAGTAGATGTGATGTGTGGTTGGTTTTATTTCGAGAATCAAACAGCCAAAATATCCGAACCGCAGCCCTGTTAGTGTCCCGGATCGTCATCTTCTGGGTTCATGGAAATGCAAAAAACAGACGGAGGGCCTGGAGGATCCAGGGCAGCTGTCTGTCGGCCATCTTTGCGGACCGAGGGCAGCTGTCTGTCGGCCATCTTCGCGGACCGAGGGCAGCTGTCTGTCGCCATCTTTTCGAAAACCTGCAGCGTACAACATACATCCCCTGTTGAGTAGCCACCTTCGAAGAAAACGGGGGAGAGGATAGGATCAAATGCGCACCGTGAAAGAAGATATGATGGATTCATCAGATCCTGAAACATGACAACGTATATCATTGCAACAAATGTTGGCATCAAATAATTCATAGCAGTGCGCGTGTATGCCTTGCTGTGTTCAGAGTTATGAATAATTCAGTCATTAGTTAAATATTGCAACATTTCTGAAATTTTGCAGCGGTGTCATTTCCAGATTGCCATGATCATGTTTCAGCGGATACTGCGAGCAGGCGGTTAAGTAACTATGGATATGATATACTTAAATTGCTGGTTTGTCTCAACAGGGCTAAATGTGTTTCATGATACCATCCGTGTGTTTGTGATGAAAGGACCATGTCCAAGACTTGATTTAACGAATTTAAGATTTAACGAATACGGTAGCAAAGTCATTCGATGTGCTGGACTTAGACACCTTTATGTTACACCAGCAGAAAACTTAACGCCACGAAATACCGGACATTATGTTTGGTGGTGTGCATAACCTTGCGATGTGGGCTGCGGTGGTCCGATGGAAATTTGGAAAATCATAAAATAAGGACCATATTTTTACATGAATGATGTTCACGATGCTGCGAAAGCATAAGCCCGCGAAGTAAGAAACAAGGTGTAAATAAGCTTGTTAGTGCCGAATAGGTTTTTGTATTGAATACAACCTGCTTTCTAAGTTTACGAACACACACATACACACACGCACGCACACACACACACACACACACACACACACACACACACACACACACACACACACACACACACACACACACACACACACACACACACACACACACACACACACACACACACACACACACACACACACACATATATATATATATATATATATATATATATATATATATATATATATATATATATAGGCCATTAGCCATACATACATGCAAACAAATGTACCGAATGTGCCTCCTGAAAGTCCCAGGACAACATAGCACAGCATAGTACAGCCCTTTCTGAAGCAATCCCCTGCGCCCTGGGGAAAATCCTGAAACTGCACCGGTCCAGCGGTGTGCAATAGACAAATGCATGACATCCATACTCTTGCAAGAAACGACAAGCCTTATGTCCAAAAGGAAGAATCTTAACACGTCATTGGGTGGAGGGTTAATTTGAACCCTTCCCCAAAATTTTTCCAGAATTATTTCCGAATGGCGCGGCGGAGCCGTGCCAAACTTTGCATGGCTGCGAGCAATTAAAGACCAATTTCATGCATAAGGAATTTGATGTACCTTGTAAGGCTGCTACCTATGGAAAGTCAAAGTCAGGTCGTGGCTCTCAACGGAGGCCATTCCAAGGGAATCGCTTAATCTGAAGCGACGATGGCGTGTTAGACGAAACCATACATCTCTGAAATAGTTTCATAGGCAACAAACCAATTGAATTTGGAATTGCAGTAAACTCCATTAATCTGGGGTCAGTTATGAAAGTCAGACCGAGGTTAAAATTAACTTTTTTAAGGCGAGAATTTGCTTTAAAGGTTGCTTTCTGATGCTTATTTCAAATATATTAATGACAGCGGCTGCAGTAGACATGTTTCATTGACTCTTTCAAGGCTAATGTAGGCCACTGACCTAAAGTGACGTACGTATACGACGATGACGACGACGTTTCAGAAGTACCAACCTCGCACGCACGCTCCCCATCGCATCTAGATCAATACAAGCCGCAGGCACGTACCACCAGTGATCACATCCATTTCAAGCCCAGATTCGCACTCCTGTAAAATAAGTGTGATTCCACACTTGGACAGCTCGCGGGACTAGCACACTGCAGGTTTTCTCACAATTTCCGCGCAGGTTTCCAGTCATAGCACCGCGTTCCACCGTGAGCTCGTTCCAAACAAAGTCCCAGCGGGGGTTCATATAAATACGGCGCAAGAGGTTGTACTTGAGGGACATAATTTTTTGTTCACGGTTTAAATTTTTCGTGCAACATGTGTTTAATGTTTATCAATATATTTATATGTATATATAATTACTGTAATGTTTCCCTAATTTTGTAATGCCTAGCTAACCCATAAACCCGTGCAAGATGCTTGTTTAGGTGCATACGGCGCCAACCTAGCTATCTGTGAAAAATAGGTGACCGGAAGAAGAAAAAAAACGCCAGAAGGAGAAAAAAGACAGAATTGCTGTTGCGTCTTCTTTTTAAGACATTCAGGATAGCGCCAGTCTCTTTCTCGGTGCCGCATTTTTTGCAGACTGTGGTGCTCGTTTCTTATAACCCTGGTCCATGGCCTAGATATAAGGAAAACGCCCCGTTGACGAGAAGTGCCGTACAACCCGAAAGTGCTCACACTTACGTTCGCGACCCCCATTAAGCAGCGAAATCTAACTGACAGCCAAATACCTTCCGCAGACTGTATCACATATGATGATGCGGCATCACATGTGCCGCATCATCGCTTTTGAAAATGTATCAGCGGCCATGCTGTTTTAGATCATAAGCAGAAAACAGCCCGTGATATCACGGCGATCGTATGACGTTTCTATGACGTCATCAATGTGGGGGTGGCTTTGAAATAGTCCTCAATAAATCTTTCGCCACTTTTGCGGGCGTGTAACTCAGGAACCAGAGGGCTTTGGATCTTAAAAAGTGCATGGCCGCGAACTGCATCAAAAGGTCCTCAAGATGGCCATTTCAGTTCAAAACCCCACATAAAGTTGGAGCATTCCCTTTAAGTGACCAAAAACGTTGTGGGCGTAACAGCACAACAGACGAGAAGAATTTAGTACACGGACGAGATAAGGCAGTTGTTTGATCGGTGAAACTAATCCTATTCTCACTCGTTCCGTAACAATACAAAACTATCCATCTCGGGTGCCAACCTGGCGATACGTTCCATTCAAAACCAGGAAAATCCACATCCGGTATGTCGCTTGTTCAACTATGTCTGCCACTGATAGGCGACGTCTTTCGTCTGTCAGATTCTGGCTTGGAGTTGTGCATTCCTGCGATTTTGTAGCTCAGATGCGAAGTCACCATTGAGGCCTTTGTTCTGTATGGTCTATAACCAAAGAACTTTTGCCGTTTGCAATCCTTATCCCGTATCCCGTATGATTGTAATCCCTCTCTGTCATTTGTCATTTGACGTGCGATCTATGTGCCGCACAAACTTGTCCATCACGATCTGTCACCTGTACGAGCATCACTCTTTAAATTTCATGCGAGCCTCGAGCAATGCGATATTGACTTCCTACGATATCTTGACACATAACCCTTGGCTTATGGTCTTTCTTAAACGATTTGTTTCTGCGGCTACCGCGTGCGTTCCCAATCGGTGGTAATTCCTGCCAATAGGAACATGAGGGTCTCAGGGGACCGCGGCGTAGCCAACTAATATTTGAGTCAAGACTGAGAACCGCCCAGGCAGCGTCGACGGGTGTGCGCTGGCTGGAAAACACCGCTGCAACGTATCGCATAAAGTGCGCCGAAAATATCTACTGTTATTGCCACAAATAGGGATAGTGTTTCTACTGTCATGAGCATGCGGGTACGAGCAAAGTACCGAGTGATTTGCAAGCCGGACAACAATTTTACAATGCGATTTGTGCTCCTTGAATGTAGTCACTGCTTACAGCACTTGTATGGGTCTGTGAGCAGCTCATGTGAAAATGTTCTCCATGAAGGGAAAGACTAAGGATGGCTTTTGCCAATGGAGTTTTGTTGTTTGGTTCAGGGAATCATAATTCGGCACATTCTCGCGGGCAAATTGACCTAATATGCTTAGGAAGCAATGGGTACTGTATTTGCTCTAATGCAGTATAAAGCATTTCGATGTCATTAAGTTATGTTCATGCCTGCTGTAAGTTCAGCGGAACGTATGGGCGAAACTGTGCGCAAGCTTACCGAGATCGCTCCACAAACCAATGGGACTAAATACACCTACAATGAGATGGTGAGCAAGTGAGAAAATCAGACGCGTCCGGAACCAATTGATGAGAAAGAGGAGAAAGAATACGCACATGTGGCATAGCAAATGGCATGGCTGAATATGTCCTCTGAGTACACATAAGCTAGCCATGTTCCAAACTACCCGGTATGGGCTACCGAAATCATATGTATTTCTACCATTTAGGTAGTGACCATACAGTCCATCCCTCTCCCCCTCCGCCTACCTTCGCCCTATTTCCAGCCTACATCTGCAGCCCCGCAAAATATACTATGCTAAGAAGTTTAACTGGTGCATTTTCTGAAATTTCTGGAGCATTACCATTATGCACCCTTGACACGTCTTCCATAGAGGTGACAATAGTTGTTGGACCCTATGCAGCCATGAACCTCGCTTTCAACGCCAGATCAACCAAAGTCCATTGATGCGGCCGGTAAACAGAGCGGAGTACAGCGTCTAGTTACGGGCATGTACTGTCCGAAGCAGCATGAAAGCCTGATCATAATCTGCTCATTAACCCTCGCAAACGGTATATGTCTTTTTCAGACCGAGCCCTTGAGAGAAATCGTGCACAGCCGAAAGGGAGAACGAAGAAAGCGGGCAAATTGATGCGCATTCGCAGGTCGTGCTCTTCCCGGAAGACGTGAGGGTGACGTGATGGTCCGCAAAAGGAAAGCGCGCGAATCAGCGCCAATGGCGTCTCACCAGTGGCATGATTGTCGCGGCGTGCCGGTGCGCCGCGCCACAATTTAGCGTCAAATGAAGCCTATTTTGGCGCCACTTTCATTTCGGCGCGTCCGCGCTCAAAGCGCACCCATGCAGGGCGCCACGGGAAAAGCTGAAAGTGGTGTTTTATGATATTTGGCCGGGGGTGGCGTGGTGGCAGGCGCGGGCTGCTGCGCGCCAGATCAGCGCCACCGCCAGCCGCGTCCGCTGCCGCGGGAAAGTCAGTCGGGCCGGCCAGTCCGGGCTGCGACGTCGAAAAGTGCCGAGCGGGCCTCCGTGTGGCTCTGGGGTGAGAGCGCTGACGGGCTCGACACCTGGTGCTGCTGGTGACGGCTAGTGCGATAGTGTTCAGTGCCCGACCCCGGGCCGTGCCCCGCCGCCCCTTCCGATGGAGGCTCCAAGTGGCAGGTAATCCGGGATGTGTTCAGCTTTGTGAAGGGAGATGTCAGCGGGTGTTTGTGGGATGCAGCGGGTTTATGTAAGCACAGTTTCTGGTGTCGCTAAGGTGTCATTTAGCTAAACTTCCTATAGCCGTCTGCTGCATTTGGTAAAAAACGCGTGCGCTGACGTCTAATTGGAATTGACAAACCTTGCGTAATGGTATTTGTCGCGATCTCTTAATCACACAGCAAGAAGAACGCGTAATCGCATGATGAGCACACGCACTAGCGATGCAGTATTTATGAACCACTGAACTAATCGTCAGAATTGAATTTGGATACCAGTGGTAGGCGCTGAAACTGCAACTGTCGCACACCATGAAAATAATTTGTTCAGACTAAACCATGTTTGCCTTTAGTGAATGTGTCGAAAGCAGAAGTCGATATTTCGCCAGCTCTGATTCAGTGTCGATGCATCTGGACTGGCACAAGCACGATGCTAATAATTGATCTCCCAAAAAATCACATCGCCCATCTACAGAGCTGCATATCTCTCAGAGCCCAGTCATTTATATGAATTCTGCGATCAAAATCTTTGTCAGCTTTGAAATCCACCATCGCCAGTTATGCTGGTATAAATAAATAAATAAATAAATAAATATATATATATATATATATATATATATATATATATATGTGTGTGTGTTGTGTGTGTGTGTGTGTGTGTGTGTGTGTGTGTGTTGTGTGTGGTGTGGTGTGTGTGTGTGTGTGTGTATGTGTGTGTCCGCAACAGACCAAGGGATCAAGGCCTTCTTGAAACGGTTTTTTAAGATGAACATGAACCGCAAACGTTGCATGTGCAATAGATGCACACTGCATAGCTTTGCAAACTCGTTCCTTTTACCTTTCGACGATTTGCACGAGCAAGGTGACCTAAGTTTGCATTCAGTTGACCTCGTCTGCATGTCTAAAAATATGAGCTAACTTAAACTTATATCGCAAGCGTAACAACACACCAAATCAAGAGCCCACGACCGTGTTCAACCCACGACTGAGCAGCAAGTTCCCAAGTTCGTGTCCCTCATATCGCCCGATGCCTTCCGGAGGTAAAGACCCCAACGCGTGTAATAGAACATAGCTCAGGGCGCGAATCCTGGCGCGGATGATTTAATGCTACAGGTATGGGCCGAAGAAGGGCCGCGCCAGACCACGCACTGCAGCGATCACGGGGAACATGCCGTGCCCGATGCCCGAGATAGCGGGCCAGGTAACGTTCACCAACGCAACGCAAAAAATCCTTGTTTGCAGGCAAACCGGTGGCTAAAACACCAATCCCAGCGCTTGTGTCGTGAAGGTTTCCAAATATCGCCGTCGCGATGCGCTCTGGCGGTTTCCATGGCGCTTCACAACACGAGTTTTGATTGCCTCGACCAGCATTATCACGTGACTGTCGCGGCTCCTCTTCCAGCGCTGCGAGGCTGTCGCTTGGGAGGCCAGCAATTCACTCTCTCCTCTCCCCTGTCCCGAGTGTTCACTCTCACCCTCTCATCTCCTCTTTCTGCACTTTTTCCTCTTGTCTCGCTCTCATCTCTCTCGCTCTCCTCTCTTCGTCGTTCTTCCTCTCTCTCTCTCTCTCTCTTTCCTCTCTCTACTCTCTCTCCATCTCTCCTCCTCTTCTCCTCTTCTCTCTCGGCTTCTCTCCTCTCTCTCTCTCTCTCTCCTCTCGTCTCTCCCTCTCTCCACTTCATCTCTCCTCTCGCTCTCCCCCCCCCCCTTCATCATCTCTCTCGCTCGCCTCGCGCTCTCTCTCCGCTCTCTCTCTCGATTTTCGGCTCGCTTCTGGGGTTTCGACTGTCAATGATCCCTCACTTCCTTCCATCACACTCTCTGCCCTTCGTTCGCACTCAGGCTCTGCCCCATCCTCATCCCTCTGTCCCTCTGTTATTCTCTCCTGCTCGACTATGCTTCCTGGTGCAGATCAGGGTGCGCCTGCTTCTGACTTTGTTGCACGAGTGGTTTCACTTTAGTTATAACCTGGGGTCACATAACAATAATACGGTCTGTCCATTGCATAACACTTGATTTGGCATGGAACCAAACTGTTAAACCTTGCTAAAAGAACGTAAGCATTTCAGCTTTGCAGGCTTTTAAACGCCATGCAGCACAGTGTGATGGTTATTGCGCTCTGCAGCGCACGAAATGCGCTAACATGAAGCGGTTTTGTCTTTCAGGCCCGTTTTTTAACAAGGCGCTTATGCCAAACATTCATGGTCATGATTGGTTTTCTGTCATTTTTTCCAGTTTTCCCATCGTGTCATAATTTCTTGCAGCACCATCGCTTATCTCCATAAAAACCATGGCCACTCAGCAACCTAACGCACGGACTACCAGCTCAATCCCACGGCAAAGTCTATGGAAGAGAGTGAAATGGCCGAGCTGGGTGGGAGCGCGGCCGCTGGCAGCGCTGACCCACTAACGCTGGCCGGCCGGCCGGCGCCGGACGGGTCCGGCCGGCTCCCCGCCGCCCGTCCACGAGTTTCTCGGGCCCTGCAAGGCTGCCGCAGCGAGAGGCCGCCAGCCGGGCGCCAACAGTCGGTCGTCAGCGGGGCTTTCTTCGAGCGGCGCGGCCGGTGGGCGGAGGCCCATTTTTGCCGCGGCCGGCGTCCCGTCGTGGTCGGCTTGGCCTGCGCCGTCGCGCGGAAGACACGCGGCCGGTAGAAACCGTTCACGCTGCGATAAAGGCCATTCACGGCGTGGCGAGACCGCTCACGGCCGTGATTTATGGCCGGTCCGCCCCGCCAGCTCACGGCCGAACAGATGGCCTGCCGGTCAGCCAGAGGTGGCCTTATAAATCGGCACGGATCGCGGTCAGCGGCGGCGCCGACGCTGGCACAGCTGCGCCGCCTCCCGCGACGCACAGCACCGCAGCCTGCCGGCGCCGCCGCCTCCCAACGCCGCAGCCTGCCAGCAGGCAGCACAGCCGGTCTCAGGCGGCGTGCTGCTCTCGTTCGTGGCCGGCGGTTATTGTCCACCAGATGGTCTCTTGGGCGCTTGTTATCATTTATCGGTGGGAAGAATCGGTAAGGTAGCCGATTTTGAGGCTTGTCAAGTAGCATCAATACCAGCAGATTAGGAGATTTCCCCAGATGCCAACATGGCTGAGATGAGGTTACAGTAGCATTCCTCTGGTCACATGTGGGACCATTTTGACAAAGGCTTTGTGACGTCGCTGACAGTATTTGGAGATGGAGCGGCTCGTGATTAGACCAGTCATCTGCCCCCGTTCCAGATCTGGCCTGATGAAGTTAGAAGAGACTCGTATTGATGGATGTGGGATACTGAACGCATGCTCGACCCAGGATTTATTGAACTTCTCTTTGATACCTGACCCAAATATGATATTTCTGGGAAATCGGTACGCCAACCAGTCGATCTTGTTCACAACTGACCGACTTTAGGACAAGACCTGACCGATTTGCGCTCAACATTCGCAGCCTTTTCCGGAATCAACCTGCCGACCCCATTGTGTGGCGTGCACCGCGAAGGTGTCCCGTAATTCGTTGGTCGGTTTCCCGCATCCAGAGGCCCTTGCTCGCAGCCACAGCTCGGACGTCAGAGTGACAGGTTGGAATCGCCATCCGGGCCAAAGGAATTAATCAAGGAAAATAATCTGGATGCCGGTGTTCCGGACGTCCTACAGCACGTAACGCTGTATAGCCCATTTGTCAAGCCGAACACTGCGGACAGCGGCTGATAGAGCAATTGCGGACCTCTGTTGAGTTGTTCATACGGCCGCCACACCCGAACCACTGCACTGGGCGCGGTTGTAAACAGCCGGCGATCAGCTGGGAGCCCGAGGCGCGTAACGGCACGAGTCAGCTGTTGATCGTGAACAGCTGACCGGCGGCGACGTCAGCTGACTGGCTCGGGCGGCCGGAGAGAGTTCACCGCGCACGGCGGCGGCCGGACTCGGACGGTCTCGGGCGGGCCTCAGGCGGCGGCGGAGATAGCAGCGCGGTTGGGAGAGCTGGAAGGAGAGATGTTGCGGAGGGTCGTGCGCTGTGTGCAGGACGTGGCAGCTTGACGCGGGGCGCAGAAATAGCTGCGTGAGTGGAGAGAGTCAAGTTTGTTTTGTTACAAATGCACCCTGCTTCCTCATTCACTGCGATAGCCCGCATCCCGCTGTTCGGTCCGTCTCAGCAGGAGAATGGTGTTGTTCGGTCCGTCTCAGCGGCAGTATAGTGTTGTTCTGTCAGCCTCGTCAGCGGGAGTATGGTGTTGTTCGGTTCGTCTCAACGGGAGTATGGTGTTGTTCTGTCAGTCTCGTCAGCGGGAGTATGGTCTTGTTCGGTTCGTCTCAGCGGGGGTATGGTCGTGTTCGGTCAGTCTCAGCGGGAGTATGGTCGTGTTCGGTTAGTCTCAGCGGGAGTATGGTCGTGTTCGGTCAGTCTCAGCGGGAGTATGGTCGTGTTCGGTCAGTCTCGCGGGTATGGTCGTGTTCGGTCAGCCTCAGCGGGAGTATGGTCGTGTTCGGTCAGTCTCAGCGGGAGTATGGTCGTGTTCGGTCAGTCTCGTCAGCGGGAGTATGATGCTGTTCGGTCAGCCTCAGCGGGAGTATGATGCTGTTCATTTCTACCACAATTAGGTTCCCTCACATCGGTAGGATTGTGTTACCACAAATACTAGTACGATGCTAAAAGGACCCCAAAAGACCGCTGAGCAATATTCCCCTACACTGGTCGAGCACATTCAATTCCTATCGTGCCTAGAGTTTAACGCCGGACTGGGAGATGATTTGATCACCGCGTGCCCGGAAAACACGCACATTACGCAGTTTTGAAGGAAAGGCAAAACTGAACTTGAATAGTGGTATGGTGCTGCAATGAAGCATCCTAATTGTTCCAGCTACAGCTGATGTATTTGTACGTTCTCGGTCCACTACCAACACTTGTTATAACCACTTCCACCGTCGTATTTTTGGAGCAGTTTTGCATGCAACTGGATACGGCCGTACAATGTGTTGATCTTCTCTGTTCCTCGCACGCTTTAAGACACGCATATTTTGATAGGGTCATTACATGATAGCGTGATAGCGTCATTACGTGACATTTTCATGATAGCATTATAGCGTCATTTTATAATATTTTCTTTACTGATTACTGCACTCCAAGACTGACCATTTGGTTGGCAATTTGAGAGAAAATTTTAATGAATTAAGCTGCTACAGCCCTATATTAGTGCAGCATCATACCGTGAATGAATCACCTTTTTAACACTTGGTATGATTAAGTTTCGATTTGAAATGAAGAGAGAATCTAAGCCTGGCTCGGCCTGGGCGACGAAAGTACGTCCCCTTCATGTCTCCCGGGCTAGGCCAAAAAACAAAAACAAAAAGTGAAAAAGAAGCAAAATTGCGGAATGGATCACGCGGAACTTTTATCCATTTTCATGTATCCATGCTGCACTAGGGGGAAATTTAAAGTCCCAATCAGGCCATTGTGAGACGAAAGACGTGGAAATAAACAAATCTGACCAGGTAGCTACGCTTGACTAATGGAGTTAGACAGCTTTGGGAATCCTAACGAAATGATCTGGTCGATGCATTGTAAGCCCCTCGTCATGATAACTCAGCGCTGGCAGAAGGTGCCTGATGCAACGCTCGATGGCCGATTCACAAATCACACCGCTCGGAAGCTGTTTGACTACAGTTTGGCCAAAGCTGGCAATTTGAGACGATAAAATCGATGATAATTGCATTGATATTCAGGGTCCCTGCTGCCAAAGCAATGTGGGAAACCTTAAATATTTTGGATGAACGTTGGCTACAGGACAATACACGCCTGAGTACCATGCATCATGAGAATCATGATGCGTGGTACTCAGGCGTCATGCATCATGAGTATCATGAGCCCCGGGCTCGGCCCAGACGTGTCATATGAGAGACTGGTTCCAAAAAGTGTCATTCCCCACTTCCCAGCCGATTGCTGGCAAGCCTATGGGCTGGGTACTGTTGAGGTCGCGTAGTGTTCTGACAGCGGGCATTTACCCACATTGTGAATTGTTTTTACTCGTTTGGGTCTGCTGCGGTTGACGATATTTTACACCGATACTTAAAACGTTTCAAAACGGGTGGACCCAGGTTTGGGCTGAAACATCCTTGACGGACTGCAGTGAACGCCTCATAGATCTGCACCGCTTTCAATCTGTGTTGTGCAGTTTTTGATGAAATCGATGGCTTTTGGGCTTCTTTCTCTTCCACTCATCTTCTTTCCTCGCGTCGGCTTGGTTTTCTGAGCAGTGAAAGCTGTTTTAAAATTACATTGGCTCAGCAAAATCACACTTAATCAAGCGGTTTGTATGTGAATGCTTTCAAATTACATCACCGTTTAAGAGTCGCATTTCGCTTTAGTGAAAACGCGTGATGATTGATCAGGGGCTGCCAGACATAAAGTCTAGGAGGTATGACGGCCGGTCCAGGTTGTATCGGATGGAGCCAAGCCGCTCAAGCTGGACATTGTTTTCCCAGTGTTCAACGAAGACCAGCCTGGTCTGTGGTCTCGTTTGGAAACAAATCCAAATGAATCCACTTCATCTGCCAGCATGGGCAGGCTTTGCCAGGTGAACCTCGAGCTGATTTTCAGAGCGCATTATTTATGGATAGGCGCAGGAATCGACCTCGGAAGGCCTGAGAAATTAAACAAGTTTTACCTGTGTCATAACATATTTATGAAAGATAGGCTTACCATGCCCATCTGAAAACTCATTTAAAATGCGTTTTCGACGTCGCTGGTTTGATTTACTGATGGGATTTGCGTGTAATACATACACCATGCCAATCCACATAGACGTATGTAATCCCAGGCCCGTCCCAGCCCGCGCAGGGCGTTGGCAACTGACTTGTCATTGACACTGCAGCACCACCTCAAATACGCTGCCTGATCGCTTGCAGCAGCTTGGTTTATAGTTATTTCGGTACCTAGGTATCCTGGGGTGGTTTTCTACATAGTTTTGGGAGAGGATTCCTTCCGCCTAACTTCCGTGCCAGTCTACACCTCCCTAATTGCCTTGTTAAGTTTTGGTGTTTTATGTTTTGAATTATGTGTCATTTTTATTTGTACTTGTTATTATTATTATTGTTTTAATTGTTTGAGGGATATGTGATAAAATTAGGTCAATTCCGTGGATAAGCCCGTTTCTTTGTGCATTTGAGGTAGGGTAGGGTGCATCCTCTTTAATGTTCAACTCCCTTCTCCAGCTCATATTGAGCAACATGCTCCTGCGAACTAAATTGCGCCATCTCTACTCTTTAAATTGCCAGGAGCTCGCTTCCTATGTTAATAACCTCCATTTGCCTATAAGGCGGTTGAGAAGGCATTCAGTGGTTACCTAGGACTTGTGGAGTTCGTATGCTCCTGATTATAATGGCGTCATGTACGATAAACATATGGATGTATACCCTGCGGCTTATCTCTATGACTTATGATGTCTCATATCCACGTCGAGTCCGTGTTCAAAGAAAATCCGTTCAAGAAACGTCGGATCCGCTGATGTTGGGTCACTCCACGCCGACGCGATAGATAAAAGTGCAGTTTATCGATCAAAGACGGTCATCCCGATCGATAAAAGTGCAGTTTATCGATCAAAGCCAGTCAACCCGATCGATAAAAGTTCAGCGCATCGATCATAGCCGGTAGAGCCGACATGACGCGGTGCTGCCTGTTGGCCGGCAGCGTTTCTAAACCGGCGCAATCGTTCTGTAGCTCGAGGGTTTTCTCACAGGCGGCGCTAGTGCAGCCTTACTTGGAAGCTGTAGTTGAAAAGTCATCTTCCCAGGTGGCGTTGGTGTAGCTTGTAGTGGATGCGGGCACGGATCGTGCAGCCCATCCCACTCAAAGATGACCCTGAGCCAATCCATCTAGGCGTGATGCAGCGCGTTTGGAGCGAAGCTCAACATCGCGTACCACCTATTAGATGGTCCATCACTATGATCGCGAGGAATAATTGCAGCGCTGTGATTCGAGATGAACTCTTCACAGGATCATACGGCTAACGCTATTCTCATTTCTTCTGAACATGTGGTAACACAGGAGACGACCATGGCGTGCATATCTCGGGCCGTCCTTGGGAGGTCTTCAATACAAGTTTGATTTTTAAATGTGCATTATGCAACAACATGCGGGCGCATTGCATGATTGCAGTATGAGAAATTATCGTCACGTAAGCATGAATGCTGAGGTGCTTAGGCAACCTGCGACGGGTACAAGATTTCGTCAACGGAGGGGTCATGCTTCACTGCGGTGCCCATGAAACTTCAAAATAGTGGTAGTAGACAAGGAAATAGTGTAATAATAGTATCAGCAGCAGTAGACATAGTAAATGTAACATGTACTTGACGCGAGTCCCTCCAGAGACGGATGCATCCTATCATTCGAGCTAAAATTGCTGAGAAGATAATCGCAAAACGGCCTTAAAGTTGGGCTCTTAAATGCCATCGAAAATCAAGCACACATTACGACCGAATGACTAATCAATCAGTAGCGTAAATATCACGAAAACCGGGCCCGAAAATTGAATGTTATAATGAATCGTGATGACTCAAGCGGCATCACACGACGGGAACGTTAAAATGTTTGAGGTTGCATCAGAAAGCGGCGAGTCAGTGTAATTCGCAGACTTCTGCTCTGCCCGATATGCTTTTGGATAGTAAACATACGGCTAGATCCCTAGACCGTGTAGTGTTGTTATGTCGGTCGTCCTTGAAATAGGCAAATGTTGTGCATCAGCAGCATGAGTTTCATCCAATGGTATATAACAGGATGAGAGTCAATCTGAGGAATGTTACCCCAATGATTACATGAAGATGACACGCTCCACATATTTACAACCGAAAGCCCAAATACAAGTTCAGAAGCGAATTCATGTTTTTATATTCGTTGCGAGAAAGACATGGTGCCGAAATATCGACGCATCCTATCTCCATTCTCCTGGTTTTTCTTCGAAGAATAAGGATATTACTTCTGTCTTATTCATGTGAGTAATGTTTCCTGCACATGCACTTCGAACTTATATAACCGAGAGAGTATTGTACATAATGCGCCGCCGACACATCAAATCTTATATTCGGACCTGAAACTGCATCTGAACAGAACGACTCCTGTTATTTGAGACGAAACCACCAAGAAGGAATCAGCATCTGATGTCTCGAACTTTCTCACCACCATCTGTGCGGTCACGGCAGTACCCAACCTTAAACGTCAGCTAAATTGATAAGCAGCCTTGCTGCATGGAATTGCGACTAATATGTATGTGGCGCAATGATCGGAAAAATATGGGTCCGGGCACCGTTAAAAATTAATCAGTAAAGAGCGATCGAAGGATAGTGGGCCCCCCAATAGCTTTGCATGTAGTCACATGATGCCGTGCTAAAGGTACGGCGTTTTCTTGCGTGAGACTGTAACGATGGCTCTAGTGTCCTTTCAGTAACACTGTAATGACAGTGATGACAAGTTGACAAAATGGACTGTCAGGCCTATGGGCTGTTTCAGTCCATATGAGGCAGAGGGATAGAGAGAGAAAAAGAGAAGAGAGAGAGAGAGAGAGAGAGAGAGAGAGAGAAGAGAGAGAGAGAGAGAGAGAGAGATAAGAGAGAGAGAGAAGCGAGAGAGAGAGAGAGAGAGAGA
>NW_023596746.1:14793494-14800994 GCF_011947565.3 Pollicipes pollicipes
TCTCTCTCTCTCTCTCTCTCTCTCTCTCTCTCTCGCTTCTCTCTCTCTCTTATCTCTCTCTCTCTCTCTCTCTCTCTTCTCTCTCTCTCTCTCTCTCTCTCTCTCTCTCTTCTCTTTTTCTCTCTCTATCCCTCTGCCTCATATGGACTGAAACAGCCCATAGGCCTGACAGTCCATTTTGTCAACTTGTCATCACTGTCATTACAGTGTACTGAAAGGACACTAGAGCCATCGTACAGTCTCACGCAAGAAAACGCCGTACCTTTAGCACGGCATCATGTTGACTACATGCAAAGCTATTGGGGGGCCCACTATCCTTCGATCGCTCTTTACTGATTAATTTTTACCGGTGCCCGGACCATATTTTCCGATCATTGCGCCACCATATTAGTCGCATTTCCATGCAGCAAGGCTGCTTATCAATTTAGCTGACGTTTAAGGTTGGGTACTGCCGTGACCGCCCAGATGGCGGTGCGAAAGTTCGAGACATCAGATGCTGATTCCTTCTTGGTGGTTTCGTCTCAAATAACAGGAGTCGTCTGTTCAGATGCAGTTTCAGGTCCGAATATAAGATTTGATGTGTCGGCGGCGCATTATGCACAATATCTCTCGGTTATATAAGTCTGAAGTGCATGTGCAGGAAACATTACTCACATGAATAAGACAGAAGTAATATCCTTATTCTTCGAAGAAACACCAGGAGAATGGAGAGATAGATGCGTCGATATTTCGGCAACATGTCTTTCTCGCAACGAATATAAAAAATGACTTCGCTTCTGAACTGTATTTGGGCTTTCGGTTGTAAAATATGTGGAACGTATCATCTTTACGTATCACTGGGGTAAATTCCTCAGATTGAATCTTATCATTTTATATACCATTGGATGAAAATCATGCTGCTGGGCACAACATTTGCCTATTTCAAGACGAACGACATAAACACTACACGGTCTAGGGATCCAGCCGTATGTTTTACTATCCAAAAGCATGTCGCGGCAAAAGTCTGCGAATTACACTGACTTCGCCGCTTTCTGATGAAACCTCAAACATTTCAACGTTCCCGTCGTGCGATGCCGCTTGAGTCATCACGATTTCATATAACATTCAATTTTCGGCCGGTTTCGCGATATTTAAATTACTGATTGATAGTCATTCCGGTGGTAATGTTGTGCCTGATTTCGATGGCATTTAAGAGCCGACTTAAGGTCATTTGCGATATCTTCTCAGCAATTTTCAGCTCAAATGATGAGATGCATCCGTCTCTGGGGGGACTCGCGTCAAGTACATGTACATTTACTATGTCTACTGCTGCTGATACTATTATTATACTATTTCCTTGTCTACTACCACTATTTTGAAGTTTCATGGGACACCGCAGTGAAGCATGACCCCTCCGTTGACGAAATATTGTATCCGTCGCAGGTTGCTAAGCACCTCAGCATCATGCTTACGTGACGATAATTTCTCATACTGCAATCATGCAATGCACCCGCATAATGTTGCACAATGCACATTTAAAATCAAACTTGTATAAAGACCTCCCAAAGGACGGCCGGCCCGAGATATGCACGCCATGGTCGTCTCCTGTGTTACACATGTTCAGAAGAAATGAGAATAGCATTAACCGTATGTATCCTGTGAAGAGTTCATCTCGAATCACAGCGCTGGCATTATTCCTCGCGATCATAGTGATGGGCCATCTAATAGGTGGTACGCGATGTTGAGCTTCGCTCCAAACGCGCTGCATCACGCCTAGATGGATTGGCTCAGGGTCATCTTTGAGTGGGATGGGCTGCACGATCGTGCCGCATCCACTACAAGCTACACCAACGCCACCTGGGAAGATGACTTTTCAACTACAGCTTCCAAGTAAGGCTGCACTAGCGCCGCCTGTGAGAAAACCCTCGAGCTACAGAACGATTGCGCCGGTAGAAACGCTGCCGGCCAACAGGCAGCACCGCGTCATGTCGGCTCTACCGGCTATGATCGATGCGCTGAACTTTTATCGATCGGGTTGACTGGCTTTGATCGATAAACTGCACTTTTATCGATCGGGATGACCGTCTTTGATCGATAAACTGCACTTTTATCTATCGCGTCGGCGTGGAGTGACCCAACTATCAGCGGATCCGACGTTTCTTGAACGATTTCTTTGAACACGGACTCGACGTGGATATGAGACATCATAAGTCATAGAGATAAGCCGCAGGGTATACATCCATATGTTTATCGTACATGACGCCATTATAATCAGGAGCATACGAACTCCACAAGTCCTAGGTAACCACTGAATGCCTTCTCAACCGCCTTATAGGCAAATGGAGGTTATTAACATAGGAAGCGAGCTCCTGGCAATTTAAAGAGTAGAGATGGCGCAATTTAGTTCGCAGGAGCATGTTGCTCAATATGAGCTGGAGAAGGGAGTTGAACATTAAAGAGGATGCACCCTACCCTACCTCAAATGCACAAAGAAACGGGCTTATCCACGGAATTGACCTAATTTTATCACATATCCCTCAAACAATTAAAACAATAATAATAATAACAAGTACAAATAAAAATGACACATAATTCAAAACATAAAACACCAAAACTTAAACAAGGAATTAGGGAGGTGTAGACTGGCACGGAAGTTAGGCGGAAGGAATCCTCTCCCAAAACTATGTAGAAAACCACCCCAGGATACCTAGGTACCGAAATAACTATAAACCAAGCTGCTGCAAGCGATCAGGCAGCGTATTTGAGGTGGTGCTGCAGTGTCAATACAAGTCAGTTGCCAACGCCCTGCGCGGGCTGGGACGGGCCTGGGATTACATACGTCTTATGTGGATTGGCATGGTGTATGTATTACACGCAAATCCCATCAGCAAATCAAACCAGCGACGTTGAACACGCATTTAAATGAGTTTTCAGATGGGCATGGTAAGCCTATCTTTCATAAATATGTTATGACACAGGTAAAACTTGTTTAATTTCTCAGGCCTTCCGAGGTCGATTCCTGCGCCTATCCATAAATAATGCGCTCTGAAAATCAGCTCGAGGTTCACCTGGCAAAGCCTGCCCATGCTGGCAGATGAAGTGGATTCATTTGGATTTGTTTCCAAACGAGACCACAGACCAGGCTGGTCTTCGTTGAACACTGGAAAACAATGTCCAGCTTGAGCGGCTTGGCTCCATCCGATACAACCTGGACCGGCCGTCATACCTCCTAGACTTTATGTCTGGCAGCCCCTGATCAATCATCACGCGTT
This sequence comes from Pollicipes pollicipes, assembly GCF_011947565.3. Taxonomy (NCBI): domain Eukaryota; kingdom Metazoa; phylum Arthropoda; class Thecostraca; order Pollicipedomorpha; family Pollicipedidae; genus Pollicipes; species Pollicipes pollicipes. Next base: position 14,796,746 of record NW_023596746.1, read on the forward strand.
TTCACTAAAGCGAAATGCGACTCTTAAACGGTGATGTAATTTGAAAGCATTCACATACAAACCGCTTGATTAAGTGTGATTTTGCTGAGCCAATGTAATTTTAAAACAGCTTTCACTGCTCAGAAAACCAAGCCGACGCGAGGAAAGAAGATGAGTGGAAGAGAAAGAAGCCCAAAAGCCATCGATTTCATCAAAAACTGCACAACACAGATTGAAAGCGGTGCAGATCTATGAGGCGTTCACTGCAGTCCGTCAAGGATGTTTCAGCCCAAACCTGGGTCCACCCGTTTTGAAACGTTTTAAGTATCGGTGTAAAATATCGTCAACCGCAGCAGACCCAAACGAGTAAAAACAATTCACAATGTGGGTAAATGCCCGCTGTCAGAACACTACGCGACCTCAACAGTACCCAGCCCATAGGCTTGCCAGCAATCGGCTGGGAAGTGGGGAATGACACTTTTTGGAACCAGTCTCTCATATGACACGTCTGGGCCGAGCCCGGGGCTCATGATACTCATGATGCATGACGCCTGAGTACCACGCATCATGATTCTCATGATGCATGGTACTCAGGCGTGTATTGTCCTGTAGCCAACGTTCATCCAAAATATTTAAGGTTTCCCACATTGCTTTGGCAGCAGGGACCCTGAATATCAATGCAATTATCATCGATTTTATCGTCTCAAATTGCCAGCTTTGGCCAAACTGTAGTCAAACAGCTTCCGAGCGGTGTGATTTGTGAATCGGCCATCGAGCGTTGCATCAGGCACCTTCTGCCAGCGCTGAGTTATCATGACGAGGGGCTTACAATGCATCGACCAGATCATTTCGTTAGGATTCCCAAAGCTGTCTAACTCCATTAGTCAAGCGTAGCTACCTGGTCAGATTTGTTTATTTCCACGTCTTTCGTCTCACAATGGCCTGATTGGGACTTTAAATTTCCCCCTAGTGCAGCATGGATACATGAAAATGGATAAAAGTTCCGCGTGATCCATTCCGCAATTTTGCTTCTTTTTCACTTTTTGTTTTTGTTTTTTGGCCTAGCCCGGGAGACATGAAGGGGACGTACTTTCGTCGCCCAGGCCGAGCCAGGCTTAGATTCTCTCTTCAGTTCAAATCGAAACTTAATCATACCAAGTGTTAAAAAGGTGATTGGTTCACGGTATGATGCTGCACTAATATAGGGCTGTAGCAGCTTAATTCATTAAAATTTTCTCTCAAATTGCCAACCAAATGGTCAGTCTTGGAGTGCAGTAATCAGTAAAGAAAATATTATAAAATGACGCTATAATGCTATCATGAAAATGTCACGTAATGACGCTATCACGCTATCATGTAATGACCCTATCAAAATATGCGTGTCTTAAAGCGTGCGAGGAACAGAGAAGATCAACACATTGTACGGCCGTATCCAGTTGCATGCAAAACTGCTCCAAAAATACGACGGTGGAAGTGGTTATAACAAGTGTTGGTAGTGGACCGAGAACGTACAAATACATCAGCTGTAGCTGGAACAATTAGGATGCTTCATTGCAGCACCATACCACTATTCAAGTTCAGTTTTGCCTTTCCTTCAAAACTGCGTAATGTGCGTGTTTTCCGGGCACGCGGTGATCAAATCATCTCCCAGTCCGGCGTTAAACTCTAGGCACGATAGGAATTGAATGTGCTCGACCAGTGTAGGGGAATATTGCTCAGCGGTCTTTTGGGGTCCTTTTAGCATCGTACTAGTATTTGTGGTAACACAATCCTACCGATGTGAGGGAACCTAATTGTGGTAGAAATGAACAGCGTCATACTCCCGCTGAGGCTGACCGAACAGCATCAGACTCCCGCTGGTGAGACTGACCGAACACGACCATACTCCCGCTGAGACTGACCGAACACGACCATACTCCCGCTGAGACTGACCGAACACGACCATACCCGCGAGACTGACCGAACACGACCATACTCCCGCTGAGACTGACCGAACACGACCATACTCCCGCTGAGGCTGACCGAACACCACCATACTCCCGCTGAGACTGACCGACCACGACCATACCCCCGCTGAGACGAACCGAACACGACCATACTCCCGCTGACGAGACTGACAGAACAACACCATACTCCCGTTGAGACGAACCGAACAACACCATACTCCCGCTGACGAGGCTGACAGAACACAACTATATGCCGCTGAGACGGACGAACCAAAAACACACATTCCTGCTGAGAAGGACCGAACAGCGGGATGCGGGCTATCGCAGTGAATGAGGAGGAAGCAGGGTGCATTTGTAACAAAACAAACTTGACTCTCTCCACTCACGCAGCTATTTCTGCGCCCCGCGTCAAGATGCCACGTCTGCACACAGCGCACGACCCTCCGCAACATCTCTCCTTCCAGCTCTCCAACCGCGCTGCTATCTCCGCCGCCGCCTGAGGCCCGCCCGAGACCGTCCGAGTCCGGCCGCCGCCGTGCGCGGTGAACTCTCTCCGGCCGCGAGCCAGTCAGCTGACGTCGCCGCCGGTCAGCTGTTCACGATCAACAGCTGACTCGTGCCGTTACGCGCCTCGGGCTCCCAGCTGATCGCCGGCTGTTTACAACCGCGCCCAGTGCAGTGGTTCGGGTGTGGCGGCCGTATGAACAACTCAACAGAGGTCCGCAATTGCTCTATCAGCCGCTGTCCGCAGTGTTCGGCTTGACAAATGGGCTATACGGCGTTACGTGCTGTAGGACGTCCGGAACACCGGCATCCAGATTATTTTCCTTGATTAATTCCTTTGACCCGGATGGCGATTCCAGCCTGTCACTCTGACGTCCGAGCTGTGGCTGCGAGCAAGGGCCTCTGGATGCGGGAAACCGACCAACGAATTACGGGACACCTTCGCGGTGCACGCCACACAATGGGGGCGGCAGGTTGATTCCGGAAAAGGCTGCGAATGTTGAGCGCAAATCGGTCAGGTCTTGTCCTAAAGTCGGTCAGTTGTGAACAAGATCGACTGGTTGGCGTACCGATTTCCCAGAAATATCATATTTGGGTCAGGTATCAAAGAGAAGTTCAATAAATCCTGGGTCGAGCATGCGTTCAGTATCCCACATCCATCAATACGAGTCTCTTCTAACTTCATCAGGCCAGATCTGGAACGGGGGCAGATGACTGGTCTAATCACGAGCCGCTCCATCTCCAAATACTGTCAGCGACGTCACAAAGCCTTTGTCAAAATGGTCCCACATGTGACCAGAGGAATGCTACTGTAACCTCATCTCAGCCATGTTGGCATCTGGGGAAATCTCCTAATCTGCTGGTATTGATGCTACTTGACAAGCCTCAAAATCGGCTACCTTACCGATTCTTCCCACCGATAAATGATAACAAGCGCCCAAGAGACCATCTGGTGGACAATAACCGCCGGCCACGAACGAGAGCAGCACGCCGCCTGAGACCGGCTGTGCTGCCTGCTGGCAGGCTGCGGCGTTGGGAGGCGGCGGCGCCGGCAGGCTGCGGTGCTGTGCGTCGCGGGAGGCGGCGCAGCTGTGCCAGCGTCGGCGCCGCCGCTGACCGCGATCCGTGCCGATTTATAAGGCCACCTCTGGCTGACCGGCAGGCCATCTGTTCGGCCGTGAGCTGGCGGGGCGGACCGGCCATAAATCACGGCCGTGAGCGGTCTCGCCACGCCGTGAATGGCCTCTATCGCAGCGTGAACGGTTTCTACCGGCCGCGTGTCTTCCGCGCGACGGCGCAGGCCAAGCCGACCACGACGGGACGCCGGCCGCGGCAAAAATGGGCCTCCGCCCACCGGCCGCGCCGCTCGAAGAAAGCCCCGCTGACGACCGACTGTTGGCGCCCGGCTGGCGGCCTCTCGCTGCGGCAGCCTTGCAGGGCCCGAGAAACTCGTGGACGGGCGGCGGGGAGCCGGCCGGACCCGTCCGGCGCCGGCCGGCCGGCCAGCGTTAGTGGGTCAGCGCTGCCAGCGGCCGCGCTCCCACCCAGCTCGCCCATTTCACTCTCTTCCATAGACTTTGCCGTGGGATTGAGCTGGTAGTCCGTGCGTTAGGTTGCTGAGTGGCCATGGTTTTTATGGAGATAAGCGATGGTGCTGCAAGAAATTATGACACGATGGGAAAACTGGAAAAAATGACAGAAAACCAATCATGACCATGAATGTTTGACATAAGCGCCTTGTTAAAAAACAGGCCTGAAAGACAAAACCGCTTCATGTTAGCGCATTTCGTGCGCTGCAGAGCGCAATAACCATCACACTG
>NW_023596746.1:14803494-14805994 GCF_011947565.3 Pollicipes pollicipes
GCACGATTTCTCTCAAGGGCTCGGTCTGAAAAAGACATATACCGTTTGCGAGGGTTAATGAGCAGATTGTGATCAGGCTTTCATGCTGCTTCGGACAGTACATGCCCGTAACTAGACGCTGTACTCCGCTCTGTTTACCGGCCGCATCAATGGACTTTGGTTGATCTGGCATTGAAAGCGAGGTTCATGGCTGCGTAGGGTCCAACAACTATTGTCACCTCTATGGAAGACGTGTCAAGTGTGCATAATGGTAATGCTCCAGAAATTTCAGAAAATGCACCAGTTAAACTTCTTAGCATAGTATATTTTGCGGGGCTGCAGATGTAGGCTGGAAATAGGGCGAAGGTAGGCGGAGGGGGAGAGGGATGGAATGTATGGTCACTACCTAAATGGTAGAAATACATATGATTTCGGTAGCCCATACCGGGTAGTTTGGAACATGGCTAGCTTATGTGTACTCAGAGGACATAATCAGCCATGTCATTTGCTATGCCACATGTGCGTATTCTTTCTCCTCTTTCTCATCAATTGGTTCCGGACGCGTCTGATTTTCTCACTTGCTCACCATCTCATTGTAGGTGTATTTAGTCCCATTGGTTTGTGGAGCGATCTCGGTAAGCTTGCGCACAGTTTCGCCCACACGTTCCGCTGAACTTACAGCAGGCACGAACATAACTTAATGACATCGAAATGCTTTATACTGCATTAGAGCAAATACAGTACCCATTGCTTCCTAAGCATATTAGGTCAATTTGTCCGCGAGAATGTGCCGAATTATGATTCCCTGAACCAAACAACAAAACTCCATTGGCAAAAGCCATCCTTAGTCTTTCCCTTCATGGGGAACATTTTCACATGAGCTGCTCACAGACCCATACAAGTGCTGTAAGCAGTGACTACATTCAAGGAGCACAAATCGCATTGTAAAATTGTTGTCCGGCTTGTAAATCACTCGGTTCTTTGCTCGTACCCGCATGCTCATGACAGTAGAAACACTATCCCTATTTGTGGCAATAACAGTAGATATTTTCGGCGCACTTTATGCGATACGTTGCAGCGGTGTTTTCCAGCCAGCGCACACCCGTCGACGCTGCCTGGGCGGTTCTCAGTCTTGACTCAAATATTAGTTGGCTACGCCGCGGTCCCCTGAGACCCTCATGTTCCTATTGGCAGGAATTACCGCCGATTGGGAACGCACGCGGTAGCCGCAGAAACAAATCGTTTAAGAAAGACCATAAGCCAAGGGTTATGTGTCAAGATATCGTAGGAAGTCAATATCGCATTGCTCGAGGCTCGCATGAAATTTAAAGAGTGATGCTCGTACAGGTGACAGATCGTGATGGACAAGTTTGTGCGGCACATAGATCGCACGTCAAATGACAAATGACAGAGAGGGATTACAATCATACGGGATACGGGATAAGGATCGCAAACGGCAAAAGTTCTTTGGTTATAGACCATACAGAACAAAGGCCTCAATGGTGACTTCGCATCTGAGCTACAAAATCGCAGGAATGCACAACTCCAAGCCAGAATCTGACAGACGAAAGACGTCGCCTATCAGTGGCAGACATAGTTGAACAAGCGACATACCGGATGCGGATTTTCCTGGTTTTGAATGGAACGTATCGCCAGGTTGGCACCCGAGATGGATAGTTTTGTATTGTTACGGAACGAGTGAGAATAGGATTAGTTTCACCGATCAAACAACCGCCTTATCTCGTCCGTGTACTAAATCCTTCTCGTCTGTTGTGCTGTTACGCCCACAACGTTTTTGGTCACTTAAAGGGAATGCTCCAACTTTGTGTGGGGTTTTGAACTGAAATGGCCATCTTGAGGACCTTTTGATGCAGTTCGCGGCCATGCACTTTTTAAGATCCAAAGCCCTCTGGTTCCTGAGTTACACGCCCGCAAAACTGGCGAAAGATTTATTGAGGACTATTTCAAAGCCACCCCCACATTGATGATGTCATAGAAACGTCATACGATCGCTGTGATATCACGGGCTGTTTTCTGCTTATGATCTAAAACAGCATGGCCGCTGATACATTTTCAAAAGCGATGATGCGGCACATGTGATACCGCATCATCATATGTGATACAGTCCGCGGAAGGTGTTTGGCTGTCAGTTAGATTTCGCTGCTTAATGGGGGTCGCGAACGTAAGTGTGAGCACTTTCGGGTTGTACGGCACTTCTCGTCAACGGGGCGTTTTCCTTATATCTAGGCCATGGACCAGGGTTATAAGAAACGAGCACCACAGTCTGCAAAAAATGCGGCACCGAGAAAGAGACTGGCGCTATCCTGAATGTCTTAAAAAGAAGACGCAACAGCAATTCTGTCTTTTTTCTCCTTCTGGCGTTTTTTTCTTCTTCTGGTCACCTATTTTTCACAGATAGCTAGGTTGGCGCCGTATGCACCTAAACAAGCATCTTGCACGGGTTTATGGGTTAGCTAGGCATTACAAAATTAGGGAAACATTACAGTAATTATATATACAT
>NW_023596746.1:14810994-14985987 GCF_011947565.3 Pollicipes pollicipes
CCATACCTGCTCACAGTCTTTGTTATCTCAAATACTGTGGTCTCCTCGGTCACCATGAATGTGACGTGGAAAATCGTGACTGCATAAAGGGTAATTGTCAAGACTGCCCTGGTGAGGAGGGAGTAAGGTACTTTTTGTCTTATTCTTCCGGGAAAGTCACCGTTGAGGGTAGTCCAACTCTTGATGGCGTGAATCGTGAGATTAGCTGTACACAGTGGGTGGGCACGGATTTCTGTACGCCAGTAGAAATCAACGAAACAGCGGAAGAAAGCATGACACTTATTAGCCGATAAATTGCAATGTTGATGAGCCACCACATTGCAGCCGATAATCGGGGTGGTGCTTAATTATGCAACGACTGGTGCAAGCGATGGTAATGTGGCTTTTCTGGGCTGCTTCTTTGAAAGCTATCATTCGTGATGGAAGACGCGGTCCCAGACCTCCACTGCGATCCCTTTCAGTGAGCTGAGCACACGCTCTTGGCATGCTGGTGGCAGGACGGTGTGCTGAACCACCAGGGCTACTGTTCTAGCTCTAATACTACACGACAGTGAGGCGCTACTGCCAGATGGCGATATTACCGCCTTGGTTAATGCGTTTCAGCAACGATTTGTCTCGGAAATTCGTGCCGCATTGTGCAACCTTCAAAACATTATTTTACAAATGGCATTACCGCATGGCAAAAAAAATATAACTTGATCAAGGTGTGCGACCATGAGACGCTTCGGTTACCTTGACATTGGTATTGCCGGTGATATTTTCGCAACCCTGCATGGTAAGGGGACTTGTGACGGCATCGGGGGCACTGCTGTAAGAGAGCCTCAGGTGCACCCATGCCCACCAAATGGTGATGACGGGGGACATGTTCATATATCTGTCGAAGAAACTGGTCAGCAAAACATTTTCATCAACGTTTCATGATGTCTGACAATGGACTTAAGCGATGGGACACCTCTGGAGCACGTGCGACACGACGCGAGACATAAACACAATAGCAATCGACGCACAGCACTGACATTTTTCAGACAAACAATAACAACAGGGGCTTTAAAAACAAACTATACCTTTTCATGAATTTTTCCCTAGCCCAAAACTAACAAACAAATTCTTGCACAACTCTTCAGTTACTAGTTGGTGGGCGGCAGTTACCGTTCATGTGACTGTGGCTGTGTTCCTGCAGTGTTTGCTTTTAATGCATTTTATTCATATTCAAGTACCCAAAAGAACATGTTTTTTCTCTGTCCCACAAGACGTTTCAAAAATAGACACGCAGAACCTTCGTTTGTACTTATAATGCGGATGCTTCTATGTACAGTTAATTACATATGCCTCAGCGCGAAGTTACTCGATCCACACTTGGCGCCAGTCCATATCTTTCTTATTGGTTCCGTTCCTTAAATCGAATGCTCCACGTTTGAATATATTAAACAGACATATAATCTGATGAAATAACCTCACATACAACTAATGGTATGCTCACAAGTGGGAAAGAATGCTATAGACACCATAATTTTTCCACTGAGTGAGTTTGCTCCTCAATATGTCATTGCTTCCTTGTGCCAAGGAGCGTTTGTGCTACGTTCAGGTGTTGGTAAACGAGTGAGGCGAAATTGCCACCCGAGCGCCCACTTGTAGTACTTCGAAAGTACCGAAAGATGGCAGTAGCGGCGCTGGAAATGTTTGCTCAGCCAAAATGGCGTTATGCGCTCGGCCTTTTCCGTGGCGTTCTTACATATTTATCCGTGAGTTTAAGATGTTAACTCATGTCTACTTGCTCGGTTATGGCGCCACGCTTAAGTTTTTCGGTTATTTTTTATGTGATGAATAGCGAGTATGTTCAACCCCTTACATTATCTAGCATAGAAGGGATTCTTGATTCGAACTTGCACAGCTTGTTCAACACTGATTGACAGCCAATTCACGTCCACAATATTTGGAGATCGTGTTCACGGACACCGCATCTGAGCGGCTCGACGATAATATTCTTCCTGGCCTTGATCATGCGTGGCCTATGGGGTGGCAGTATTTCAGTGGCGTTCTACGGCGTCATGCATGCCTGAATGACCTTATAATTGTCTGCACGAAGAAGTCGGCACATCTTCATAGGCGTGTATTTCAGAAACTAATGGATTTTAGATCTTAAGAATGGCATGTTTGCGAGCTGCACCGATAATTTTCAAACTGGGTATTTCGGTTCAAACCCCGTACAAATGTGAAACGCTCCCTAAAATATTCACTTGCTTCTGTTTTTGAAAGTGATAAGATGAAAAAGGGAGGCCTTAGGGTGCCTTTATTTTTCCGTTGGACCTATAATGGTCCATGGAAGAGGATGGTCCCTGCGCCTCCCCGTTGCTGTGTCCGCCCTTAGAAATTCATGATTATAGTTATAGTTTGGTCAAGATTGATTCATGATTATAGTTGTTTGGTCAAGCGATAGCGTCGTCTATTAAATCGATGTCATGACAATGCGAATCCATACCGTGCTCTAATGCTTGACGATTCGCAGAAAACCTGCATATTTACGCGACGAATATTCTAATTTTCTGGTTAATTCAAGTTTCTGACCGTTTGCGGGCAGGTGTAAGCGGACTGACGTGGATGGACGTCGCGACTGAAAACTGCTGCTAGGGAAAAATAGCAACGTGATGGCATGCCATTTATTTCGTTATATTTAACACTGGCGCTCTACGATGCACTCAGTTGCTGACGCTATAGGGTATCACCTGCCTCTCACTCTGGCTGGAAGGGCGGGCACCGTGGGGAGTCGAGCCCCGTATTTCAAGACGCGCAGCTTAACCACTGCGCTACCGGTACCCATTCCGTGGTATTTCAGCGATCATTGTGATTGAGGTCAAAGCAACCACTGCAGCAATCAACAGCGCACTGTTGGTGAGCCTTGGTGTCAGAGGTAAGAACAACGCGAGATCACTGCAATACTAGCGCGACATTGATGCAAGAATTATCTCTAGGTGCGGTAGATAACGTGCCATGCATTCTACGTCTAACATATCACGTTCCGTTGCAGTATGAAGGCTTTGTAGACACTTGGCCTCCACCGTTCCTCGCACGAGTTTTCTAGCTATCATATTGTGAAAGATTACGGCTTGGGCCTGAGGAGCTGACTGTTACAGTATGCCTATAATGCCCTATTTCCTTCCCCGTCCTAAATTTATATCTAAATGTGATTGTAATATGCATAGACCAGCAATATTGTACACTCAATGAGATCATGTTGCACCTCAAGGGAAATATATCCAGCTGTATCGGTGGCATCTGGCATCACACCCGGGCACGGGATGGCGTCGATACCAAATGTTACAATAGTACCGATCGCCACTTTTTACCGCATTTTTTAAAAGAGTAGCCGAATCTGGGGAAAATCATACACATATGTCACTCATGTGGATGCGGGGCTGGCAAGTCGTTCTTCGTTTACCCCCCTCCCCCCCTCCAAAAAACTGAAATAGTTTCCGCTCTGCTGGGTATCTAATATTGCTTATCTGACAGACACTGAAACTTCAAACCTCACCAGAGAATCCAGCCCCGGAATCCATTAAAACTCATGAGCAGGTGCTCTCCAACTGAGGCAATGAAGGTCCAGCATTTCGTTGTCTTGCCACTGGTACTGGTCAATGCTGCTATATACTGGTACATACTGATGTACTGGTATGGAGATACGCTTTATGCTCCTATGTTTGTTAATTGTTATGCGGGTAGCCTGTCTTCCTGGGCATGGGCATGGACAGCCAGGCAAAGTACATTGAGCGTCTTTTTCAAATGAATGATGAATTCTACCATTTTGAAATTTATAGGAATGTTCTACATCTGAAGATATTGAGGCAAGCATCAGCTGTGATAAAATAACCTTACTGGCAACTGCTGCTGTATTTCTACGTGCAAAATCCGCTCTAAATAACTAAATTTCGGTATTTAGTTGAAAAGGTTCTCAATTCATCTTTTGATCGCGTCATGGAGCTTTCGTAGGGCGTTGGAGGGATGTCAAACTGGCTGTGAAAATTGCCATCCTAGTGGACGGACTGGTTAATTGGCAGTACTTGAAATCTCTGAGAACTATAATGGTAGTCGATGTGGCGTTTTCAGAACCTAAATACCGTTGAGTGCGAAGGTTTTGGCCCTTTCTTACGGTGTTCTTGCATGTCAATGACCTAGCATGTCGGAACCATTAGACCTTCTCCCGGTGTGTCTGTGCCACTACAGTTGCTGGTCGGCGTTTCCGTGACAGCAGACCTGTCGGCCAGAGGGCGCGTGACGGCGGAGCGGCGCCAATGACGTCACGGGATGTGGGTCAGCCGTGCGCCGCGCGCGCGGGCGGGCGACGCCGCTGGCTCGCTAACCACAGCGCTGGTGTGAAGTGGCGCCTGGTAACAGCAGGGCTGCTGGCTGGCGGGGTCCGTTACGCCGCGGCAGGCCAGGTCAGACGCTGGCTCCCAGGGCGCCGCGGCGGGCCAGGTCAGACGCTGGCTCCCAGAGCGCCACGGCGGGCCAGGTCAGACGCTAGCTTCCAGGGCGCCGCGGCGGGCCAGGCCAGACGCTGGCTCCCAGGGCGCCGCGGCGGGCCAGGTCAGACGCTGGCTCCCAGGGCGCCGCGGCGGGCCAGGTCAGACGCTGGCTCCCAGAACGCCGCGGCGGGCCAGGTCAGACGCTAGCTCCCAGGGCGCCGCGGCGGGCCAGGTCAAGCGCTAGCTCCCAGGGCGCCGCGGCGGGCCAGGTCAAGCCGCGATGCGTCTTGAGGCACCGCCCTCCGGGAAGTCCCCTGCGCGCAGGGGAGTTGTTTCCGTAGGGAACGCTGGTGGGGGGCTCGGCATAGTAAGGGGGGGGGGGGGTCTGCAGGTAACGCCGTTGGGCACCCCCAGGAGAATCGCTCCGGAGAAGTTCATCGGTGACAGTTGTGGGCAATGACTTTGATCAATTTCATTGAGAACTTACCGTGTTTCTGTTGTCGTAAGCGATGAGGTGTTTGGCAGTACCTTGTGATTTAGAAGCGTTTTTCTGACTTTTATGCTGGTATTGTGTCTGGCTGGGGGCGACGCGTCCTCAGTTTTGAATAATTCACATCTCCGTTGTTGGTACCAGCCATCAAGTAAATCCTACGTTCGAGCGCACCTAGGATGTCATATGCACACCAGAGCAGGAGAGCTTGCAAGATTGGACATAGTCACACCTCTCCCCCGTAGTTTCAAAGTCGTTAAGAACACGCTCAGCCTGGAGAGCTTATCAAACGTAACCATCGCTGTCGACGGCACTTGAAAACCTTGTCCTCTCGTGTATCAGAGGAGAGCGTTTAGTCAGGTTCTGTCCAACTGGCTTGTGCGTAACGGACCACAGTTTCACCCGAGAAATGCTAGAACGTTTATGAAACCGTGAAGTTATCAGAACTGGTATCCGGACAATAATTCACACATGCAGACCAGCACCACATGCTTCACACATGTCACACAAACAGGTTAGCCTACCCGTTGTGGTCCCCGATCTCAAATTCCGCCAGCTTTATCTCGGAGGCACTAGCAATCGCTGCTTTATCCAAACACATTGGCCCACATATATTTTATTGAGTTTATGGTGTAAGGAATAGTGGGAGAGTGGGTTGGGTAAAGTGTATGCTAAATTGGAACTATCTAAAGCTGAACTGAACTGAATCGAACTGAACTGAGCTGAACTGAAGCAACAGGGAAAGTCTCCATGAGCTGCCTGCTGCCGAGCAGTAATAGCTCTCGCGTATAGGTAATCAGTACAAAGCCCCGCATCGCTCTGACTGTATATCACCACATCCGTTTGCATGTTAACACGTCAGCACTAAAGAGCTCGGCCTGATTTCACTCGAGGAATGTCGCTTGCGGTAAACAGGGTGGAGCACTGAGCCCCCCAACCCTCGCCCTCAATACACCGCCCTCATCGAGAGCTTCCCTGGAGCGCCACACAGAACGTGCCGCGTGAGATCTCTGTACGAACGCTCAGGCGGCATTGCCACGAAACCGCGAGCAGCGTCCGTCAGCTGTGCGCGGCAGGCTCGCCGGCCTCCCCACAGCTTACTCACTCTACTTGCTGGGTGGGTTCTTGCTCTTGGACGTGGAGGACGTGTTGAGCTTGGAGATGCTGCTGACGGGCCCGAAGAGCACGCGGGCCGTCACTTGGACACCGGCGCCGTGCAGGTCCGAGGTGCTGCCAGAGATGCTGCCCGCGCGGAACGTCGTGCGCTGGCTCTCGACGCAGACCGGCTCCGGCTGACTGGAGCCGCCCCCCAGCGACGACATCGCTCGGCGCGCCTCTGCAGCCGCCGCGGTGTCTGCTGGTGGTCGGGAGGGGCGGTGGGTTCGCAGAGCCGGCGGCAGCCACGTGGGGGCTCGGTGGGTCTTCGGTGGGAGGGGAGGGGCAGGGGCGGCGGGGCGGCACCAGTCCGGCAGTGTTTTCACCGGCTCGCGGCAGAAAGTAGGCCGCTCGGCAAAAAGTGGCTCCAGCCGTCCCCGCCGCGCACGTTCGGGCACACACACACTCACACACACTCACACGCGCACGCACACCAAGTCTATGTACAGGTATGTACAGAGGGCCGGCCGGCTGCTGCTGGCGGGGCGGGCGGACGGCGACTGGCCGGCCGGCCGCCGCCGCCGCCCTCGCCCCAAATTTGGGTCAGCGGGTCCCGGCGTGAGCCGTGGTCCCGACCCGGGTCACGCCGGGCGCCACCCCCACCTCGCCGCGCGCCCGGCCCGGCTCGGCCTGGCGCCGACCGGCCGCCTGAACCGCGCAGGTCATCCGTCAGTGCCCCCGGCCGCCGCGCCGGCGCGACCACAGGTGCAGGCTGTGGGCCGATCAGGACCAGGAAACTGTCGCTACAGCATGACCGCACGGTATTTTTTCTTCGGCGCTCGTGCAGTTAGCTGCAGACGGCTGCCTCGCCAGTGCAGAGCGCCCGCACCGGGCAATGACCCACCAGAGGGCAGTGACCCCAGTGCCTTGGTTCACTGTTACCCTGTCGTCAGTTATTCAGGTTGGCCCAGTCGGGCCGGCTGGCACACCATGTGGACCGACCAAGCCGGTGACCTGGGCAGCATCTGCCCGGATGGAAGGGCCGGCGGCTCCTCACAGCATAGCGTGGTCGGTGCCACATGCCGTTGCTCCTCCCCCCCCCCCCTTCCCCCCTCACCCTAGTTGGGCTCGAAACCTCTGTTGGTGACACACTGAGTCCAAAAGTCTGTGCCTGAAAAAGGTTTAAGTGGCCCCTGTCAAATCTAACACGACAGGCTAGTGACAGGTGTTGACAAACTAATGAGATGAATTTGCTGGCTTGCTAGATCGCTTAAAAGGCAAGCCACAAGTCGGTTCCGCCGTGCCAATCAGTCTGCGAGCTTGACTCTGACACCTCGGACCCGCGCTAGATACCAACCGAATCCTATCCATTCCTGTCGCTGCTTAGGTTTTTACTCATCCGTCATGAAACACTGCAGAACACTGAGGGGAAATTTGTCTGGTGCAATTGGTTTTACTTGTCACGAGCCCGCTCTGAAGCGATCTCGGCCGGCACTAATTACTTGGCCCAGGAAACGGCGGGAAAGGGAGAAAGTTGGCGCGCCTCACCGTTGGCAGTAAACATCAACACCGCCCGCTGGGTCACGTGACAGTTGGGGCTGGCGCACTTGATCTGTCCGGTCACCGGCGTGGATTGTTAGGTGCGAGGTATTCATTTCAATTTTTGAAGATTCGACCCTAGCCTCGTAGGACACAACGCCAAAAACGAACTAAAAGCGTTTCCACCTTAAGCATCATTCCAGATATCCCTGGCTAAGAAGGCAGCAAAAAGCGTCAGTGCCGAATCACGTGGGCCACGTTAGTCGCCATTTTCAGAGCGACGAACTCTGAGAGTCCCAGCAACGAACCCCGAGAGTCCCAGCAAAGCTATCCGCGGCTGCGGCTCTTTGGACTGCCGGCTGACCACGAACCTGCCCCGCTGGATAATAATTTCAGTCGGCACTTCAGTCGATACCCTTCAGGGCGCTGGGCCGATATTTCATGAGGCGACACTCCAATGCGCACCAAATCCGACAGTGACACCCACCTGACGCATCACTGTCATTTATGAAGTTGTTATGGGCCCGTTAAGACATGAAACAGAGACGCCGCGCTGCAGACCCTCCAACCAGGCTCGAGTGCTGTAAGAAGAGCATGTCTTCATTGAAGCCAGCTGGTCGTCCGTCCACGCAGTAGCCTCCGCAAGAGGTCTAAGACAGCCAGGGCGGTGCTTCCTGGCAGCCTCGACTCGTCACGGCCCCTCACGACCGAGCGCCACCGTAACGCGCTGCCGCCCGGACGGCGACACGGGTCGCGTCCGCCGCCCGATTATCGAGTGACGCGGTGGCCGGCAGTTCAGTGGGGCAGTGGAGCAGAGGCGTTTCCAGCTGCAGCACGACGGCAGCGGCGGATGTGAGAGGCAGCGTGACGGCGGCCGCTCGGGCCGCGGCACATTCGTCGATGCGCGGCGAGCAAGCGAACGCGCTCATGGCGCGACAGCGCTGCAAGTTTGCCGGCATGGTCTGGCAGCTTCCGACCAAATGCTCGGGTCCCACGCTGGAGCCATTCGTCGAGCGGACACCACGCGCACGTCCGGCACCGTGCGTCTGCCGTTCACCGCCGCCCCTGTCTTCCGGGGAGCCAGACGGAACAGCGTCCTGCTGACAGGATGCGGCCGGCCTACCTAACCCGTTTCCAGGGGGCGGCCCACCGACGCCACCCGGATAACCGCCCTGTCGGCGGGGAGGAAGGAGGGCGACCTGGCGCGATTTAGGTCGACCGGCAGCGGCGCACGCAGCACGCGGGCTTAAATAGGGCCGAGTCATGGGACCGCCGCGCCGCCGCCGGCGCCCGGCCAGACGCGAGGCCAGCACAGGCTGGGGCACAAGCTGAGCGCCCGTCATTACGCCGATGCGTCTCGTTCGTTTAGTCATGAATTATCTGGGCGATGCTGTGCGGTTTTGGTTGTCATTGATAATGGGTCAATATGATGGGATGGGTGATGGCTATATCTCAATTAAGTGTCTACATATTCAGGAATCTCCCATCAAAACACTTGCAGCCTCTAACGACGGCATTTCAGATCTCCTCGTGGTCAAAAGCCCCCCGGGGGTTGCAGGGATTCCCAGCTCCATCTCCCTCCCCGAGAAGCGACGGATCTCTCTGAAAGCCGGGGCCGACCAACGGGGTGACCCGTCCGAGAGCTGCCTCAGTGCGGTGTCCTGGTGACCCGTCCGAGAGCTGCCTCAGTGCGGTGTCCTGGTGACCCGCCCGAAAGCTGCCTCAGCGCGCTGTCCTGGTGACCCGTCCGAGAGCTGCCTCAGTGCGGTGTCCTGGTGACCCGTCCGAGAGCTGCCTCAGCGCGCTGTCCTGGTGATCCGTCCGAGAGCTGCCTCAGCGCGGTGTCCTGGTGACCCGTGCGGGAGCTGCCTCAGCGCGGTGTCCTGGTGACCCGTCCGAGGGCAGCCTCAGCGCGAGAGTCCTCTGTTTTAGAGGGAGAATTTCAGACGTTTTTGACCAGCTGCCCATGACTCGCCGCGACACCGGTGATGGGGCACACTCTCCCCTGACAGGCATCGCAATGATGACGTCAGTTGGCCTGCGGCTATGGGCAACTAGTGGCCGGCAACTGGCCACTCTATATCTTATTTCCATAAATTGCACGTTTGTTAGATAAAACGACGAAACCCCTTCCATCAAATGATAGATACACACAATGTGGCTCCCATTAATTTACACGGGTGTGCCAACTGCGAACGAAACCCATTCTGCTTAAAGCAAATGCACATGATATCCATTTATTTAAGGCGCATTACACTTAACCGGGCGCCATTTTATTGCCTCAGATGCCCGCATGCCTTGAGTGCTGAGTGAGCCTAGTCCTACTAAATTCGTCTCCAATGTTTGTGGTCCTACACGGTGAGGCCGCTGCGCCCGGCAACAACTTGCGGAGAGTGCGGGCCAGTCGACACCACAAGTGATTGCCGCTTGGTGATTGCCGCTTCTTCAGATGACTGTTCTTTTGGTGGGGAGGGGGGAGGGGCTGACGCGCCGATTCGAGCAGTGGGACCCCCCTTGGGATCAAGGGGTCCACGTCGGTAGGCTAAGTTGACCCTTAGTTGATTTTTGGCTGTCATTGCATAGAACTATGGCTTCCAGCGAGCTGGTGCGTGCATGCGTGCGTGCGTGCGTGCGTGTGTGCATGCGTGCGTGTGTGTGCGCGCGCACGCGTGTGTATCTGTGTGCGTTCTGTTTGTGGGGGGGGGGGGGAGTAGGGATTAGGGTTTTACTTATTCAGCTAGTTCAGCACATTGATGCAGATCAAGAAGGATGAGAGAGAATCCACTCGGCGAACGAGTTCTGGAAATAAAAGGGACTCGTAAACCAGTTAAGTAGAAGAAGCAAAAGAAAGTTGCGATCACAAGTACACCTACAAGTTATGCTTCCACTTTGTGCCACTTTTCACACCACCACCCTTCAAGTCGAACAACAGTTACAGCGACAAACATTCAGCGTCCAAATCATTCCAACAAGCTTCTCGGACGCCATGCTCCAACGTCACCAACTAATTCGTACGCAACTTTGCTAATCGAGATGGTGACGTCATGGTGATGAAACGCCAGGCCATCTAGAGGGCTGTTTATGTGGCAGCCTGGAGCTGTGCGTTAGTGAATGCCGGTAATCAGTACCGACCCCGGGTGGGTATTCCAAGTGCGTTGCGAATTCAACACATCCTTTAATTATATTACACTGCTTAGGTCCAGTTTAAAGGAACTTCTCCTGCGACATTCCACCCTGAGTCTGCCACTGCTCGTGGCCGGCCAGGTGGGGCCACGGCTCAGGCCGTACTCCTCGGGATGTTACCCTGAGTCTGCCACTGCTCGTGGCCGGCCAGGTGGGGCCACGGCTCAGGCCGTACTCCTCGGGATGCTACCCTGAGTCTGCCACTGCTCGTGGCCGGCCAGGTGGGGCCGCGGGGTCAGGCCGTACTTCCTGGGATGCTACCCTGAATCTGCCACTGCTCGTGGCCGGTCAAACCTGCGGGGCCACGAGCTCAGTCTTGTTGGAGGCTGGCTGCACCCGCGCGTTGGAACGCTCGGCGCCGGGAGAGAGAAATGGTGAGTATGGCGGGGAGTTTTTGACAAATTGGATGTGAGTGAACTTTCTAAATGTATTAAAGGCTCTATGATTTAACGGATTATTTCGTAGGTGGCATTCCGCCGATAACTGAGTGACGTGTGCGGTCCTACGCTATGCTAAAATGTCACTGACATGTGACTGATTGCAAAGATGACTTACGTGATCCATGTCCGATAATATCGTACTCAATCTTTGCCAGTCATTGTTCGGCAGCTCAAAGTAGAAGCAAACTAACGGAGAGAAAAATGACGATGCAAATCGTGAGATTTAATTTTTACATCATTTTGGGTCATGACTGAAATAAAAACCTACGGGAACGTTAACAGGGGTGGCTACTTACAATGTTCTTACGATTCATACTTTGTCCTGCTAGGCTCTTAAGGCTCGCAGATTCTCAAAATAAGTTGAGGGGCTGAGCAATCAAGATTACACAACCTTCCTCAAAATTATCCCAAAGTGAGTTTCTTTCCGGATTTGGCCTTTTTCTTCTCAAAATTGCACAGGGGTGGCTAGAGCTCCCGGACTGAACAGGAGAGTACCCTTTTGAGGAAACGAGAAGACTGGGGAGATGACACCTGAAGTAGAAGATGGTTCTATCTTATCGTAGTTGATAGAATGTAAGAGTTTTTGTATGTTGAGGTTTTGTTCGGTGGTGATGTTGAGTGTCATTCCAATGCGTTATGGATGTCCTGTTGCAAGTGTTCGTGTGTCAGTTAGAAGTGCAGTGACGATTGTTGGCGGTTGATGTTGGCTGTGGACGAGGGTGTTGAACAGCATCAGTTTATGTGAGTTTCTTTGTGACTTGAGTGTTCCATCCCAAGTCGTTCAACAGAGCAAGAATGTGTGTTCTGCAGAGTGCACCAGTGATTAGTCTTGCTGCTTTGTACTGAAATCTGTCAAGTCTAAGGGAATGGTTGTCAAAAGTCCGTCATATACCACATCACAATAATCAAACAAAGAATGTGAGCTGTATATATGTCGTTGAGAATATGTCGAGGCAGGAGTCACGAAAGTGGGTAGGGAGGCTGTGCTAATTTTGGAAATAGTGCCATTAACGTGCTGATGAAAGTGTAAGTCGGTAGATGTCGTCAGGACAAGGTGCGTATGGCTTGTAGCAGAACGGATTCGTTGGTCATCAAAGGCCAGTCGCGGTGGGTTAGGTGTGTTTCTGTTTGTGAATGTTTGTTTAATTGGTTTCGTGCGTTGGACGTGATGAACAGGTCTTTGCCGAATTCTCGTATGCTATGCAAGTCGTATTGAAATACCACTTGTAAGGTGACTGGGTCGTGTGAGGGTGTTGTGCATAAGGTGGTATCGTCGGCAAAGAATGAAATGTCGGGATTCTTGTCGGCTAGGTTGCTAAGGTATATAAGCGCATGGGGAGATCCCGGAACCCACCCCTTTAACGGGCATCCAGCATGTACAATTCTAGCGGTGGTTAAGCTGTTGCCTACCTTGACTGTCCGCGAGCGGTCTGAAGTATATGATTCTAACCAATCTCGGATAATTCCTGACAAACCACGATAGTTCTTACATTTGAGTAAGAGATCCTTGTGCTATTTCTTGTCAAAATATTTACTTACGTCTAAGTAGATGGTTGTCATTACCTCGGTCCAAAATTGGATAAAAATTGTTTATTAAATATAGGAACTGAATGCGCTTGCTATGTTTGGACATAGTACAGAGTGCAGAGAGCAGCCCATTATCAGTAAGGTATGTTGACAGACGCTACTTACGATGATGTTTTCAAGAATTTTCGACACACAAGGAAGTAAACTGGTTGGTCTGTAATTAGCAGGATCCGAGCTTGACCCTTTGTTTTTTTTTAATGGGATGAACCTTTGCTTCCTTGCAGGTGGAAGAGTAATACGTTGGCTTGGTGACATGTTGAGAGTTTAGTGAGTGAAGTATTATCAATTTGACAGTCATTTTTAATATTTCTGCTCGGGTATTGTCAGAACGGCACAATTTGTTTGAATCGAGAGAGCTGAGTGCACTCAGTATTTTATCCTCTGCAGTGACTATGCCGTTTAAAGTGGGTGCTGGACCCGCAACCGCAGTCTCGAGGGACAGGTTGGTCGTCACTTGCGAGTTGTGATTATCTGGAAAAGAGTCACCTGGTAGGTTAGCTTTATCTAGGTCTTAAGTCAAGGTTCAATCGTTGGCACAGGACCTCTATTCGGCTCATCGGGCCATTGACCGAAACAGGTCGGAGTGTCCGCGTGCTGCGCTGGGACTCTTGACTGTCACAAGGCCTTTTTCCATTGTCTCATTTAGACCCTTGTATTGCTATTTCTGTCAGAGGGCCCGACCGACACAGTAGTTCAACTGGCATTCGAGGCCCAGTCCCGGCCCGTGTTCAGCATGTGTGCTCATGGCGGACTAGAGTCCCTTGCCGATACAAGGTAACACGTTAGGCACAGTAGACCACAGACTGAGGTTCATTATTTCGGGGCGCGATTGCTGCGAGAGGGGTTCAGGGACATTTGCGGATCCCGGCCTTGCCCCTGCTTCGGAAATGGATCCCACGGCACACATCGTCACAAAGCCGTCTTTTTGTAATTGCTATTTGGCATTGATAACATCTGGCCGATACACAGACCCTCATTGTCCCAGCTCCCCCCCCCCCCCCCCCCCTATGAGCGCAAGAGACCGCAGACTACAGCAATCGGGACCTAGGAAAGGGAGACGCGTATCCCATCTATCCTTAATTGTGATGAGGCGCAAATATCCGAGACAGCTGACGCGCCCTTCAAGATCAATAACCAATCAACTTATTGCAACAACAACAACAACAATGTGAACCAACTGGCACCCCGACAGCCACATGTAGCTAGTTAGTTCGGTTCATCATCTGGATTTTTACAAATGCGCACACAGGTGCGCAACCGCGTGTTTTAAATTAACACCGAAATGGCCAAAGTTCATGTGGCTTGCCAAAAAACCTGTCTCATTCACTTTGCTTTAAAGCAATCTGAGGAGTGCCGTTCTAAAACAAAAGAAAGATTGTTGTCCAAGAACAGTCGGGGCGTTGCGGTTAAAAACGGTTTTCAGCCAAACGAGTCCCGAACGCTTGAAACGTAGCGATTTTGCATTTGCGTGTAACGCTGCGGGCGAAGTCATTGTCATACGGAACGTACCAGTATCGCTTCGTGTTTACCGTAAGGCCAACTTTAAGTCGAATGTTCCAGTTTGTGGGAGAAAATTGGCGCACGCCGTTGCAAATCACTTCATGGAACGGCGGTGGCTGTCATGGTCGGTCTGCGCCAAAGCCATAGGGCAAATAGGATCAAAACCAAGCCCTCGAGTTGAAGGCCGAAGGTTCTTATCAATGAAGGCAGCAGCAGGCCTCCGTGGGATTTTTGAAAACTGCTGGCGAAAAGGAAAAATGGACCTGGACAATGTGTTGCAGTCTCCTTCTTACGTTTATTACGGAAAGACGATCTTTTGATAGCCAATATCTTCAAATACTTATCCAAAAGCTCATCCTTGAAAATATTTCCTAATTGAACATTGTTCCCAGCCGCCTTACATGGGTCAGTAAAGCTCCAGGATACGCGTCAAAAAATATATCCCAGTTGTCCCCGAAAGAGGAAAGCACGCTGGTTTCAAATGCATATTTTAAACCCAGTCAATCCCAAACTACTGAAATATTGTCACTTGGGTGCTTTGTCCCTGGCTGAGCTGATGTGGCGGAAATCGCAGCTATTTTTTGCTTTGGTTCTGGATTTGTTTCTGTTTGTAATCCTTTCTATTTCGATTTCAGCCGGTCATCGATCGCGTGGAAGCGACGCTGAAGTTTGCTGCTGTGAACTTATCTGATGCAGCCGACTCGGAAAAAGCAAATCACGCAGCATGCAAGCACAAACAGCTTCGCTCGTGCGGGACGACCCCGGTCGTCCCCGAGGCGGCACCCGCAACAGATATCGAAACTACAGGCGCCCCAGCCCACAGACCAGCAGACCAGACAGTATGGGAGACGGGCGCTCCAAAGGCTTCATGCGAGACGCTCTTCCTGAAGCTGGACGCTCCAAACAGCCCGCCTGACCAGCAGACAGATGTCTTAGACGCTCCGTTGCCTCTAGCAACTGCTCCGTCGGCTTCCTCAGATGGTCCGTCAGATGTCTCAGAAGCTCCATCAGTGAACTCACGCCAACACACAGTCCCCTGTCTGTTTTCATCGTCGGCTGTCTCGCACGCTCCATCAGCTGACTCAGACACTTCGTCAGCTCAGTCATACAGTCCATTGTTTGGGTCGAGTATTCTATCGGCCGGTGGTTCAGGCACCCCTTCGCTGGACTCCTGCCACCAGTCAGCTGACTCAGACAGTTCATCCCCTGAACCAGACAGTACGTCAGTTGGTCCAAGCTTATCACCAGCTGGCTCAACGCCACCTAACCCAGGCTCGTCACCAGCTGACTCAACGCCACCTAACCCAGGCTTGTCACCAGCTGGCTCAATGCCACCTAACCCAGGCTCATCACCAGCTGGCTCAACGCCACCTAACCCAGGCTCATCACCAGCTGACATAACGTCAGCTGACCCGCACCCCCAGTCAGCTGACTTCCACTCTTCGTCTCTCGACTCAGGTACTCAGGCATGCAATCCAGACACTGCATCAGCTGACTCAGACATTAATTCACCTAACTCACACACTTCATTTGCTGTTTCAGTCATTCTGCCTGCGTGCCGAATTAGCCCGTCAAATGATTTCAGCCCTCCGTCAGCTGGTCCAGGCATCTCGTCAGCTAACTCATGCACTCGGTCTGCTAGGTCCATCCTTCGAGATTCATCAGACTCGCAGTCATCATCTATCTCAGGTTCTCCATCAACCGTTCAAGATACACCGACAGCGACCTCCCAGACGTCGTCAGCTGATTCTGTCTTCTCGCTTGAGCGGGACAGGCTATCCGACTCTGAGTGTGTGCCTCCACTGCTGAGAGCCATCGACCAGAGTGCTGAGCTCGCGCCACCGTCACCAGAACCGGAAGGCACGGCCGCAAGGGGGGCCAGGTCAGCTGTGCGGGATCCGGACCCCGCAGCTGGACCCGCAGTTGGACCGGCGGACCCTGCAGTTGGGCCAGCGGATCCTGCAGCTGGGCCAGCGGACCCTGCAGCTGGACCAGATGACACCGCAGCTGGACCATCGGACCGTGCAGCTGGACCATCGGACCCCGCAGCTGGACCAGCGGACTCTGCAGCTGGGCCATCGGACCGTGCAGCTGAACCAACTGACCCTGCAGCTGGACCAGCGGACCCTGTAGCTGGACCAGCGGAACCCGCAGCCGGACCGGCGGACCCCGCAGCTGGGCCAGCGGACCCTGCAGCTGGACCAGATGACACCGCAGCTGGACCATCGGATCGCGCAGCTAGACCAGCGGACCCTGCAGCTGGACCAATGCACCCTGCAGCTGGATCAGCGCACCCTGCAGCTGGACCAGCGGACCCTGTAGGTGGACCAGCAGATCCCGCAGCTGAACCGGCGAACCCTGCAGCTGGACCAGCGGACCCTGCAGCTGAACCAGCGGACCCTGCAGCTGGGCCAGCGGAACCCGCAGCTGGACCGGCGGACCCTGCAGCTGGGCCAGCGGACCCTGTAACTGGACCGGCGGGCCCCACAGCTGGACCGGCTGTAGCGTCCGGCTGTCAGCAGGCCCTGGAGCGACTTCCAGAGCCAGCCGATGGGCCACAGGCGAGCGGCCGGTGCGTCCAGCGATCGCGCGCTGTGATTGGCGGCATGCTGAAACAGGACGAGCAAGTGTCGGCCTCATTTCTGTGCGAAAGCGACATTAAGCCCCTTATCTCGGAACGGGAACGTGAGGTTCTGAAGATGGAACCAAGAAGACCTATAAGCATCCTGGACATTTACACGCCGCCGCCAGGCCTGTTGGCGAGGGTGCCTCTTGACTGGGAGACCCCCCGTCTACCTGCAGACCGGATGCTGACCTCGCCGCGCCCGGAGACCGCAACCTCCGTGACGGGGGCGCCGCGTCTGACCTCCGCCGACTCAGACGGCAGTCTCCGCCTGGAGTGTCCCTGCTGCCTGCCGTCATGCGGCGTGGAGGGCAGGCGATTCTCGCGGCGGTACGGGGCTGGCTACCAGCCGGCCTCATCCCCCGGCGCATCGACCAGCCCTCTGCCCGAGAGCGGCGCGCCGAGGCGCCGCAGCCAGGGGTGGTGGCGCAGCGCCGAACCGACCGGATGGCGCGCCATGCGCTTCGAGCGGCGCGGTGTGCACTGCGACCCGCCGCCACCGGTCAGCTTCACAGGTCAGCCGCCGCCAGTGGGGGTCACAAGTCAGCCGCCACCGGTAGGGGTCACAGGTCAACCGCCACCGGTGGGGGTCAGACTAAGCGGATAATGTCAGGTAAGGACGAGGCTGAGGCGGCGCTCATGATAACTTCGTATGACTAGAACAGGACAGGGACGGATTCAGGATTTTGTCAAGGAGGAGAGGCCACGCTACATTGTGGTGACCCTGAAACTTGGTGTCCGCCCGTCTCACAAAAAGTTCCCCGGACTTGGCCGTTTTATTTTTAAATTTGTATGTCATTTCAGCAAATAATATTTTACCAGAATGGTCCACCGGATTAGCACTATTCCATTTTGAGAGGTCATTTTCCTTGCCTCTTTATAATGTGTTATTTAACGGAAAGAGAAGTTAAAAGCTTACAAATCATCGCGCATGTAGAAGGAAATTAAATGAAATTAATTAGAATCTAAAGTATGTAGCAAATTCACCTTAGGCGCTATTCACCATACAAAGGTTAAATAGCACCTTTCGTAAGTTGTTCACTGCATTTGCGAGGAACATGATTC
This sequence comes from Pollicipes pollicipes, assembly GCF_011947565.3. NCBI lineage: Eukaryota > Metazoa > Arthropoda > Thecostraca > Pollicipedomorpha > Pollicipedidae > Pollicipes > Pollicipes pollicipes. The sequence goes on from NW_023596746.1 coordinate 14,828,977, forward strand.
ACATAGATGAGGCTACCTAGCTTGTTGCCGTATTTTCCCAGGGTTTTCCAAGGATGCTGGGAAACCACTTGGATTGAACGCCAGCATAGGTGGAAGCGCCAACAATTTGCATTCATATGCCCAAGCCTCACTTGCGTGGGACTAACATCCTTTCTTTAGGATTCATCAGCGAAAAAATATTATGGTACAGATTGAAACCTTTGTGCTCACCATCAGGGAGAAAAAGATAACACTGGCGCCCGGCGTTTCTCCATGGGCCGCGCTGGGCGGGCTTCCCAGAAAAGTACGGCGGGGGTCAACGGGCCAGAGAAAATGACCGCCTATCGGAAAGGGGTCCTTCCCACGCTTTACAAAATCAATAATGTGCGTGTAGCAGGTCTTCTGAGAAACTTCACGTCTGTGATTTTCACATTGACACTCGGGACGGATTCCCACGTACAGCACCATTAACTCGTGACCCACGACCCGATGACAACCTCGCGCTGCTGTAACTACCAATTCTGTCCAGAGATCATTTAAATTCGAAGGCGCACAGATCAAGTGAACTGGCCAGGAGCTGAGGGGCATTCCACCCTATCAGGGGTCCCTAGCACCTGCAATTTGGGCAGTGCGAGGACCCTGGCCTTCTGATCGGTACGGAAGCCTCAGGAGCACATCACACGCTGGTCACCTCCCTGATGGGGTGGCCCTCTGACCAGGATATCTGGCGTCGAATCGACGCAGAGGCCATCGCTGATGCGAAAGGATTCGTTCCGGACGCACGGAGTCCAATGATTGGTAACAGGATAGCATTGCGGATTATCGGCCACTGGTTGAAACCGTGCGGCGGACCACTCGTTCGGGACTGGAGCCTCTGACTGACACAGCGCCTTTCCACTGTCTAATGGTAAATGCGAACCATGGCGTCGTCATTGTGTCATCTCCTTGCATTGTCAACAGGGCCCCGACCAGTGAAGAGGCCTGTTGACATTCGGGGTCTAGGCCCAGTACCTATCCAGCACATGTGTCCCTGGCTGACCTCGGGCCATCGCCAACACATGGTTCCTTGTGAGACACTGTAGTGTCCTTCGTTGCTTAAGGACCTCGGCCAATGCATTGCAGGCCCGGCCTTGCTCCTGCTTGGGAGAGGGGCACCAAATACCCGAGGGACCTAAATGTCGGTCCCTGTTGATATCACGTTGCCAGGCATTTTGAACAACCCGATTTTTGTTGGTGCCCTTTAAAAACAAAGAAAATAATCTCCCGAAATGCAGGTTATGGTGCCTCCTAGCTTATGGGTCCAGTTAAGGATTTTGTTACGGTTAGCAGGCACGACAATGTTGCGTCCCTCAAACTTGGTGTCGCTTGAAAATTTAAGCTTAAGGCTCTTTGTGGGGCCCTTGGGCTCCGGTGCCTTTTGAAAATGATTATTAGCGGCCAATTTTGGATGCTTCTGAAATTTGCTACTGATTGGATATAGAGGTTGTGGGATCCGTAACGGGGATTTTGGTGTCCCTTCACCATGAAATTTTGGTGCCCCTTCGGCCCAAGGTTGGGTGCGTAACTCCATTACCTCTTTCTCTGGATCCGATTCTGAGCAGGGCTATTTTTATCCCCACGCAAGCCACTTATCCCACTTATGCACTTTTTTATCCCACTTATGACTCTGGAAAGCCAACCAACTAACCAGACAAGGTCGTCATCTGGCAGTGAAGGTCAGCCCGTCTAAATTCACACGGATAAGGCCGTCTAAATTTATTTTCAATTTTTAAGAAGGCCCATCCAGGTTTGTGCATCATTCACATTTTGCAGGTCGCCTAATCAACTCGCACTATGTTTACATCGGTGCCACACATTTTTATCACTTCGTATTACATTGTTTTCAGAGCTGTGCTACTGCTTGTAAACATGTACTTATGTCAAAGCAGGGAAAACCCTGGTACTGCTTTTTCACGATGTATTAGTCCTCGCCATGCTTCGCCGCTTTTAAAATGCGTTCTGGTGAGGGAAAGAGGTCGATGCGACCTTCCGATGCTGTCAAACTAAAAAAGATACAACCTAGTGAAAAAAAGAACAATGGATCTCGCCATAAGTAATAAAGTTAATGTTCTGAGGCTAATATTTGACCTTACTTCGCCAGATCAAAGGTTAAATTTTCTTGGAAATCGAGCTTCATTAGTTTGCATGCACATAAGCAAGGAAGCATGTCTTGCTGCGAGACAAGACCTGAACTGATGTGCTTCTCGTTCATTTTTGAGTCCAGCGATATGCAGTTTTTGTTGTGTTTATAGTGATGCTTTACTGCATCTAGGTTGGAAGAAAATTAACTTGGCGTTGTATAGATATGCAGCTGCCTTCTTTACCGTGGCATGTAGATGTGCTGAATTATCTGGAGCCGTGTCCAAACTCTGCCTGAGATATGTTTAGTTGTTGAAGAACCCGGGCAAAGCCGTTGGTTTTCACTACCCTGTCATTCACAGGCTTTTCGTCAGCTCGACCCTCGGATTTCAAGGGCCTGGATCTGGAGAAGCTCTTCAAACTGACATGGCCTCCCACGCTGGGCACGCAGTGGGCTGGGAGAGTAAAGGTGACGTCCCCATCAGCCTCGGCCGAGTCTGCCTCCGGCGCGTGCGGAACGGGCGGCGCCGGCTCCGGCAGCGAGGACCGCTCCAGCGCCAGCGGCACCGCGGCTGGGCTCACACAGGTGTCGCAGAGCCCGGCGGTGGGCATTCTCAGCCTCGGGGTGCTGCGCTGCGAGGATGTGGTGTGGCTGCCGATCGCGGACGAGGCCCCGGTCGCGGGCGAGGCCCCGGTGGCGAACGAGGCCCTGATTGCGGACGAGGCCCCGGTGGCGAACAAGGCCCTGATTGCAGACGAGGCCCCGGTGACAAACGAGGCCCCGGTTTCGGACGAGGCTCCGGTGGCGAACGAGGCTTCCGTCGCGAACGAGGCCCCGGTCGCGGACGAGGTCCCGGTTGAGGACGAGGCCCCGATTACGGAAGAGGCCCTGGTTGCCGACGAGGCCCCGATTGCGGACGAGGCCCCGATTGCAGACGAGGCGCCCGTGGCGAACGAGGCCCCGGTTGCGGACGAGGCCCCGGTGTCCGGCACGCCGATGTCAGACAGCTCCGGCGTCGCAGATCTGAAGCAACAGGTTCAGGACGCCAGGAAGAAGTCCCCCAAGACACAAGAAAGGGTGGATCAGGCTGTGGCAGAATGTATGAAATTTGTCTCACGTGTAGAAATTTCGACCGAGATATCTTCTCCTGAAAGCGTTTCAGCATCAGAAATGCACGATGCGTTTTTGGAGAACCAAATGAGCCCTGCCAAACACGATAAAATGCTTCAGAAGACTCCATCTAAGTCAGCCGAAAGAGAACTTGACGCAAGAATCGCGTTGGAAGGAGCCTCTTTTTCTACGACTAAAGAAACAAAAAACGAATGCATTAACCAGGGCCCAGAAGCTCTTGCCGCTATGAACCAACGAGATTTTCTGGCGGACAAAACTGTAATACCCGAAGTCCATCACAGCAATTCAAGTACAATTATCGCCAAAACACCAGCTGTTCACACCATGATGGCGCCATCAGCGTCAATGCACATCAGTACACTGCGGGAGGAGGAGCGAATCATCGTAAAAGAGACACGCAGCGAGTGTAGCAAGCCTAGTGTCACCGTCGTAAAAGAGACACGCAGCGGGTGTAGCAAGCCTAGTGTCACCGTCGTAAAGGAGACACGCAGCGAGTGTAGCAAGCCTAGTGTCACCGTCGCTCAAGTGCCTCCGGACTCCACCACCGACGGGACGGGCGCTGGGCGGCGGCCGGGCACGACTCCGCGTCCGGCCGTGAACGGCGTCCTGCCGGCCGCGCCGCCACCAGAGACGCTGGAGCACCAGCGGCTGGAGCCGGTGTGGACGGCCGACGTGGACGGGGGGCCGCTGGACCTGCAGAGTCCGATCGTCTGGCTAGCCTGGGGTGTGCCGCAGCTCGTCTTGACTCCGGCTCAGGTACGAGCGCCGGTTCACTTATCACCCTCCCACAGCACGACGGTCAGATTCTGCGAGAAGGGGCGACCACATGCATTGGTGCAAACCAAGCGTGAAGCATGCCGATGGCGTGACACACACTGACCAAGGACGGTGGCCACCAAACCAATGTTCCCGAACACGAATAAAAGGTTAAGTAATAGGAACGCAAAAAACGGCATTCTCAGTTTATTCCATTGCATCACGGCCAGGCCTGATCACTAGGTTATGCTGGTTTGCGTAAGGTGTTGATTGCATGCGTTGCAGAGCTTTTCGCCTGCGTATTTTCTACTTCTTATATTATGCATGTCCTGTGCCGATATCTGCATTGTTTAAGTGGTTTTACACGATCGGGAGTCAGTGCACTTTAGAGAAAAAAACCCTTGATAGCTTTTCCCACGCGCTTGTAAGTCAGTGCACCAATCCAGAATTACTCTTGGAGCAGCTCAGCGTTTGGCTACCCGTTACAATGCACCCCAAAACTCCCATCTGAATTTCTTGAAAAATGGTCTTCGTATATGGGCCTTGAACCCAGCAATAACGAGCGGTAACTCTGAATAATTTCTTGTTGAGACGGAACACGAACCTGACAGGTAAGAGCTCATTGATGCTATTCGGATGGCATGTGAGTCACTGAAGCCCGAATATTGATGTTGGTTGATGGCATGCCATACCGTGTCATCGACCCGCGTGACACAAACACGCGGGGCCATGACACCTGCATGGTACGCTGTTTGTACGACACTTACGTTGTGCCACTTTGTGCCTGCCGCGTCGTTTGTGTGACACATCGTTACAATTGTCTGCAGCTCCTTTGGATGACCGAGACAAGACAAAATGCGCACATGTTGGCTCCTTTTTCCTAGGCGATTGAGATACAGAAACAGCTGAGGGTTCTGGGCAAGCCGACCCTCAGCCTCGAGTACTGGAAAAGCTTCAGCGTCCACTACTCCGCCGCTATCAAGAGCTTCCTTCTGCAAGGCATGGACCGTCGCTTCTACAACGTCGCTGTGGCCGGGAAGGCTGTGGATCTGGACAAAATGCAGAGTTGCGAATTAAAGGAGTTCTTATCTCCAGAAATGAGGTAAGGCTGATGTGTCGCGCTGCTTCATGTTGGCATGTGCTCAGCAATTGTAGGTACCACGTCCTAAGGTGTCAACGGACAGGGAAATCGATGGGGATTCGAAGGCCTCGAGTAGTTATGTAAACGGACCAACACACTGTAGTATTCTTGGCATGAACATCCTTGGGCATCGGTACCAGCTACTAGGTACTAGATGAAATTGCGTTGAAAATTAAAAAAGCAAATGCTAGTCGGAAACATGGCACGCACATTTGGCAGTTACATGATAAATAACTAGACATCTTTAAAAATGAGATAGTTATGCTCAGGGCTACTACAGCGAAAGGCTACACAGACATGGCATAACCATGGGACTTAAATTTGATAGCCCGTTGCATGGTTTTTGGTTGATACTACAAAATCGTTGATACGTTCTGGTAAAGTTATTAAAAAAAAACGAAGATTTCGACAATGCATTGGGTGGTTATCTTGCTTTCCATCTTTATCTATTTTAATTTTGTGTGAATATATATGGTAAATTTTGCACTCCAGACCTTCTAAAAATGCATACCAGGATGCATCTCTAATGATATATCCTAATCAACCACATTTCCTAATTCCACCACCAGTGCCACATCCGTCGTAGTCAACACGCCTGTGATGGGTATGCTATATGAGTTTTGACCTTTGCACATTGCTCATTTGCCTTCGCACTGCAACATATGGAGTGAAATGTGAAAATAAGGTAATGTTAGTAGAGCAGGTGTGAAGAACTTCGCTGCTGCTGTGCTATAATCTTGCTAGGCGTTACCTAACTTGCAAATCCACGATGTTGGCTGGATTAGGTGAAAAAGGTGCGCAGAGAATAATACATTGACCACTATCTACCTAATTTAATCGATCTAATCTATCTCCAAGACTACTTCAGAGCTGAGATATGGACCGCTGCTCATTAGCTGGCAGGAATTGCAAAACTTGCCAGAAATCGTCCCATTTTGCAGCAAAGTCTGCTATCGTGAACTGGCATGGCGCGCGCTTCATTTACGCCTCATGGGGTTCACTACTCACTGTCGCGTCAGGGCAGGCCAACTCCGCATCCACGCTGGCGATGCCGCTTTTTAGGCCGCAGGATGTACATTCCAACTTCTCGACGTGCATCCCAGAGTGCTGCACGCCTGTCTGGCCTGCCCTTTCTCATCTCCACCCTCCAATGATGTTGAAAAGGCAGAGAAATATAACATCCGGTTAGTAATTGAGAGACAATTTTGAAAGCGAACTGAAAGTCGCCAAAGCGCGGAGTCTTGTTTTTCAGGGAGGTCTCGGTGCACCCGTATCAATCTCCACCCAATGAACAAAGCTGGTGAAGGTACTTATGCATGTTTTACTGTTGTACGCGTTGTATGTTGCATCCCGTAAATACATGTTTTTAGGGTATTTATGGTACTTGTGTTGTACTCCTTCACACAGACTGTTGCCGAGCGCTCTTGGCTTCAGCTGTTCGAAAAAGACAACTGGTGAATGGCGCACCCTATCGTTCGGTTGGGTTAGGTTTGGAGCGCAATCACAACACAAATTTTGTAGCTCTGGTGCAAACCAGCACCATTTCCGAGCTGAAAATGCTTTATTAAACGTGCTAGATCGGAAAAAATCCGGTCACCGGATTTTCGGAATGTCATGGAAATAGCCAAGTTCGGACTAGCCCGCAAAGAGCAGCGTTTTCAGGTCACCGTAGCATTGGCGCCATATTATTCAGCCCCGTGATGACGTCACAGCGTCATCTACCTAGAATGCAGTAATGCGGGGCTTGGTTATACTAAACAAAAAATTGTGCCTTGATTCAGAAATGCTCCTGGGCCAACATGAGCATCTTTCAAATGACAAAGCCACACCTGTCATATTTGGAAACCAGTACATTCCAAATCCCATAGGATGATTTAAAACTTGTCATACATGCATAGCATGAACAAGGAGAGCTCCACCAATCGATAACCAACAAGTTTACCCGATAAAAAGGCCGACACAACCGATAACTAGTCATGTTCACTCTTAGTATACAATACTTGACTTTCTCCCTGCTGTTTCGAGAAACATCACGAAGACCCGAGGTCTAATAATGCGTTATCTACAATCTAATAACAAAGAGGTACAGCATGGATCTCATGGCATTTCTTGTGTGTTTATGAATGTACTGGTACACAATTATAATCCATCACGACAGCCGATATCTGATTAGGATGACAGGAAGCACGTGACTCAAAAGAATGATCAGACAAGTTAGTTGGCCCTGAAATTTTACCCTGCGGCCCGATCAAGTTGAAACTTCTATGCATACATTCTGGGCTCCCAATAACGGTTCACACGATCTTGGCAGCCTGCTAGATCATGTGTTCAACTTCAGGTTTGCCTTGCTGATTTGTCGTGCATTAGCAAAGTTCACTGAGTGTGCAGCATGTAGCGGAATGTATGTTGAGTCGCCGTGAGCTTGACATGCGCACTTCATGCAACTTAGTCGCACTGTGTCGTTGGTGATGACCCAACAAGGTCATCAGTGTTGCCGCAGGGACACAGGCAGGCTGGCTGGCAGGGCAGGGACACGTACTTCCGTTAGCTACCCAGGAGCCGCTCGGGGCCCTTGGGCGCTCAGGAGTCCCACATGAGCCCATTTCCCTTAGAAGCTCTTTTGGAATCAGCGTGCAAGGATGATGGGATCAGCATGACCGGATGATGGGGGAGTGGCGTGCCATGATGGTGGAGACCGGCGCGGCAGAATGTTGGGGAGCGGCACGACAGGACGACGAGGGGCGGCGTGACAGTATGACGGGGGGCGGGGTGACAGTATGACGGGGGGCGGGGTGACAGTATGACGGGGGGCGGGGGTGACAGGATGACGGGGGGGGGCCGGGGGGTGACAGTATGACGGGGGGCGGGGAGACAGGATGACGGGGGGGCGGGGTGACAGTATGACGGGGGGGCGGGGTGACAGGATGACGGGGGGGCGGGGTGACAGTATGACGGGGGGCGGCGTGACAGTATGACGGGGGGCGGCGTGACAGTATGACGGGGGGCGGCGTGGCAGTATGACGGGGGGCGGCGTGACAGTATGACGGGGGGCGGCGTGACAGTATGACGGGGGGCGGGGTGACAGTATGACGGGGGGCGGGGTGACAGGATGATGAAGATCGGCGTGACAGGATGGTGGAAGATCGGCCTGGCAGAATGGTCCGGACAAGATAGTTTTGTCCTTATCAGCGGAATGGCATGTCTCTTGAAACATCAACTGCCCAAGTGGGGTATATGCTGTCTGCATGGATGGCATATAGGTGAGCTGCCCAGGTGGGGTATATGCTGTCTGCATGGATGGCATATAGGCGAGCTCCCTTCTGTCTGCATTGTTTGCCTGAATAAATTGTCTTTCATCTGCGTTAGCTGTGCAGATGGGCTGTGTTTTGTCTGCAGCTGTGCCACCCGTCAGCTGTGCACATCACCTGCCTATACGGCTTGTCTGCTGTCTGCAGGGACATCCCGGCACTCGTGAGCCCCAACACGTTCGTGGTCTCCCGCACCGCTGGCTATAGACTGGTCTCAGGCGCCCAATGGACTACCCCAGGGATTCAGTCACGCCTCAGCAGCGGCACCCTCCTCAGGTCAGCGTGGCACCGCGCCTGGAGAGTCTAGCTGAACCATTTCAGGTCCTGTGTAGCGTGGAACGCGGCAGTGAGGAGCCGGGCAGCGAGATTGCGACTGTGGCGATATGCTGGTCATCGTCTGCACACGTGACATTGGGCAAGCGCTATAGAAACAAACATGCGTGAAGCGAATGTGGTATGTGAGATCTAGTGGGAGCCGAACTCCTAAATACTTGTCCTTGTTTCGGAAAAGTTGAGTGTAGTGACTGTATAAGGTGGCATTTCCTGAATTCTAGTGATCCATTTTCTTCTTTTACGATGCAAATACTCTGAAAGCGACTTCTATTTTAGAAAACTACCGACTGTACGGAACATTTCAAAGGTCCCGCAAGAGGCGGGGTAGCCTCGATCGCGCGACGCCTTGTGGCCGTTCAACATTCTATGACGGCTTCACAGTCTGAGTGCTGTCAAGCGGTTAAGTGGGATCTAAATACGTTGGGATCGTATTTAATATAGGTAATGGATTAAGGTAATGAATGGCACGCTGAAACCCATGAAAAGTCCACTGTTGAGCTGGACTTAGTGCACCGCAGTTTCAGACTCATGTCTTAGGGAACACTCTGCATTCATCAAGAACCCGGATGCCAAGACAATTGCCAACAACTGCGAAGGCTTTTGTCTTGATTCCTTTTAATAAGGGAAATGGATGTTTGGCAAATTTTCGTTTTTAAAACCTCATGAGCGCCAGAGCCCTCATCTGAAATAGAAAAGAGAGATGCGTTCTGTTTTTTTTTGGGGGGGGGGGGGGTGGGGGAAGTACTCAAGTGTGGTTTATTTACATCGAACCGCTATTTCGGTACCTATTGGCGTGCCATTCACGTGGTTGTTATAAATGCCATTCATGCCCATTCATTCATACCCGTAGAATATAAAACAAAATGTGCCAAAATACAGGCCTTTCGTAACTGGCAAAGCCGTTGTGCAAAGACAAAACCGCGTATCTCACGTTTTAGCAATTTGGTATGGGTAGTTTTGCTTTGCAAAACGTAAGAGAGATGTCTTGGATAAGTCTGGATGTGTATGTCTGTAATGTCTTCTAGGATAAGAAAAACAACATCCATATTTTTTGACACAGGGTATATGCATCGATTAACCCTTTCGTAACCAACTATTCAAATACCAGCTATCACATGTCTGGCATGTCATGCTGCAGAGTACTAGAGCTCCCTACGTGTGATAACGGGCGCAAAATGACCTCAGTGGTCGGCATGCTCTTAAACATGAGCAACTAAATGAGATGGGCCACCAACAACGCCACCAACATTGACAGCATTATCCTAAATGTGCCGTGATAGGACCTAGAAGTAAGCAAAAAATGACAACGTAACAACAATTTTAATTGAAGTACATGAATTTCTTCAGTCTTACCATCACTGCGTTACTACGGGCATAGTCTACACATTAACGAAGCGCCCTTTGAAAATGAAATAATAGCCTTCCCACGACGGATCACGGCGCAAAACATACTTAAAACCTCTAAAAACCTTTCAGCGTCTGCTTTATAGCTCAACGTCTTTTATCAGTGATTTTCGGCAGAGTGTTGCGCATGCATTTAAAGCATTTGTGTAACGACGCATAATTTGATGAAATTACTGTCAGCTGGCTACTTGCAAAATCGTTAAGCAAATGTAAATCCTTGCAATATCACAGGCATGGGAGGACACAAGGGGCATGTGTCCCCCCCCCTTAAGTTCCGAGGGGTCCTGCGTGCAACTCGGGGCCTGCGAGTAAGGGCCAGATTTGAGGGCCCGAAAAGCCGGTGGGAGGTCATATATAGGGGCTCGGCCCCTACGGCTGGGCACCTCAGTACTATCCAGAGTTCACTGCGCGCTGATCAGGGGCCCCCGCTGAGGGGATAGGGGCCTATATGTCGGTCAGACACCACCAATAACGCACAGTCGGCTCCGTATCGGCATGGGCCTGAAGGCCCATTCCTCAAGCAGGGGTAAAGTAGGGGCCAGAGATTTGAATTGTTTGGGACAAGCGTTTGTCACGGGGCCACACAGCGCCTAATAGACGCCCTGTGTTGGGAAAGGACCCAATTCGGCCAGAGGCAGTGTTCGAGAAGGCCCGAACAGCCTGGAGGGCCCGCCGGGACCAACGATCAAGGGCCTAATTGGAGAGCTTGAGGGCAGGAAGTGCTGGTTGGGTCTTGTTCAAGGGCTCCAGCCTGCGGGACGGGACCTCAAATGACAGTTCAGCGCCTTTTGCGCCGATCGGGGACACCCTGAGTCTATATGGACCAATAAGTCGGTCATGCACCACCAGTACCGCTTAGTTAGCTCCGTGTCGGCATGGATCTGAGGGCCCACTTCCTATCAGGTGCAAAGCCGGGCACCAATTCACATTGGTCTCTGGGACCCCTTCATCTTTGAGAGGCCCGCAAAGCTTAACAGAGGGTCCTGTGTTCGCAAGGGGCCCCGGGCCGACAAAGGGCAGTGTTCGGTGGGGTGGGTAGTTCAACGGAACCATCAATCAAAGGCCCGGTTGGAGGGCATAAAGGCCCGAAGGACTGGCTGTGGGTCGCATACGGAATCGCGATCCGTAGGGCCGTGCCCTGAAATATCAGTCCGAAATCCTCTTTCACCGTTTGAGGACTCTGAGACCATGCGGGTGTCTCGGTCGGCCAGAGGCCGGAGACCAGACGAACACCGAACAGCTGGCTCACCGTCTGTCTGAACCCTGAGGGCACATTTCCAAGCATGAGCAGAGACGGGGTCCACCACTTGCATCGGTCTCGATCCCTGAAGCAATGGTCGGGGTCGCAGTGTCAGTCATGGGCCCACAGTGCCTAACAGCGGATCACGTGTCGGCTAGTGGACCGATTCGGTCACGGGCTTTGTTTGGGAAGGCCCGAATAGGGCCGAAGGACACCTCCGGACTAAAGGTCAAGAGCCTCATTGAAAGGCTTAATGGCCCGAAGGGTCATTAAGTCACTGCAAGTCACATTAAGGAGTCATCAAGAGAAGGGTTATTAAGGAGAAGGGTCATTAAGTCACGTCCGTAGGGCCGTGATCTCAAATGTCGGTTCGAGTTTCTCTTGTACCGTTTGGGGAGCCCTGGGACAGAGAGATCCTCTTTTTCGACCAGAGATCACCAATGCCGAACAGTCAGCTCCGTGTCGGTCTGAGCTGTTGGGGCCCATTTCCTAAGGAGGCACAAGGCCGGGCCGGCGATTTGCATTGGTCAGCACCCTGTGATATGTGGGGCCCATGTATTGGTTGGGGACCCAGTGCCTAACAGGATGTTTTGTGCTCACAAAAGGCCTCGTGTCGGTCAGGAGAATATTTGCTTGACAGGGACGGGGACGGGTCCCTGAACGACACAGGACCTCTTACGTTGGTCGGGCCTCCTGTTAATGAAAATAGTATAACTTGGGATGAGTGTTAACACTGAGAACATGAAAGGGTTTTGCACCAGTCAGTGCCGCAGTATCGAGCGTTGAGCCCTCCATCCCAATTCCAGCATGGGCCCATTAGGTCAAACTGGAATCTCCGCGCCAATTATTGAAACACCTATGGCGATCACGGATGTTCTTGCGTCAGTGCGGGTTCCTGCGTCGATCCGAGGCCAACCGCGCGGGTCAGAGGGCCTCCCACTTCAGGAGGGGACCAGTGTGATATGATGTAGCCCTCGCAGGGCCTCCGGGTTGACCAGAGGATTACGCCGCGTGTCGCCAGAAGGGCAGCTAGGAGGCACCCCGCGCTAGGACGGAATGGCCCTTCAGCTCCTGACCGGGAACAGTAATGTGCCCCCTAGTGTTCTACTCAAGAGGCCCCTTGCCCGGAAAGGAATAAAGGGTCTCGCTCGTGTTGAAGAGTGGATCGAAATGACTTAAAAAACAAACAGGGCCATCCCATGATTGTCTGAGAACGTCCATTCTTTTCCAGAATCGCTAAGAAAAGCAACTTACGTCAAAAGGTTTCAGCATGCGCAGCCAAAATCTCGGGAGCATGGACGGCGATGGTCTGGGTCACAGTTTCCACAAAACCGAACTGCGTCGGCCACTATAGATAACACCACGCGTCCCACGCGAGAACGACCGTGATGAATAAATGGTTTCAAATGTCTCAAAATTACTTCGAACCACCCAAAGATAATGCCTGGCACATGTTTTCACAACTTTAAGATTGTTCTCTGCACAGATAAACAGTTACAGTAACACAAAAAATAGACATTCTTCCTTTTCCCCTCTAACTCCACCACCAGATTCAAGCCAGCAGCAATTATTGGCGCTGTAAATGTCAATCCTTCACAGCATCAGTATAAAAATCGCAGCGCCGAAATATATGCTCGCACTTCCTTCTAAACGTACGATTTGATATTCCAAAGCATCCAAAGGTACTTTTTCAGATTCATCATTTTTGTCCATCCGTAAGCCACGGCTTACGTTTAGCCATGAAGCCGTCGGTGCGCGGCCTATGGAGACTGCGACGCCCGGAATGGAGATTTTTCCAAGGTTTGCGGGCGCGCACGTTCACAAGTGCGCACCTGATTTGTATCCCAAATCGATTCTGGCTGAATGTTGAACATTTTTGGACAAACATGGCTTAGCCAATTCAATGCAATTGGCTGCCCTATTTCTATTTACAATGTGCATTCGCGGAGTCCCGAAAATCTCTGTAGAACCCAGATAAAAGTTCTGGAGAAGCCTCCGAGCTCGTACCAGTTTAGAAATAGTCCACTGGACCATTCTAAAATTGAGAGCGCCGGCTATTTATTTCATGCAATCGTTTAAAGCATGATTTGTTCAGTTCATGGACCATAAAATGAGGTCAGTTATTCAGCGGTAGCTTCTGCGTTCTATTCCAGTCATAGAAGGAAAAATGGAAAAAATGTCAAAGAAAAGCACGCCCTTATTAACAAACGGGCTTCATCCGGTGATTTGGGGCCCTTTGTCAGCTTCCCCCCCCCCCTCCCCGTGCCAAAGCTCTGGCTGCGCGACTGTATCCTTGTAGCGTCCCTGTCCATAGGTATGCAGTACTTACAGAACTTACTACAGTATTTACAGGAGCTTGCAGGGCTTACATACCTTAGCATGATCAAAGATGAATGGTCCCTGAATGAAATTATCCCAAAAGTCCGCTTTGCTTCACACAGCAACGACAAAATCAATGATAGAGCAGCCCGCATCCAGCGCCTTCGACCAATGCGCATTGCTCGTTGTCAGTCATAGTATTTTCCTAGAATTTGGATGGACTAAAGGCATGGGCTGAAGAAATATCCATAAAATATCTTGTTTAACGTAAAAGCATTCTTAAATGAATTCATGTGGTTTGCCTGCTGCGTGTTACTGAAATGACATGAAAATTGCAATTTTCCCTTGTCAGAGTGTTTAGTATGTGCTAAAATTTCTCAGTAACATTAAAAAGTAATTTCAAAAGCTTTTCAGTGCATTAATCCTTCGCCAAAACAGATGATAAGCTTCCCTTCACTATTTGCACTATGTGAAGGAGCCAAATAGTTTAGACAATTCCAAAGCATTGCACCAAGAATGGTGATTTTCGTTGGCTTATGTGCGGTTCATAAAAAATGGTGTCGCTATTGTCACAGAGCCGATGCTATTCCGTGCTTGCTCACGCATGCGCGTGATGAAATGCGTTTCTTACGTGAGCCGTTTCAGAACAATCTGACGGGAGGATACTACGGTAACCGTTTCAGATTTGATGATGCACGAATACGCGGAAATTATACACCAAACTGTGGACCAGCAAGGTTTAGAGCCGTGCGACGCGTCGATGAGGACCTAGGAGCACATGAGAGCACGCGATGGTGGCACGAATACTATCCTTCAACCTATTTTAGCGAAAAACGTTTATGGAGTAAAACCTAACTTGAACTTTGCCCTCATTTTATAAGCTACATTGTTCATTCGGTTTTCTTTAAGCCGACACGTAGTTTAAGACCAATCTACTGCCTTTCAAACCGATGAGGAAACCGTCAGAATCTTTTTAAGATCGGTCGCGAATCAAACTTGACCATTGAGAGATCACGCAGGCAGGTACGCCATAAGCCGACTGGCCGGTATCGGGTGACCGGACGAGGTCGACTCACTCCGGCGGGAACTGTGACGGTGACCTGGAAGCCATTCATTCCAATGGAAGCCGTTCATTTCGATATTAAAAACGGTCATTTAGACATTCAGATTTAGAAGAGCATCTGAATGACAAACGCGTAATAATTGATCTCTGTTCCTGCCATTCTTGCCGAGTCGCGTAGACGGCAGCGTCGTGCGTTCCGAGTGCTCACAGCACATCGATAGCCTTCATATGAAATTGGGTTGGAACTCATCATGAGAAGAAAAGGTGCTCTGAACTAAAGCGCCTTATTTTGGTCGATAAATTCGTATCTTATGTCATACCGATTTAAACAAAATCTAATACACCATGTCTCCAAAAAATAAGGTCAAAGGTCAAACTAGTTCACCATATGTATCTTATTTAACTGGAGGGCTGCATTGACTCATGGCCCGAAAAATGTAGATATCAAAAGCTTTCTGGCTCACTTTTCCATAACAACCCATTCGGAAACGGTTTTTGCGAGAACAAGTTGAAAAAATAGGGTTCGTGAGGTGATTGCGTATGTTTCTCCGCTGCTAGTTCCTTTCGGTACGCCGTACGGCTCTAAAGCTTCCAGAATTATGTCTTAGCTGTAGTAGTATATCAATCATGTCCTTACCAAAATTGAAGGAGGCGCTGAAAAATACAAATAGGGTAGAAATAGGTACTGATCACTTAAAAGACACTAATGCAATACACGACATGATAAGAAAATCTTGTTGTACTTCACTGCTTGGATGCTATCAGTGGCTTGTCTCGGTACTAAATCCTAACTCTTTGATATCTCCATCCAACTAAATGTCTATTTCGGATGCAAACGATGTTTTTTTTGTAATAAATGTGCGATGTTTTGGAAAATCTAGTCATCACACGCTGAAAATGACAACATGATGTCTAGGACAACCTTCCTTCACGATATACGTACTATATATAAAAATGAACCACGACCCAGAACTACCGTGAACTTGATATTGCTAGGGGGTGTCTTACGTGCGATAGTATTGTCCAAACGAAAAGTAACGTTGTGCTGCAATGTAAAACGCAAAGATTAGATTCAGAAATGAATATAATAATTATGCTTAAAATATGCTATTGGTGAAACGGCTGCACTATCCCGCGCTATTAGTACTTATGACAGATCCTAAGGACTTATCAGGGCATGTTTTTGTGCTTCAGAAGTAGGACATCCTCTTGAAATGCACCTATCCTTAACGCACCAATGGGACACTCCCTATCCGCGGATGATTTGTCGTGGGCTGATACATGACAGCATGCTTTACAATATGCACGGAATGGGAAAATTTTCGCATGGCGAACACGTAGGTGGCCAGGTGTTCTGTGTATTTGGTACCTGAAATACACGATCCAAAACGCAACAAATATGGCTAATAACAATAGAATGTAAACATAACAAAATGAATAGGTCATACCGAACACCTTAATAGACATACTTCAAAGAGTTCAGTAAAAATATATCATACTGAGAACCTCAGAGTTCTCTTTCAGAAGTGGGCTGGCCGCCACCACTGAGCGGGCTCGTACCTGTGCGGCAGGGTGCGCGGCATCAGGGCGTACGTGCGGCACATGTGCTGGTCTGTGGCGATCGGGCTACAAAGGCGACTGCAGCAGCGCAAGGTCACCTGCGAAAGGGAGCGGCGCGCTATGCAGACGCTGTTCGCCTATCTCGACCGGCGCCAACATGACGCCCTCACTGCCACTGACTCGGTACGTCTGGCCGGCGGGGGGGGGGGGGACTTGCCGCTAATGCGGTGATGTGGCACGTGCGACGTGAATGGGAGCGCTCGCCACCGACACGGCACGTGTGGTGTGAATGGGAGCGCTCGCCACCGATACGGCACGTGTGGTGTGAATGGGAGCGCTCGCCACCGACACGGCACGTGTGTTGTGAATGGGAGCGCTCGCCACCGACACGGCACGTGTGGTGTGAATGGGAGCGCTCGCCACCGACACGGCACGTGTGGTGTGAATGGGAGCGCTCGCCACCGACACGGCACGTGTGGTGTGAATGGGAGCGCCCGCCACCGACACGGCACGTGTGGTGTGAATGGGAGCGCTCGCCACCGACACGGCACGTGTGTTGTGAATGGGAGCGCTCGCCACCGACACGGCACGTGTGGTGTGAATGGGAGCGCTCGCCACCGACACGGCACGTGTGGTGTGAATGGGAGCGCTCGCCACCGACACGGCACGTGTGGTGTGAATGGGAGCGCTCGCCACCGACACGGCACGTGTGGTGTGAATGGGAGCGCTCGCCACCGACACGGCACGTGTGGTGTGAATGGGAACGCTCGCCACCGACACGGTACGTGTGGTGTGAATGGGAGCGCTCGCCACCGACACGGCACGTGTGGTGTGAATGGGAGCGCTCACCACCGACACGGTACGTATGGTGTGAATGGGAGCGCTCGCCACCGACACGGTACGTGTGGTGTGAATGGGAGCGCTCGCCACCGACACGGCACGTGTGGTGTGAATGGGAGCGCTCGCCACCGACACGGTACGTGTGGTGTGAATGGGAGCGCTCACCACCGACACGGTACGTGTGGTGTGAATGGGAGCGCTCGCCACCGACACGGCACGTGTGGTGTGAATGGGAGCGGTCGCCACCGACACGGCACGTGTGGCATGAATGGGAGCGCTCGCCACCGGCATGGTCAAGCCAGCCCCATCACTCCACTGATCTGCAGATATATTTTATAGGTAACTACAGAATAAATGGTATTAGAGCTCCGGCTCCCGAAGATTTTCTTAGCCTCATCAACTTTGTCATGGTGCGTAGAGTGGTTCATGTTCATTGCAATGCATTTTGAATCACTATTAAATGTACGGCATGGTGTTACATGATCTTTGTGTACCGTAACGCGTGATGCTACCTTCAGATTCTGCTTGCGTACTCACGCTTCAGCGAGTCTGTCCTGGAGGGTGAGATGCGAGCCCTGAACTCCTGCGCGCCGCTCCGCTGCCAGCATCACGTGATACCCATCGGCTGTAACAGCTGGCGCTGTCAGCTCCAGCTCTTCCTTCTGCACGAGCTGTGCAGGTACCGAAAGAGATACATCTAGCCAGGGGACCGGCCTACCGACAGCGATGGCCAACCGCATAGTCTGCGTTCACGTGCCTAACTATAACCCAGTCCGCATCTGCATGAAATGTATGTGTCCAAATCTAAACACAGCAATGGCAAGTGGCTGCTAGAGAAATTGCATTGATTTTGGTTTTGATTGCTCTCGATTGTATGTGAGTCCTAGACCACGCTATTTCTCTCGAAAAGTCATTTCATGTATCCAAGGCTTGACCTACATACGTGTGCCATCGACTTATTATGCCCCGAAGGCTATCGTCTTAATATAAATCTCAGAGGTGATTGGAGGGATGAGTCAAGACTTGGTTTCCCCAACGATTATAGTTTTTATACTGCCTTTAGAAATCTTGGAGGTTTGGATCGAATACTGAGAGGACCGAGACCAACGTTGGGAGAGCCTGTTCAAAGGGCCACACCTGGACCTTTCCCCATGGCTTGGTCCGCTTGTCCACCGGAAGTCGCTTTCTCTCCCGTTTTCTTTCACTGCAATGTTTGATTGGCTAGTGCATGATATAACAGGTGATTTTAATTATGTATTGCATGATTTGGGAGCGCATGCAGAGGGTTTGTTCCAATGCGCGCCGGCTTACAAACCATGTGAGTTCTGACAGGTTTATGTAATCCTAAGGCTACAGCCTATATCCATGAATGTTTGTCAGCCCGTCCGCTGCCATTCCGTCGCAGTCCCATCCGACCGCGGCTCGCTTCCTTCAGGCAGGTGGTCGAGGCAGAGCACCTGTACGTCTTCTCGCCAACGCCCGAGTCGTGCGGCCCGCCGGCGGCCGAGCAGTGAGGTGGGAGGACTCCGCGGCCGCCACCGGGCCGCGGCGCCTGAGGGGCCGCCGCCAGCGCCCCAGGTGAGCAATGACGTAACGCGGTGACGATGACGTCACACGGCCGCGGCCAAACATCTGCAACCGCAGGGTTCAGTGCTGGTTAACGGGGGAGGCACGTCGCATCCAAGAGCTTCACATGCTAGCCGTTTTCATTAAGGATTACGGAGCAAACTTCTTGAAATGAACTAAATTATTTGGTGTTGGTTTTCTACCCACACCCTTTATCAACGATTTTCGGCTACAAATGCTTCGCAGAGATTTAAAAACGGGTTGGTAAGGACGCAGAATTTCATAGAATTGCAGCTGACTGGTTATAAGCAAGACCATGCTTTCGCGGACAGGCATGGTGCCAGACTTCTTCCTGCCGAAAATTTTAAAAACGCTTTAAAAATGTTCGGTTGCATCTCTGACGCAGATGAGACAACACAAATTCCTCTACCGTTGTAGTGTCCCCCTCATAGGCATGCAGTGCTGACAGAGCTTACATTACTTACTACTTACAGAGCTTGCTCATAGTACTTACAGAGTTAGCAAGGCTTACATACCTTTAACCGATATGACAATATTAAGCGTTGAATGGACTGTTCCTCAAGCCTGCCTTGCTCCATACAGCTCTCATCTAAACGATAATGGAGCAGCTGGCATCTAACGCATTCGAGTGACGCAAATACTTATTGCCAGGCCTAGCTTTTTCCAAGAAGGTTAAACTAAAGACATGTACTGAAGAAATGTCTGCAAAGGGTCTCGTTCAATATAACAAATATATTCTTACTTGGTTACATGTCGTTTACCTATTGAATGTTAATGAGATTGCATCAAAAATTATATTTTCCATGCCAAGTGTTTAGTATGCACTAAAATCAAATAGAAACGTTAAAAAAAGTATTTCAAAGTTTTTCAATGCATGGATGCGTAGTGGAAACGAAAACAGAGCTTTATGCGTGTTTTGTTCAGAGAGCGCTAGATTTCATACCACACAGAGCTGGTCTCGATTTAACGGCAGCACTTCGGTGCCTCTCAGGACCTCAGAAGCCTCTCTATAGGACCCGTGACACAGGCTCAGTGTGTCGCGAAGTCATTTAGCCTGAAACTCGTGCCGGTTTCAGAGGCGGGCTAGTAATGACAAGAAGGCGTCAAGCAGCAACGTCAGGAGGGCGATTTCGGGGAGATTCGATGATAACAAAGACCCACCGCGCTACTCGAGGATAAGTGCGGCTCGTCGCTCCACCGGGGGATGGCCACGGCCCGCCGCCGCACGAAGACGACGGGGTGGGCGCCGAACGCACTCCGCGCGTTTCGCCTCATAGTAACGCGTGTTGTGCTTGGCTGTATTTTATGACCTGACTATGCAAGCAATTTATATGGAGCGTCCCTGTTTGAAACGTATTGTAGCGTTTGTTTAGTTAAACTGGACAAACCAGACAGTGATAGCAGCGGCGTTACCTGTCAAATATAATAAGAACTAGGTGAGTTGTTTTATGAAGCTGCGAGGAACATTACCTATGCGTAGAATGATTATCTTGGCTTTGTTCTCCCTTGGTAGCAACAGAAAGCTATGAAATCGAGGTGCATGTATTGGTAGTTCGGAACAGGCCTTTGTCTTAACAGCTATTGTGCAATAGACTGATCGGTGTGCTGAATGCTATGTTACTAATGATACTGATGTCTCCAATCAAACCACCTTGAATTTTGATCGTCACTTGAAGTGCACCATATTTGTTTCAATAGGCCAGCGGCCGAAGCATAAATGCACTGCTATTTGTAACTTTTTCCATGCCAATGAGGGGTAAGGCCCAGAGCAGGGCTTTATAATTATTGACTGTGCGTATAGTACCACGTGGCATGGGCATCAACAGCATTCCCAACAGATAATGTGTTTCATACTGTGACTCGGTTAACACAGCCCAGCTTACACTAAGAGAGGAATATTGGACGCAGGGTATGGTGAAAACACCTTTCGTGCTATCAACCTTTGAACTCATTAATCTATTTCAGCGGGTTCGATGACTGGTAAGATTGCACGTCGACTCAAATGGCCAATGCAGCCAACGCGCCCATAAAACCCAACAACTAACTAAGTTCACTCGTTCTTCAGCCACGTTGTCAATCTGCTTATCCTACCCGCGAACCAGTTCATTGCGCCAAATGATGACTGCCAATGCCAAACGGAATTCAGCTGTAGAAGACGAGCCAACTGATATACCAACGCGCGCTGTGGCCAAAAATAAATACATGGGGTTCTACCTTTCGGCGTCAGGGAGGACCTGGAGCGCATCGGCGGTAGATGAGCGCTCGTGCAGAAGAAAAGCCGCCGTGAGAGGTGGACAGCCGAAAGGCTAGCGCGAGACACGGAGCATCGCTGCGTCGTGCCCGGTGCTCGTCAGGAATGTGCTCGCCCCGCGAGCCCAGGACGTCTGCACACTGCGCAGTGTGTTGAATACCGCGGACAGTGATGACTGAGTAAGACAGAAAAAATAGGAAAAGGTGGGTTTGCAGCCTGTATATAATGCTGGCCTTGTTTTAAATACTGTACAACCTTTCAGCCGTATGTCGTTTACTTCCTCTCATGACAGCATGGCAACAATGTGTTTGAATAATCTTTGTTTCGAACCTCTAGGTGAATCAGGGAGCATACGAACGTTACGTTTTTGGGCGCTACGCTCAGGGCATCAAAAGTGCCTTTTCTGACACAGGCGAAATTTGGAACAGCTTAAATTTTCACCTGTACTCCAGTTTGTCTTAAATTGTTGCAATATACCTAAAAATGCTACGAACCGCACGAAACAAAGAAGATAAAACGCAATACGTTGCATCTCAGTGCACAGGTGGCCGGTGGATGGGGTAAAAAACTTCTGATTTACCGGATATGATCGGTAGCAAAAACTGCCACCTTTGTGAACCAATTGGTGACAGAATCGCAAAGATGAAAACAAATATCAACGGGCCGAACCATATTACAACAGTTCATTCCAGTTATACGAAGCTCAAAGCTTAGTATTGGTCTATACCCGCTAACGCTTGCGGCGTGACCATGTGTAGAGTACATGTCGAAACGTTGACGTTTGACTGTATGAGCAAGTTGAGCCATGATATGACATGCTGCCAAAGACAGTAGCTTTAATCAGGATAGTTTTCAGCAGGTGGCAGACACATGCTACAAACTACACTATATCAGTGCTGACGTTACGAATCAGCCGCGATATAGTGTTTTTCCAACAACCCTCAGATCAGTGCTTTTCTCAGATTTTTTCAGCCAAGATTCACTTCACATACTCAACAGTATAACATGCCAATAAACTAGGCTCATAACTATTCGTAAGAATTGAAGCTGGCCACAGCATCTTGCGACGAGCATGATCAGTTTGCTACGCAGCGTTTTAAAGCTTCGGCCATTTGGGAAAGATAGGCTCGATTGCTTGCCACGCGGTAGTGCGTTGGCGCTGCAAGGCAGTGGGCTGCTGTTAGTTGTGTCATGGGTGTAGGAACGGGGAGAGGGGGGGAAGGGGGTCATAGGCCCCCACTTTTCAAGGTGGGACCCGAAATGCCTTCCGCCCTTTTTCAAATAAAAAAAAAACGTTTAGTTTGCTTTTGTACTACCTTAAACATACATGCCGATTTACCAACCTCATCAAGCATCGTTTTCAATATGCTTCATCCCTTTCGTTTGTCCATTGGCCATGATATAACATCATAGCCTCGGACCCGACGCCGCGCGGCCTATGGAGACTGTAACGCAGGGCATCGAGGCTGTTGTTGCTGAGGTTGGCGAGCGCGCATGTTCAAAACCATGTTACATGATTTTCATCAGTGATCAATTCTGACTTAACACTGAACATATTAAAACGAACACGGATCTGCCAGGCCGATGCAGTTTTTTCGACCCCATATCGATCTACAACCTATGTTCAGGGGATCCTCAATATCTCTGAAGAAAACCGAACAGCGCTTGCCAACGCAAGTGACACCAGGCGGCGGACGCCGTGTCGATCTGTCCTCTGAAGATAAACGGTTACAGCAACATGAAAAATAGAGACTCTATCCTTACTGTTCCAGTTACAGCATCATATTTAAGCACAGATTTGCGGTGCTGTAAGGGCCAATCCGATCATCATTATCACCATCAAAATCTCCGCGGTGCCACTGCAATGGACGGGGCTTGGGTCATAAATCAATGAGGAACCGGGCCCTGTAGTTCCCGCCCTGGGTCGCGTTCTCCGCTGCCAAGTGTCGCTCACAAAACGCAGACTATGACGTCCAAGCTAATAGCATCACGACGGCTCCAACGGCTTGGAGTCACGATCATGTGCTGTAAATATTTGTGACGTCATTGGCAGAAGCCTCAAGTAGATGCTTCGCCAATGGGGTAAGTGGTCTTGGCAACGTACTATCAAGGAAGCCGCATTGGCGGCTCAGCCGTTCACCATTGTTTCACACGAAGACAGAGCCATTGTAGCACACATACGGCCCGATGTCTACGGACCTGGCTATCGCCCGCATCGCGTCTAAGGATTCGTAGATTCGCTGCGGGGCACACGCGACCACAAATAAAGCTGGCCGTTGGCTCGCTCCACGCCGTCGAGATGTGACCGGCCCGGCAAAGGGGCCTGTCCGGCCCTCGGCCAATCAGCACCGGCGGAGACGGATGGTCCCGGTCGGAGTCGCCAACGGAGAGTCTGGGCATTTAGCGAAATATTCGTCTGCAACGTGACGTGTATATCAAAGTATGCGCTATTTTGGGTCAACGCCCGCAGTAGATTCATTTCCAGATCGAAAGCTGCCGAACAGGGTTCATTTATCTCAAGATGCGTATAATCAGCGTCCGTGACCTGCATTCCCAGAACCCTCAAATTTAACTTGTAAAACTCCTTCAACGCAATCCAAACATGTTTGATTACTTCGCGCGCTGCAGGCGATGCCATAGTAGCATGGCAAATTAAGCAAGATGATTGGTAATATATATTTCCCGCCGCGCCGAAAACGCGATTTGTACAAAATTCCCCCATCCTAAGCCCACACATGTAGCTGTCATAACGTGGCAGTGGGCACCCGTGCCTTTACCTTGCTCGAAAACACGAGCTGCCAATGCAGTTCACCGAGCACCGCGCCGACAGCATCAAAGGCCACCACTGTGTCGCCAAGCAACATCTCAGAACAGCGCTGGCATTTGTACCAAAGACAATGGCGTCT
Source organism: Pollicipes pollicipes (assembly GCF_011947565.3). Classification (NCBI taxonomy): domain Eukaryota; kingdom Metazoa; phylum Arthropoda; class Thecostraca; order Pollicipedomorpha; family Pollicipedidae; genus Pollicipes; species Pollicipes pollicipes. Next base: position 14,852,914 of record NW_023596746.1, read on the forward strand.
TTGACGCTCTTGCTAGCGAAGCGACACGATCCAAACTGGACACGGCTAGCCACGATCAGCCGCGCTGCTCCATCGCTGGCAGCTACACACGTGCCACTGGTGTTTCATACCCTGTATCCAGCGCACCACAGCTTGTCTGCAGCTGCCGTCCCAGGACGGACTGGCGCGCAGGAGAAACCCGACATGACCGGTGGCTCCGCTGGCTGCCGTGCGGGGGCTGACCCAGCTACGTCACGCGGCGATGACGTGTGAACAGGTACGTGAACAGGTCATGGCGAACCGCATCAGCCACCAATACTGACCCCAATACCAGGAATCCTGGCGCGCGCATCACGCTGTAAGTATATGATATACAGAAGTTGACTAGACCCCACTATGGTAGCATACATCCCAATGTCTATAAAAATCGGGTAAGTTCCAGCACAAACAAGACTCCACCTAACGGTCGACGTCGCGATAAATGATCCGACTACGCCCCACTCTAAGGCCCGCGCGGTGGCCGTGCTGCGGGCACCGGCGTCGCGGTGCCGGCTCCGCCAAGCGCAGCCCCGGGTTGGGGGCGACAGTGCAGGTTCGCAGACGACTGTGCTGACTTAGCACGGTGACTGGGAAGCGCAGTAGCTGTCCCACACCAACCGGGCCGCCACCACGTCCTCCACGGCCATGCCTGGAACACAATGCACCACCTGTCATTGTCGCACATCGGGTAACGGGTAATGACCAGGCGCGTGATGGACACGAGCCCCTGTCCAGGTCCGGTCAGTCACTAGTCAGTGAGCACTGGCCAATGGTCAGAGGCTACCCCCGGCTCATCCTTGATTTTAGCAGCACGCCACGTGTGGACTTATGCTGTTCGCGGCAAGTGGAAATACGTACCTCCTCCCAAGCTAGCAAGCTGATTTTAGACATCGTTCTAGGTTTCTGAAACCACCTCTTACCGAACGACAGGAACGCAGTAACGCCGCCGCTCTTCACGGGAAGTGTTTCATTTAAAACTTCGCCAACTTCCCCATAGATGTCGACATTTATCGGGCCCATCTCACGGGCGGCCCCCTCCCGGCTGTCGGTGTAGACAGTGGCGCGTCGCAGAAGGGCCGGCTCCAGCTCCGTCTTGTGGGGCACGCGGCCCCCAACCACTGGGCCGACAGCGCGCAGAGGTTAGCCAGGGTGTAGGCCCGTCAGGCTCTGCACGCACCCCGTCCTTTGCGATATCAAAATATCCTCATAAAGACAACTATGTTGTACAATTGAGCAAATTATTTTCATTTGCTTGACCTTCATCGATTTCCTCTGGAAACATTTTCTCGCACGCGTGTAAATACTTTTTGGCGCGTTATGGTAGTCACAATGTGACGTTACACCAACATATGATGCCGATAGCAACAGAAAGTCAGGTTAAAACAAATCTTACAGCCACGGTTGTTCAGAGTGGCAACGTCCATGTTATGAACTATATGAAGGCTTCCTACTGCGCGAAAAACAAGCATTTAGGGTCATCTCACACGTTGCTGTGTTCGCAATGTCACGAGAGGTCAATTTAGACTACCGCTGAACTCATGTAAGTTCTCAGTTAAAATGTTACATAGACTACCCATCAGCTCCTCCAAGGCCATCGCTTATGAAATATGCAATCACAACTGTTCAAAGCGAACGGCAACGCAAGCGTTGTGAAAGGAATTTCAAGGCTGTCCTGACCTCGACGCCCAAAGCTTGCATCGTAGAACTTTATGTTGAAAGGTCTTATACGACCCTGAGCATGACTGACGGCGGATGGCTGCCTGTGATGTGGTCCAACTTAACACTACAGACTGCAGCGAGCCAACAGGTGCAATTCGCACTGCGGGATTGATTTCCAGTTGCGATTGCATGGAGTTCAAAACACTTCAGAATTGTTGGACTGACCTTGACCTATGACATCTCCATGACCCCCATTCCAAATTTTGTCGTTAAAGTGAGCGTAGCCGGCGTATGCTTGACTCCGGAGTTATATGGGCGAGTGTCAACGCCCCCCCCCCCCCATTCTCTGCAAGTGGAGGGTGGTCTCACACCACTGTGAGTCATAAAATAATATGACTGGAAGTTAGAGGAGAATATAACTTGCCACCACCTCTGACCCGAAGTCACTAATTTGGGTCATGCGGTGTACTGAGGAGTGCAGACATGCAGCAGGACAATTCAGATGATTTTGTTCAGTGCAGATCACTGTGTTTAGGAGTTCAATTTCCTCAAAGGGATCCCTCATAAAGCTTCATATAAAGTAAACACCCCGACCGGTATTGCCTGTCCTAGAGTGCAGGAATGCAAGAACACATCAAATATAAGCTACCTGAGATTATGCAGGCAAGAGCTAAAAGCGGCCTGCGCTTGTAATTTACAGAATTACCGTTGATATGGACGCCATCCTTGCCGACCCAGTTGTCCATGAGAATGGGATCGGGGGAAGCCGTGGTGGTGTTGATGACGTCCGCACCATCTACACACAGCCGGGCAGACTCGTAGTACACAAACCGGACGCCAGGGAACTCATCAGCCAGAGATGAAGTCAGCTGAGTGGCCGCTACGGCGTTTCGAGCAGAAATTCGTACCTGGCCGGGAGCAGAAGTGACACTGCTCACGGATATGTGACAAGATAGATAAGACGATATACCGTGGCATAAGATCATTAAAGTGCGGTTATTCCCATTAGGAGGGCAAACAGGAAATGACAATGTCATTAACGTATGCATGGTTAATTAAGGATAATGAAGTGTCAATATGGTCAAATCACAAAAAAATTAGATATATCCCAACGATATTGGAGTTTGGACATCGCCATACCAGTGATGGTTACATCTAGTTACACCATACATGAACATATCACGCACGACAGCTCCACAATAACAACCACCGCGAAAGTTCGCCTGGAACACACCAGTAAGATAACGAATACGTGCCTCAGTAAAGTGAATTCACTCAGTAGAAAAGAGTTGATGTTTTTCCTGTGATCCAGCACTGAATCAAAATAAAACTTGAACCAAATATGTGGTTCAATCACTGCCATACGCTTTAGTTACAGAGTAATTTGCAGGCTGTACGCAGTGCAACACCCTATCGATCAGAACATGCTTAAACTAAACTAAAATACATTTCCAAGTGACATGGAAAATGCAATTTCATACAGGAGCCTTGCATCACTACCCAGGTTGCTGGCAGATCAACACACTGCTAATTGGGGCACTGGCCAATAAGGCAGAGCGCGGCCATTCACACACACACTTGCACTATGGACGCCCACGACATTGACAGACGGCACGGCAACCATTTTACCAATGCATTTATAAAGGAGATCGCATCAGAACTATTAAGTCTTAACGAGACAAATCCCTTAAGACTGATTTGGCCTTGCAATAGTAACCACAGTGACGAGGTCCAGAATGCCGCAGTGTTCAACCTATTAACATGGTTTTCAACGCGCGAGACTGGTGGCAACTGCACAGGCTTCGAGCAATAGTGGTACCAGTGAGCCAAGCTCCCAAATTAGGTTAGAAAAATCCTGAAGATACTTTTGGTAGTGGCAGAAATCGAATCTTCTTTATACTTTTGCAGTGGTTTTCAGTTAACATGCTTTCATTTAAATAAGGTCGATTTTTGTATTTAGTCTGCTTTTCTTGATCCAGAATAATCGACATAAAGCAACCTGCACAAAATCTCCAACCCTTTCCATTTTGAATGATCTGAACGCTAGCTGCCCCCCACAACGGCAATAACCGGCTAAAGATGACCACTGACACAGCACCTGGTTCCCCTATCCGCGCCCGCCATGTACCATGTCCCCAGTGTCTGTTAACACTACCTGCTCCGCACAGACCACTGACCTCTTCTACGCCGCAATCGGCAGCCACGAACGCCTGGGCATGCGAACGCGCCTGTACGCCCGAGCCAAGCACGGCCAGCACCTGGCAGGAGGGGGCCAGGCGGCACGCGGCCACAACGGAGGCGGCCGCCGTGCGGCCGGCCGTAATGTGCTCCCCGGACATCAGCTGCGGCACAGCAGTCAGTGGCGGTGACAGCGGCGAGAACGGCCGCGACCCGCCGAACCCGCCGCCAGCCAGCCGACGGCGCAACACACGGTACCGTGGCATGCCCACGACACAGCGACTCCGGCTGGTTTACGACAATGGCATGTGGTGAGCAGTAGCTAGAAGAAGTGCCATCAGATTTCCCATCGTAGTTGTCATTGCCATTATCCGAAACAAGCGAGATAAAGATAACATGAACGATTAACACAGACAGAAGTCTGAAATTTTGGCGTTAGAGTTACGGATGCTACGAACACGCCGATGTCTCCACATGACACCCGTTATAGTCATGTTTCAGGCGACATACCGCCAGAAGTCTGCCATCCTCCGGACAGTGCAGCAGTACAGTTGATTGAATCTTGGGACAGCTGATGTTGTTTGGGTAGCTCGTTACCAGCTTTGTGGCAATGCTGCTAGCTTGCCGGCTGTACGCTGACATTGAGCCGAACCAACTGTGAAGCGGTGATGAGGAGAAAGTCAGGTGAATTTAGATAACGGTTAAAATAACTGTTTATATTTCCCTCGTGATGCACACAGCACATCCCTTAATGCTTAAACGGAAACCTACCATTCATTTCAATTCACGCGACAAAAAGACGACACAAAAAAATAAGGACAAAATTGCACTCTCCCAAACGATTCGTATCATGCTCTTCCTTAAGCGCCTAGATCAATCACATGGATGCACACAAAATCTATAAGTTAAGCCTGTTGGGCGTGCGCGTGCAATGGTAATCCGGGGCAATAAATGGATGGAGGAACGAAGTTCACTATATAGATTGCAGTACAAAACTAAAATACACTCCATGTTCAGGGCAGGTTAAATGTGTAGTTTGTACTTAACATTTCTCAGCCCGTAACTGAATGTGCAGTGGTGCAAACGCTACATTAGTTAATATATTTAACATTTAAATGGACATGTGCCCAGACTCGTCGCAATAAACTCTCAAGGAGTTGAGCGTTGCATTTTTGCACCGACAGCACGTATTGGCTGTTATCGAACAACTCAGCGTACTTTCTAGAATACTGGCATAATTTTTAGACCGGCCCGGCTTCAAACCCACGACCTTTCGATTATGAATGCGTCACGTTACCAATCGAGCTTCTGAGAACACCGAGTATATCAGAACAGGCGACAAATTCACGGAGTACCGGGCATGAGAACTCTTGCCTGGCGGGCCGAGAAAATTTGGCTCCTCCAGACAAAAAAGGTAAATAAATCGGCACGAGATCATACAGCCATCGCTCGTTTGGTGCCGGGTTGATACAAATTAGCGCGATAGGAATTCGGAGCACAGCTCAGTCCAGGTCAGCTCAGTTCAGTTCACAGTTAACTTGAACACGCGAACCCGCTGGGTGAGCAGGGAAAGTATGCCGTAGAGCGGTTGTGCTATCAACGCATTTCGGTGGGGTCTGATGACAATGCGCAGAAACATATGGCTTACGACCCCAATCCATGCATTTCTGCCCGCCTCAGCAACTCTCAGTTCCGTCGACTTCTGGACAAAACGAATCAAAACAAGAGACATTGGCACATTCCACAGTTCAAACAAAAGAAAGCAGCATCCACATCACAGTTCGGCCAACTAACCCATCATGCTGTGCCAATGGGATGGAAATGCGCACAGGTTGGCATACAGCGCCATCTCTTCTGGAGAATTCTGCCATGCTCTGCCCCACAGCCTCCAACAGGGGCTTCCACCGCAAATGTGATGCCACGGCGTCATCATTGAGGAATATTGGCGAGGTACTCTGGGCCATCACTGGTGATTCTACCGCCTGGAAAGAGAGGGCAAAAAACAAAGGGATCAAATACTTTCCTACATGTGTGCTAGTGTGATGAGTTAAATAAGGATGCATATTGAAACATTTAGATGTCATAGCGTCAATTGTCGCTGCATGCAGCGTTCACTTCAAAAATCTTCCGACGCTCCGGAATAAGGAAAAATCACAACATTCAAGCTCACAGCATCCTATTCAAAGCGTCAAGTTCATAACAACCAATGCATAATATCCAGTTTATGACATCCAGCGTTACCCAACTAAAAAAATTTGGAGAACAATGCCACCTACTGGTCAATTTGGAACTATTGGTTCCGGTATTATGCCATAAACGGATACCGCAGCCGATTTTGCGTTGCGACGAGTGACGTCATCCGGTGCACAGTATCGCCCGATGAGTATCACTATGCTTAGCCACGAACGTTCTGTTTACGCAAGCCCACTTTGTCAAGTCAGCACGCATTCGGTAGCAATCATATTGAAAATCTGAACAATTCAGAACTCAAGACCTCGGTCTCGGAGCTTTCTGATGACCCGGCAGTGGTTGCGCGGTGTTCGTGCAAGCCTCTTGCCAAATCACCACCTGTTTATCGTTGGAACTTGTGGATAAAGCCCCTATGGTATTGGGCTCAATTGCTTGCTTGATTGCATTGGCGATGTTTCGCGAATCATTTTGTCGAAGGAGTTGATGGGCTGAAAGGTTTCTAATTTGTCGGAGAATCACACGTGGTGCCAGCGACCATGGGATCCGGTTCCGTGTGCGTGTCAGTGAGGTTTTACGGCGCACTCAGCTGCTGAGGCTGTATGGTTTCGCCTGCCCCTCACCCGACAGGAAAGGCGGGCTGTTTCAGGGGCTACAAAAAAAATCCTTGAAAAAAGAACGTGGTAGGCGCCATGTTGCATTGTGAATCATTCAGTACCTGTGGGACATAGGCTCCCTTGTGCTACGGAGTCTATGTTGGGGCCGGACGTAGGACCAACAACAGCCAGGCACTATGGGAAATTCGTGCTGCCTTGTTCTATTGTCGCCATCACGTGATCATGAATTGAACGCCGGGTGACTATGCCATCTATTGGCAAAAGTGGAAAACATGGCTCAAAATTAAGTTGTTCAGCGCATTAGCGACGAACATTATTCACATCGATGAGACAGCAGTATCAGTCTTATTCCTCGGAAAAAACAGAAGAACAGGGTTATAATTAGGTTGATATTTCGGCAACATGCCTTCATCGAAACAATGCCAGAAGTGCCGTTGTTTCACCACTGTGCTGTTGTATCACTTCTGCTATTGTTTCGATGAAGGCACGTTACCGAAATATCAACCTAACTACATCTCCATTCCCCTGGTTTTCCGAGGAATAAGGCTGATACCACTGTCTTATCTATGAGGAAAACATGGTATTGCTTTGCCTCCTAACGACAGGAGTTGAAACTCATACTTAAGTAAGTGTCGAACGTTTCTTATTATTATGGACGGTTCCTCCTAACAACAGGAGATAGAACTCGTACTTAAGTGTCGAACGTTTCTTATTATTATGGACGGTTTGATCGCCGGATGGTATGTGCAATGGGCCTTATAAATTTGGACGTGGCGAGTCTGGGTTATGCGAAAACCGCCATTAGGAACGGAACTGGACGCGTTTTGGATGCTATGAACGTTGGATGGTGAGATTGAGGATAATACGTGTACTGGGAGCCGCAATTTTGGACGTTTTGATGATTCCCAATAAATGACAAGAATGGTTGGAGCAAGGATGCTCCTTCATGCCCATTTGTAAGTTCGCAAATGAAATATTCTGCAAAATGGACGAAATTCCAAAGGGGTACAGTTTAAAAAGCAGTCAAGCCTGATGATTGAGCGTGCTGACTGAACAGTGCTATGTACGACTGCCAAATAACATACCCAGGTCCACATCTGTACAGCCACCCAAAATGCTTGTGGGTTGGGTCGCGTTTATTGCAGTCCTGGGTGGTCCGTCCGAGTACAACAATAATCCTCACTGGGGGCGCAACCAGGATTTTCTTTAAGATGCAGAGGAAAGGTCAGAGCTTATTGAGAAATCGTGAGGAAACTGAAGTGTTTTCCTCTCACAGGGACAGCTTGCTGCCAGTGAGGGCGGCCAAGTCAAGCATGTTTCATACAAAGCGTTGCACTTCAGGAAGCTTTTGCCGAAAAAGTTCCCGGTAATGCAAAGCTTCAGAATGGGATCGTGGAGTCAGGTTTACATCCACCAAATCTTTGAAGTGCTGGAGCCCCTAAAATATGCCTCACATTTCTTTAAATGGTCTGCATTTACCTCATCTAATATGAAAATCACACAGTCTTGGTAAAAGTAGATCCAACATACATTTATAAGTATTTCAGTTACGCAGGCGTTGGTCGCGCACTAACCAACGTGGTCTCAATCAATCGAATGTAGCACGAAACCCGCAAAATGTTGGTATCAGCAGATGCACCAGACATGTTTGAATACTTAAAGCACTTTCATTTAGCTCTCTATACCATAGTGTGGCGGTAAACGTTTTACCTCATACGCACTATCCAGTCAGTCCGCATAAACCGACACGTAAACCTATGGCGCGTTCGGCCGAGGGAAAATAATTCAACGAATAATTATCTCTCCAAAAATCATCAGCGATGATTCTCCTTTTACGTTCCACAGGTCTGGAAATTATCCCCCAGAATGTCTCCCATACGCCATGCGCCGCCAGCAGTCATGGCTACGCATGGTGATGAAAAGTTCTCCGTCCTGTTCATGCTCAGAGAATTTTCCGGGATTTTCCCTCGGTATAGAAAGTTATCTGGGGTAATTCTTCGCGATGGCAGTGCCGAACGCCATTACAGAATCGTTTTCTCCAACACTCTGGATAATTTTTTGGATATTATCTGCGCACCGAACGCGTGCCTCCAGGCCTACAGTGCGGCGGGCAATGAATTATGCGACAACAACCGTCGCAAATATTTTCAGCTGATTGTGACGTCATAAAAAGAAATGTCACTGCCAACCTGATATTAGTTGCTCGCGGGACCGGACGGCACGAGACGGAATCACATAGGCTCAGACGGAGCTGAATAGAGCCGGACGGGACCGGACGCGATGGGGCAGGACCGAATGGAATCGGATGAAACGAAATGAGACCAGATGAAATCGGATGGCTCCGGACGGTCCGATGGCTATGAATGGGCCGAACTGACAGGATGTGACCGAGTGGGTTTGGGAGCAATCGAACCGAACAGGGCGGGGTCAAAAGATATCAAACACTACCAGACGCGACGGATAGAACCGGACGAGACCGGACGAGACCGAACGGGACCGGACGGTGCCGGATAGAGCGTAATGAGTCCAGACGGGGCCGGGCAAAGTTGGTAAGGACCGTGCCGGACCGGACGAGGTTGCACAGGAATAGGCAATACGTGCGGCATTTGACGTAATGAAACGGGACAGGAAGGAACCGGATGCAACTGGACCAGACTGGACGGGACAAGAAACGGCTTGACAGGACTGGAAGGAACCGAATTGGACCAGACCAAACCAGACGGGACTGGGCGGAACCAGACGGGACTGGGCGGGACCAGACGGGACTGGGCGGGACCACACGGGACTGGGCGGGACCACACGGGACTGGGCGGGACCAGACGGGACTGGGCGGGACCAGACGGGACTGGGCGGGACCAGACGGGACTGGGCGGGACCAGACGGGACTGGGCGGGACCAGACGGGACTGGGCGGGGACTGGGCGGGGACTGGGCGGGGACTGGGCGGGGACTGGGCGGGACTGGGCGGGACTAGACGGGACTGGGCGGGACCAGACGGGACCGGGCGGGATCAGACAGAACTGGGCGGGAGCAGACGGAACTAAGCCGGACCAGACGGGGCTGGGCGGGACCAGACGGGGCTGGGCGGAACCAGAGGGGGCTGGGCGGGACCCGAGGGGACTGGGCAGGACCAGACGGAAATGGGCGGGACCAGACGGGATCATATGGCCACAACAATAAAAAACGGGCCGGGACGGGTCTCGACCGGCCCCTTCTGGTCTCATATGGTGCCGGCTGGTCCGAGCCGGTCCCGCCTGGTCCCGTCCTGACCCGTCCGTTCCTAGTGACCACTTCCGTTGCTGCCCGATCCGGTCCCATACCGTCAAGTCATGTGTGGCTCCGTTGTGCTCCATCCAGTCTAGCCCGGTGCCATGTCTTATCCGGTTCCATACCATCCCATCAGGTCTCGTCCAGTTCCATCCGGTACAGTCCAGCGCCGTCTAGGCCCATATGGTTCCACCCAATCTCGTTTCGCCTCTCGTAACATTCCATCCTACGCGGCGATCTTATTCCATTCTGCGGCGTCCGGCTCCAATCGGTCACGTCCAATGCCGCCCGATTCCACCCGACCCCGCACGGCCACGTCTAGCCACGTCTCGCAGTCTGACCTAGTCTGGCAGCGTCTGACCCCGTCTGGTTCCGTCCGACTCCGTCCGGTTCGGGCAGGTCCGGTTATTTTCTATTCGCTTCTGTCCGGTCATATCCGGTGCCATCCGATTCCGCCAGGGCCCGTCTGCTCCCGTCTGTTTCAGTCCGGGTCCAGTCCGGCCTCATCCGGTCCCATCTGGTCCCATAAGATGCCATTCTGTTTTACCCGTTCCCGTCCCATCTGGTCCCATCCGGTTACGTCTCATTTGGTCTGGTTCCATTTTGCCTCATGACGTTTCGCCCGGTTCCATGTAGTCATATTCTGTTCCAACGGTTTCTTTCGATAACGTTTAGACCCGTCCGATCCTGTCCGGTTCGGTACGGTCCCTCCTGGTTCCGTCCGGTCCCGCCGATCCAATCTCGTTCTGTTCAGTTTCGTCCGGTCAAACCCGTGCCGTCTGATCCCATTCGGCCCGGACCGCTTACGTCCGTCCCATCTGAAGCCATCAGATCTTGTACGGTTCCACCCGGTTCGTCTGCTCTGGTCCTGCCCGGCCTGCCCTGCAGAGGGGTTTCGTCCGTTTTCGTCTCGTTTCATGACGTTCCACTAGTCTCGTCCGGCCTGGTCCGGCTCCGTCTAGTTCTGTGCAGCCCCGTTCTCTTCTGACCGGTTCTTTTCGGTCTCCGTGTGCCTGTCTGCACTATTTTGTCTGTCACCGTCTGTCTGCTAGGGGCCGCACGTGTGACGAGAAACGCCCATATGGCATAATGGGCTTGCCGGTCTTCCGCGCGCGTGAGCCATTTCCAGGATGGCTGTTTGTCGCTACGTGACGTCATCGTACGATCAGCTGGACGCGTTGGTGACCTTTACCATCTTCGCATGATTGGGTGCCAGTCGCACCGCAAATTTATGGGTTGGTCGGTGCGAATTAAGAAGGTCGCAACGGCAAATGGGTGGAAATCACAATTTATTGCAATCATATCACACATAGAGCTGAACAGATGTGCTGGAGGCATTCAGAAATGTCTGATGCTTCCATTGACACCGTTATTGTGTGGTTTGTGGTGTACACTTGTTGAATCAGCTCGTTTTTGGAAGAGCCAGGCCCACGCCGGTGATATCAATGCTTGTACACATTCATTTATCTGTGTCATGTTATAAGACATTGGGCTTTCATGATAAGGTGATAACTGACTCTCATATACACCTATCGGGATAAAACTTATATGCATCTTATGCAGATAAGATGACTTATTAAACCCACACACGATGATCGCGACGATCGATAATAAAAAAATGAATGTGCAGGGCGCATTCGGCCGACAGATGAGTTCAGGAAATTATCCAGGATTTTACAATAATAAACAAATTCCGGAATGGCCTTCGGCGCCGTTGACACCAAAAATTATACCAGATAATCTACGGTAGTGAGGGAGAATCCCGGAGAATCTTCAGAGCATGGACAAGACGGAGAACCTGCTGTCGCTATGTATAGCTATCACCGTTGGCTGCGGATGGCGCAAGGGAGGGAGACCTAACCTAACATGGGAGATAATATTTGGACCGACTGAGTATGAATGGAGGCTCCCGCAGACGATTATCGGAGAGATAATTATTCGTTAAATAGTTTTTACTCGGCCGGACGCGCCAATAAGCAAATCCAAAAAAAGATACATGACAATGGGAAAAAATACAAGCTTGGGCGCACATTTACAACCAGATCTCCTTTTACAACACCTTTAGTGCACGCAATGCACAGGAGCCTCCCATAATGCACCCAATAAAGACAAATATCCGCAAACACTGTCGGATTATATCACCTTACCTTCAAGATACAACAATCACGCCCCCACCGTGAGACACCGCGTGCTTGTTTGAGGCCGGCAAGGCATTACATCCGGTGTAAAGTCATCTGGTGGGTTGTGTACTCTGCGCGAGCTACCGCTGACGTCACTGGGAGCCACTTCGTCGGCCGCCCGCAGCGGGCACCAGATAGGTGACCGAGATCCTGGCTGCCAGACGTCTTGTGCTTTCCTGACTTCAACACGCCCACAACCTCGTGCCGCATGCCACTTGCGGCTCGCATACCCAGCGTCACCCTGGTCGTTGTCGCGGCGGCCCCCACCGCTAATCCCAACGTCTCCGCCCCGGCTGCCGCAGGAGACGAGGCGGCCGCCGTCGCAACTGTCTCGTTGTGCGGGGTCGCCATGAGCGACCACGGTCGAGTTTGGCGAAACGAGGTGCACGCTCAGTAAATATGCATCTTCCATTTTCGTCATTAGTGTTATCAGCAAAATTCCTGTCACAGATGTGAGGCTTATTCCTAAGTGACGCGTACTTCAAAAAAAGCTAGACAAGAAAATAACCTACATTTGAGTTCCTGTCCACTGATAGTTTAAAACTGCACTTGGGCGTCCGAAACATTTAATTTGAATGACGGAATGAGCCATCGTCCAGCCACAGCGCGCTGGCAAAGCTGCAAATTGGTACAGACACACACCTTGTCTTATCAACTGCCACGTTGTGAGCGGCCTTGCTCGTTAACTTGGCCGCCTGTTTACTCCCAGCCGCAGTTTACACTGCCTCCGTCAGGCGCTGTGCGGACCGGCCCTGGCCTCGCTGAACGGCTTCGCTCACTTGTGTTTGGAACAGTCGAAACACAAGGCCACAGAGAAGGATGTTCGGGCATTCCACGACAAATCGAGAGAGGCATGACACCAAATGTTTCATATTTTGATGAAATTTGTTCAGGGAGTTGACCTTATGCCCTCAATCCAACTGTTAAATTTTGGGTGAGGTCACTGTCGCTGAACATGCAACTGGGTGAGAAACTGCATCATTTCCCCTTATTTTTGTCATTTAAGTGTACAAAAGGGTCGGGATCCCTAAATTGTAATCCCTAAATTGTAATGAAATAATTTTGTCGGGAGCGGGTCTCCCAGTTCCAGGAAAAATTTGTACGTTTTTCACCTTCACAGAGGCCGAGTGATGGCCGAGTGATGATGACAGTGTCATCATCACTCGAGCATCATGAGAGGAGGGGGGGGGGGGGGGAGGTCAGGCAAGACAGCTTAGCGACGCTGCTGTGAAGGATCAAATATATTGCACATGAGGTAGCTTTTGATCTATTGAAAGGAGAGCACACGCTACCATTATCCCAGCCACAAAAAAAATCATCAATGAGTATTTTTTCCAGCCCACCTCTCAAGCCGCGAACAGCAAAAAGGCAAACGGCTGTCATGTTACCTGACCGGGCCCAAACAAAAGGTGGTCCTGTGCGCATGGTCAGGAGGGGCCGCCAACTACGAAAGCCACATAGTCTCTCGCCAGAGATCCCTAAAGCGGATAAAGTTCTGAGTTTTCCTGACGGGGACAAGACGGAGGTAAAGCTGTTTTACGAGTCGGACCTGGTCAGCCGGATGTGTGCGGGCAAGGACGACTGTACCGCAGTCCGACAGCTCGATGGAAGCAACAATAGAAAGCAAAAAAGACTTGTCTTGGGAACTTGCGTGAAGTGTATGATGTTCACAAGCGGAAATAAAAAGTCCTTTTGTCGGCTTCTCGGCATTTGCTACACTTTAAACGAAGCACTGCGTCTTGGCAGGCAGCAGCAGTAAGCATTCGGCACACGTGTGCACATATCAAAATCAAAACCTGCTTGTATCCGCTGTCGACCTCCCTGATTTGAAATATCGTGACCTCCTTCATTACGCTGTGTGTGCCGCGGAAAACCGTGACTGCGTGACGGGGGGTCGCAAGGGCTGTCCTGGTGAGGGTGGAGTAATGGACTTATGGTGAGACTGATCATAGACCGGGGTGAGCACAGATCGCTGTGCGCTGCTGGAACTCGTCGGAATAAAGGAGGACGTCGTGAGATCGTTTAGTCAGCAAACCGAAAAATTGACCAGACACTACTTTGTAGCTGATGGACAGGGTCAGCACTTTGCCCACTCAAAGGCTACTGCCAACGAGGGCAAAATGGTTGCTCAGGGCGACTTCTCTGAAAATTGCTCATTTTTAGTGGAAAATGCAGCCTAAGGCTTCCCCTGGGCTTCTCTCAGAGCACTGTACGCCTGCTCGCAGCTTAGGGTAAAACAGTGTAACATGAGCACTTTTTACATTTTGATAAGCTGATAAGATGAATGAAAATTTTGAGCTTTTGACTATACATGATGAGACGCTGATCTTCTGTTTACATATAAGTGTAGCAGTGATATATGTAACTTTCCATATAATAAACATCATTTCTAATTGGCAGGGCGACGTCCGACTGCGCATATTGTCCCGCGGGTGAGGTAATATGTTCCACGTAGTAATGCGAATTAGGCAGTATTTGCCATCTGTAAGAATGCATAGGTGTTCCTGGCTGTTACATAATAAAATGTGATAGGGCTTCTTCATTTTGATCGCTATGATCGTCGGAAGACGGAATTCTCTTCTTCGATGAATTCCGGTTCGCTTTTCCGCCTTGTGGTTTTGCTACCCGGCTCGTTCTCCTCTTTCTGCTGTTCTTGCTGGAGTCGCTTCTTTTAGAAGTCGATGTCATTACCATCACTCTCCCTCGCTTACGACTGCCTGTCCGACTCGTTCGCGGTGGAGCTCTTGGCATGGGTAACATGTCTTCCATCGCAGCGTAGGGACTGTTGCGTCCATCACGGTTCCATCGGATCCCATCCCAGTCCGTAAAAGGATGGTCCCACGCCGGGGGCACCCGCTCCCTGCAGGGTGCTACCTGGTCCAGCGCCAGACGTGCCGCTCCCTGCAGGGCGCCACCTGGTCCTGCACCGGAGGTCTCAGCTCCACGCGGGGCGCTACCTCGTCCAGCGCCAGATGTGCCGTTCCCTGCAGGGCGTCACCTGGTCCCGCACCGGAGGTCTCAGCTCCATGCAGGGCGCTACCTGGTCCAGCGCCAGATGTGCCGTTCCCTGCAGGGCGTCACCTGGTCCCGCACCGGAGGTCTCAGCTCCATGCGGGGCGCTACCTGGTCCGGCGCCTGTGGCGCTCGCTCCCTGCAGGGTACCACTTGATTTGGCGCCGGAGGTATCCTGTAGCGGCCAGCCAGTGACATCTGCCGGGGAGAATGCGTGCTATGGAAAGACTTCTCTGTTGACGAGGAAGATCCCAGTTACTGTAAATGCAGACTGAATGCTAGACCCGGTGGAGTCGTTGGTGTACACAATATCCATGATTTGTGGGACGTCATAGATTGTCACCGTCTCGCCCTGCTGGCTGCATTCAGCTCGTCATTGCCCTGCTGTAGTGGGTCTTTAGCGGACCGAAAACCGCTTCCACAGGCTGAAGGCAGTGAAAAGTGAGCGGCGGAAACGTAAGAAGCATGACTCTGTTGGCGCGAGCGAGCTCACTAGTCTGAAGTGAGATATGATTGGCGTGATTGTCTAGAATGGTAAGGATCTTTTGCTCTGCCGAATACCGGGTGAATCTTTGAAAGTGGGCGAGGTATTTGATGAATATTTACTCGCCTACCAATCCGTCTTCGTTGCACATCCTGCAGTGCCTGTAGGTGCGCCTCGAAGGAAGTGGTTCTTGAAGCTCTTTCTAGGAAAGATGACAAGCGGTGGGGCATAATTCTACGGCGTTGGCTGCGCAAAGCAGCGTGCACAACTCTCCTCTTTCTGCGTAAGCGATGGAGCCCACCTGCTTCGATTTTTTCTCCAGCCCTTGTTTCGGTGTCTGCATCGTGGCTACGTCCGTTTCATCAACGTTGTAGATGCCCTCCGGCGAAGGTGGGTGTTTTTCTTACCCTCTCTTCAAGTCATCAAACAATGCTTCCACTGTGTGCTTACTGAAAGCGCTGGCACGAGCCAGACACGTAGCCTCTGGTGTGCCGCCCCTTCTTCGGGTTAAGTTGAGCCATGACCAACATGCCCACATTCGTGTTGGAACAAGCTGCCCCACTACGACGTGATAAAGAAGGGAGCGTGGTTGATGATATTGGTTTTCAAGCTCAGTCGCGCGAAATATATGACGATCTTAGGAGCAGACATGACCAAATTTACGGAAGTCAATAAACGAACGATATCTTCCATGTAAATGATGAGAGAAAAATTACACATTTCGGAAAAAAATACACAAATTCCATAAAATCGGATTAATGCTCACCGCGCACGCATTGCCCGACTGCCGCCGCTCGCATCAAAACAGGAAATATCTATCTTCCCAAATGTGCCACCAGGCAGCCAGCCGGAAACAGCGGAGTCTTGGGAGGGGAGATATGGGGGATAGATCAACTTATCAGCGTGCCCAAATAACCCCACTTTACCCTACTGACGGGAGGAAGGTGTGCTGTGCGAACAGAGCTACTGTCTCTTCTCTGATGGTTCAAATCCGGAGTGGGAAATTATGCACCAATAATGACGACCGAAGTAAGCAAAAAAATTCGTCACCTATAACGTTCGCCACAAATGCGAACAGCGGCAAACTCAGAATTCATCCGTGAGGGGCTCCGTTGACCGTGCCGAGACAATTTCAACAAAAACTAACCCACCTGGCTTCGCACACCACACGCGTACAGCTTCATCAGGATTCCAGGTAGTGTCAAATGTTTTGTTGATGTAAAAAGACAGCTATGACATGATGTCGGCGTTTAAAGGACTCCCTGGTGGCTATGTACAAGTCAATAAAATGTTCAAGAGTGTTCCGGTTTCTCCTTAAACCACGCTGTGTGTTAGACAGCGTGTTGTTCGGCTCTAAAAACGACATTAGTCGCGCACTTATTATCTCGTCAAATACCCTGCACACGCATCATGCCAGCGAAATGGGTCCGTAGTGGCGGGCACCGATGCAATCCTTGCCAGCTTTAAGAATATAGCTGCTTTTGCCTCCTTCCACTAGTATGGAAATATGTTCGATTTACAGATGTAGCTGAAGACCGCTCGCTGAGACCCGAGCGACGAGGCATTCGCGCTTTTCAGCAGGGCGTTCACGATGTCGTTAGCTCCTGGTGCCATGTCCCTGCGTTAAAAAGTGCTGCTTTCAGCACCTCCATGGAGAATCTGGCGTTATATGGCTGAGTGTTGTCCATGTCAAAGTCTACGGGGTGGCTTACACATGCGCTTCCCCCCGATAGCCTGGGGTTGGGTGATCCTGAAGCACTGTGCTGAGACATCTCGCGGACAAGCTAGTTCGTGATATTGTCTATGTAGGTCACTGCGGTGCCCCCCTTTCTTCACCGCTGGAGTTGAAATGGATGGACATTTTGTCGCTGACGCACGTCCCCGTATCTGTGTCAGTGATGCCAAATGTTTGATGTGTGAGAGATGCTCACGCCATGAACACCGCTTCGGCTCGCGCACAACACGCCTCGCTTATGCTCGAGCTTAGTGATCGATTCCGTGCGGACATGCATCAACCTCCCACGAAAAATGCACGTTCCCTATACCTGCGCTGAGCATCTCCAAGTTATCCAGCTTATGAAAATAATTTAATTTGATTAGCATGCTTTCTTTTTCAGCTCAAAACACCCGACTTTTCTTGAAGGAGGCAGCATGGCTAGCGACACATTTACAACACTTCAGGCGCTCAGCGACGCAGTCCCGAGACTGGTACTCTGAAGAAGCTCGTCTGGAGCACCGGGAGAGTCTCTTTGACACCTGGCTGTGGCGTGGCCAAATTTTAGCAGTGAATACAGCCAACTGGGTCTCGAACGTATTGCTCGACCGGAATGGAGTGATATTCCACCTTGGCTTTTGACGGCCTGGCCGGCACGTTGAAGGTGAGAACTGTGACGTCTGTGTCCCTAAGCTTTCCGTTCTCCCTTCTCCAAATCCGCCTCGCAGCAGTCACGCAATGTCTCTCCACCCCTTCAGTAATTTCTTCCCCGACACTCCCCGAAGATCCCAGCAGGTCGTGGCTCCTTTTGACCCATTTTCAGTGGGTGATGTTGTACAGCGACGGCAATGTTGCCAGTACCTTGGCCTCTAATACGGTAAGTAAAATCATAGTAGATCACTAGTAGCAGCCTCGCTTCGTTGCCGTCTCCGTAGTGTACCTCGATGGAGCGATCTGGACAGCTGCGTACCTCCGTCGGAATGCCAAACTTGGACAACGCATGCTCACTCTGTAAGGGATTCAAGTTCAGCGACAGTGATTCTCCATCGAAATCGAGTTCAGCCCCCTGAGCAATCAGGTATTCCGGCAGTGGTGAGCTGCGTTGAGCTCGAACCTGCTCAGAGGTCCGAGGCCCCGAAGATGTTTCGGGGTCATCAGCAGTGGCAACCCGGTTTCCAGCGTGGACAGTGCCAGCCTGGCTGGAGGGGTCGATGCAGGTGTGTTTGTTTGAAAGAAAGAGAATCCATGCAATTTGTCTGAAGTATTCGGCACGCCCCCCCCCCCCCCCCCACATATACACACCTCGGAGCCCAACTGGGGAAAGGCCCAACACCCCCTCGGGAGATGGTCACCGCCAGGGCTACCCCGGTGCTATACGAGACAAACAACACTTTCCCGCGGCCAGGTGTAACCGGAGAGACTCCTCCCTGTCCTGACCGTGGTTCAGCGCCGCCGCCCCTTGACCGCTTAAGCCACTGCGCGCGGCCAGGCGCCCCAAGCGACGACCTGCACAGAGCACCCAGCCGCAGCGCGAGCGACAAGCCGCTATTGCCGTGTGGGGTCCCACGGGGCCCCACGCCTCTGGATATTCTGGCCAAAGTTGAGTGTTGGGGCGCGTCTTGACCGACTTGCATGACGCGCCCCTTAGTCACCGAGATCCGATCAACACGGGGACGTGAGCGAGGAGACACGGCGATCCCATAAAACGAGGATGAGGAGCGGCGAGAGGGCCGGATGCGGAAATGCGGTTGGTGGTAGGAAGGAAGCGAGAGAGGCAAGGAGCAGGACCTCACGTACCGGCAGGGTCGCTAGGCCCAGAAATGAACAGTTTGCACGCTTAATTCTCCTCAGATATACAGTGGAAAACTCGCCAAACTGTTCTCAGTGAACATTGTGAGATGGAAATGGCCCTGTCTACAACCATCTACAGCACCCCGTGGCCCGCTATCCACGGCTGAGAAAGGGATGCTGCAGGCTGCTACGACGGAACCTTGTCGTCACCACTGCATAATGCTTCCTTTCCATGCGTTCTGTAGTCCGACCCTGCTCACCAAAACACGTAAACTACCTATCTACAACCCTGCACGTCCGCGAACGCAGCACTCGTCGAGCCAAACTCCAAACAAGACCATCCCCTAACGGACCATACAGCCGGGGAGGACAGAGCGAACGGAGAATATTCCGTACGCGCACTGCCACACTCCTAGCACTAGAATGTATATGACAACATCGAGCATTTAGATGCTGATTTATACGGTTGAATAAAACATTACTTAATTTTTTTAAATTTTATATTTTCTATATATTTTTTATTTATTTGTATTTCTTTATGTATTAAATAAAATATATTGAATATTTTCTAACTATGCATTACCAAATGTTGTACACCCCAACACCCAGTCAGCCTTTCATCGATCAAATAGAGACGTTAAAGGCTGTCTTGGATACTCGCTTGGGCACGCTGAATTAAGCTGGCCGACGTCTCCGGCTCTTGGAGAGGATTTTCCAGTGGAGAGAAGGCATATTTTTCCACCAAGAAAGATGGGCTGAATACGAGACGAATGCGTACAAAAGTGATGAGGAATAGAAGCTTGGATTTTTCCGGCTATCTGCGGAGCGTCGCGACCGACATATTCCGCGAGCGTTAAGTCCCGGAAGTGTTTCTTATTCTCATCTGGGTAAGCCTTTTGATTGCAATTGAAACATTTGAGTAATATTTTTGAAATATAGTCATTGGAGCCAGGCCCAGCCCATGAATAATTTCTAGAAAGTCATTAAGAACCTAGGAAAGGAATATAGAAATCAATCAATTGTAACTAACAGCGGCCCTGTCGTTGAAGACTGCTTCTCTTTATGTACCATTTCAGTGACATGCTTAGTTTCTGTCGTTTATCTTGAAGAGCTGTGATGGAGCCGTGTTTAGCAATGGAAGTGGGGTGGGCTAAGACTATAGATGAAGAATTTATATAATTTCAGCCCAGCGTCACACCGTGAGGATAGTACTGAATCAGACGCATCGGCTGTGAGTAGGTTCTGCAGTTGCCGTATTGCCGCATGTGCAGGGAGGTTTGCTTTACACGGAGGAAATAACCTCCGCCGCTATTTCAATGGTGTAGTTTGTAAATAAGCTTGGCGGGCGGCGAGCGAACAGTGGAAGTCAGTGAAATGAACCAAAAAGTGCAAACAGCATGTTCTGCATTAATTTGATCAATTCATTCCCCAAATTTGGGGGGAACTATGGTCCCATCAAACTGAATAGAAAGCTACAGGCAAGGCCCAAAACGAAATGTACCTAGATCCAGTACAAGCCTAGGAGGTGTCATTTGCCCCTGGCAACTGTCCCCTAGATGAAAGACTGCTGCCTTGGCTGGCAAGTAACAGCACTAATCACTATGTGCCAGATACTCATATATATATATATATATATATATATATATATATATATATATATATATATATATATATATATATATGTGTGTATATATATATATATATACATATACATACGCATATATATACACATATATATATATATACATATACATACGCATATATATACACATATATATATATATATATATATATATATACGCATATATATATATATATATATATATATATATATATATATATATATATATGATAGTAGCCATAATAACGTCTCAATCATAACGCCGCATAAGCTTCATAACATTTCGGTCATAAAATCATGATGCGCCCTGGGGAATTATGGGACAGGTGCAAAACATTTTAAGCATTGGTTTTTATCAACGTTAATTGTGACCCACACCTAACCTCAGAAAAAAAATTGTTAGTATAAAGCAACTTTCTATCCGATTGTCACCTTCAAAAAGTGCAGTGTGTGTGTGTGTGTGTGTGTGTGTGTGTGTGTGTGTGTGTGTGTGTGTGTGTGTGTGTGTGTGTGTGTGTGTGTGTGTGTGTGTGTGTGTGTGTGTGTGTGTGTGTGTGTGTGTGTGTGTGTGTGTTTGACCTACGCAGAAATGGCAGAACACAACTTTCATCACGTTTAAAAAAACTTTGGAATTACAAACTACTGACCTATAATTGCCTTTGGAAATTACTGAGACCAGCTGGTGCGTGGTATTTACCGTTGCTGTTAAAAAATGTTCTACAGTATCAGTTGTGCAGCCAGTGTAAATTCACTTGGGCCATTTTTTTCCGGCGCAATATTAAAGTTTTTGGTCTCACTCCCCACGAGACAAACCAAATTTCTCACAATGCCCGTGGGCTTGCCCAACAAATTAAGCCCTTAGATTGTATCGCCAAAAAATGCCAGTCATAACTCGGTAGTTACCTAGCGGCTCTCAAAAAAGATAAATTGTAGATAAAAATAGATGCACTTGTTAGCTTTCTTCGCCGGCACTGTCGTAGCCTACTGAGCAGATCTGATCAGCACGTTTAGACTTGATAAATAAATACAGATGATTTGCACACTTCTCGAAAGTTGTTCAGTGCATTAGCGAGAAACATTATTCGCATGGATTAGACAGAAGTATTAGTCTTATTTCTCGGAAACAAACAGGAGAATGGAGATATAGTCAGTTGATATTTCGGCAACTTGCCTTCATCGAAACAATAGCTGAAGTCATCTAACTATATCTCCATTCCTGTCAACCTAACTACATCTCTATTCTCCTGGCTTTCCGAGAAACAAGGTTAATTCTACTGTCTAATCTGTGCACACTTTTCGCATTACGCAAGCCAGTGGAATACAATAATTCCACCGCCAACGTAGATTCCAATTCAGCCTCCCCAGTCCATGTCGTCGTGCACGACTGGGCGTGAAGACTGATTTGACTGGACGTGCAGCGACATTGGCAGCAGCGCATGACTGGGCTTGCAGCGCACACTCAGTCATGCACGCACGCCACCGGCGCACCCCTTCGGATCTCCACGACACACACACACACACCACACACACACACACACACACACACACACACACACACACACACACACACACACACACACACACACACACACACACACACACACCACCGACGCGCCTCGTCAGAGCACCGCAGGGTCCATACACCACGGGCGTGCTCCTTCGGATCGTCGCGGGCACGCACGCACCACCGACGCGCCCCGTCGGAGCGCCGCGGGGCGCCGGTCGGCGTCGGCCGTCGTCGGCGTGCGCCCTCAGTGACGCGTCCGACGCTCGAGGGAGCCGAAGTGTGGGAGCGCGCCGCCCGACGCCGCCCACCGCCGACACCAAGTGAGCCTCTGCCAAAACGGAGATGTCGGGCTTGGGGGGGGGGGGGGGGGGGGGGCGGTGCGCGCTGGGATGGCCGTGAC
Source organism: Pollicipes pollicipes (assembly GCF_011947565.3). NCBI lineage: Eukaryota > Metazoa > Arthropoda > Thecostraca > Pollicipedomorpha > Pollicipedidae > Pollicipes > Pollicipes pollicipes. The sequence goes on from NW_023596746.1 coordinate 14,875,548, forward strand.
TGTAGATCGTAGTCCAGGGTCTTGACATGCCGCAGCACGGCGGCTGGATAATGTAAGGGTAGCTGTGCGATGTGTTGAGAAGCCCTGGAGGAATGGTACACGGCATAACAATGTATGTGCGATGACAAGTATGAAATATGACGCTTGCCCCTCGAACTGCAACGAATGCAAAGTAAAATTCCGCCCCAGACTCGCAACAAGTCCAGAATTAGTCCAAAATCTGGTCTTGCCCTAGAAGTGTTCCGCGGCGAAATTTGTTCGTGTAGTTTGGTGCTGGGCTTCACGTATGTTGGCCGACATGCATGGAAACGTGATCTACGGTGAAAACTATCTGTCAACCCCAAGCATGACAAAAACTGTTTCTGATGTGATACTGAAACATCAAAAAACTGTTTCGGATATCTCTGATGATAAATTATGCACGGTAAATGACACATTTACTGCAGTTATCGCTCGTGTTAAGAAGACATGCTAAAATTTCTGTTTCAATAGGACCAGGGCTTCAAACACTGCATGATCAGTGTTTTATGCTAATTGGACCTATTATAATGCGCTGTAAATGCAATGGAGAAGTCATCTCAAAATCGTTCCTCATAAGACACAAGACTACAATTTATAACACATTTTTGAAACGATTACATCAGAAAAAGAGTGAGGTATTATTAAAGTATTCGTGCATGGAATGAGGCCTTGCGCTAAGACCCCAGCAAAACTTGGAGAATTGCAGGTAAAGTTAACTGTTTATGTTTATGAACACCTTAGTCCGGCACTGTAATACCACTCATCAAGCTATGATAGCAGCTTGATGTGTGCTATATATGAATTATGCATAACACATATCGCGCATTACGTTTTATAAAGCCTGGTACAATGTCGCGATGAGCCTTATGCTGGTTCATTTTGTTTGTACCCAACACATACATGTTGGCCGCAGATATCTCTGGTGATCTCGAATATCGGTCAGCATCATGTAAAAAAACATTTTGTGCTAGGCCTGGGCATAACTTGCCTCTTCAGATGACGTTTACATGCATGCCAGCCAATATACGAGGAGCCAAGCACGAACGTCAGCACGAACGTTTTCGCCCTGGGACATTTCTGAAGACGACACCAGAGATTGGGCTAATTCTGGACTTGTCAACAATCTGGGCCAGAAAATTGGTTTCCCTTCGTTGCCATCCGCGAGGCAATTGTGTTATCACGGTGTATTGCTTAAGCGCAGTTTTATGGTGAACACTAGCATTTCTGCGAGTTATTGGACGAGACGAAGCCGTGGCTAATAACTCTGATAGATGCAAGTGCGAAACCATACAACAGTTCATTATGCAGCTGTCGTGCGAACACGGCCATTTTAAAAATTTAAAGGCGGAAGATGGCTCAGGGAACGCAGGTACTTGCAATAGGAATTGGAAAAGAGTGACAAAACAGAGCAGAATAGGCATTGAACGACCAGTGTTGGTCTGAAATTAAATATGTTTGATTATTTGCTTATTTGAATGCCCAGTAAGGAAGGCAATACTATACGGCGGTGAAATTTCCTAAAACCTGCAAGTAACAACGTTTTTGGGGAACGCTTAAATGACTGTCAGTTCGCTATGAACGTCAACTTTCAAGTACAGTCTATTACCACTTTTGTTTGCGATAAAATACCTTAAACACACGTGGCCATCAAAACCACGCACGTTTTTTACGCGGTCGGCTCTCCTAAATCGTTCAGCTCTACACTAATTGGCATTGCACGGTGGTCACATGCTATAGTTTCTGTGAAGTTCACAGATTTCTTGGTATTCAAGGCAAAGGTGAACGTGACAGGGTGTTAATAATTCCAGAGCGGTTGCTTAAGCGTCTTGGGCTGGCATATGCGTCAGATTATTATGCATATGCATGCTGATATCGCGGCCTCCAGAGACATGTGCTGAATGGCTAAAGGTTCAGTGACTCATTGTTCCTAACGCTCATTCAGCGTGCAATTTGAGAAACAGAGAGGCCAAGAAGGTCATACCGCGAGACCGCCGTTTTTAACACGCGCTCGGGTGGCGGGGGTCAAATACCCCCCCCCCCCCCCCACCCCTGAAGGTTTTTCCAAAATGGTTTTCGAACGTCGCGGCGAAGCTAAGCCAGATTTTTCATAGCTGTAGACAAATGAATAACAGCTCGTTCGGCTTTGGAAATTTAAATTTACCTTGTAAGGTCGCTGCTCTATGGCTGGTTAAAGTCAGGCCATGGTTTCAGCGAGGGCAATTTCTAGGAAATCCTTCAATCTGATCCAACAACGGAGTGTTAGACGAATCCATAAATATCTGAGATGCTTTCTTAGGCACCACAATAGTTGAATGAGCAAATTACCTAAGGTCAGGTATAAACGTCACACCAAGGCCAAAACCAACAATGCAGTACGGAGCTCTCGCTTCTAAGAGCACATTTCCAAACAAGCCAATCTGCCGCTATCATCCAGTTTCCTGATAAGTCTCGTTGTGCCTCCCTCCGCAGGCAACTCTGGCTACGTCCCCGGTTGCCTCTGTTCCCTGCGCAGCCTGCTTTTGTTCCCATCATCAACAATAGGACGACGAATGTTAAAATAAATGCTTTGCTGTTGAGAGCCCTGCTCGCGAATGATGTTGACATTCTAAATATCGTGCCCCAAGAACAATGGCGACATCTTAGCGTGATTTTAGAGCATCAATCCTCCGTATTGCAAGCTGTCGCCCAGACATTGCAATGCTTTCTGTGAGAAATGAGTCGCATGCGATTTCTGACTGATATTAGGCTATTTCATAGCTCTTTGGTTCCACCCGTCTCAATTCATGCGTCAGCTTTCCGAGAATTCGGGGATATGGTGCATTGCTTGTGGCTGATCAGTCCTTTTGTGAAGCATGGAGTGTTTCAAGACGATAGGACCCGCACAATAAGAAGTTTTTCATTAGTTTTAAGTGACGCGTCGCAAGCTATCGCGTACCCATTTATGGTGCCAGCGATTGCAGAGGCCATATCAGCAATCAGGTGTCAGCGGTCATAGTAATCAATCAAATGTAGTTGTGTTCATCAAATTGTCTTGTTCTCAAAGTGGCCAGCACGTATTCTGTGCTCCACGCCGTTTCTGTGCTTGTTGAAGAGGGCCGTCCTTGTCTTTTCAGCCAGGATGGCAAGGTGGCATGCGGCCCACTGGTGCTGCGTTTTCTGCCTTCACCTGCTGGAAGTCGTCAATGGGTGGTTACCGCCGACCGTGAAGATAGGTATGCCACCGACTGTGATGAATTAGTAGCCCAGCTTTCCTTGTGAGATGCAATGACTTGCACCAATACTGACCCAGTCCAGTTACCAAGACAGAAAACATGGCCAAACAGAATGTGTTATGCAGTGCATTTCTACCGATCTTAAAAAGTAGTTATGACATTGCGAGACCGTGGTTGCTGGAGCGAAGATTGCTGCGAATCAATCACCTGTCCATCGATGCGTGTTCATCGGCTGCATCGCTAAAGCCAGTCTACCCTCGCCGTCGGAAATTCAGGGCGCAGTGGTTATGGGCGCGAGAACTGGAGGAGCGCGGGGAGGGGGGTGCTAAGCCCCAAACTCCCTTGAAGTTTAACAAGGCCCAATGTTTGTCGACTGGACAGAAATGACAAAAATGTCTTTCTCTCCATCCTATTGCGAGGACTTGCATTGCCTTTGGCCGTAGCTTAACGTGCCGTAACGGACAAGTGGGTAAGTGTGGTTTGAGGGGTCATAAGACTCACTGTACCTTGTATCCACACATTTCACATGATAATGAGGCACTTACGAATTCCCATATGACATAATAAATTCCATATAATAATTTTTTTCATCACGTTTGTCTATGGCTTCCACTTACTTTTATCTAAAACGCACGCCACGACGTGTTCGAAACAGGCCGTGGAAGCCTTACAAGCTCGGTAGGGTCAGCCTGCAGGCAGCGATTGGAAAACGGCTGCCCGTCTCGGCGGTGGATGGGGACGCGGCGCACCCATACAACGCCGCGCGCCGACCGCGGCCGACGCACGTCGCAGGCGCGGGCAACTCGGGTGCGACTGCCGAGCAGCCAGCCCGGGGGCATCGCAGCAGGCCCCGGGCGTGACGGCCCGCTCGTAGTGTCAAGAGACTATAAGACTGACAACAGCAGGCCCGCCGGTCCCCCAGGCTTGACACGATCCTGGAGTGAGGCGAATACAGTGTTAGGAACCATTTCTTGCATGAGATTATTTTCACGAAATGGTTGTTCATAGCATGTGCATATTATAAACCAAGTCGGGACATGTACCGATGTCCACTGCCGCATGCTGATATGCACGGCTCACGCGACAAAAACGAGCACGAAGAGGAGCTGGAATCTTCAACACGCATGAGACGTTCGCATTTAAAACTTACCGATTACGATATGAGCATTGCACGACTTTGCCTCCATGATCATGCACAAAGGTGCAGCCAAGGGAAGCATCCTTAAGTCCGCATGTGAATTTTTAACTCACAATGGCCCCCGACAGAATATTAACAATCAGCGCGGTGCGTTGTAACCTGTAAGCACGATCATATTTTAGGCACCACTTACTTTAACAACTCCTCACTCCCCATATCTCAAGCAGACACCCACTGCTTCATACTGTGGAGATACAATGTTCATGTTCAACATCAACTCAACGTTCCCAGAAAACCTGAAAGAACAGTATTCCTAAGGCGTCGACTGGTATGTCCGAGCGACAAGAAGCGAAATATTTAGTTGTTAGCAAGTTTGCCATCGATTGCCAGCTGGTCTGATCCTTCCGGTTGAGTTGTTGGAGCCTCCCAGCGATTTATGCTGCGCTCCTCCCGTGAAGTTCCCATTGGAGGCGATGACAAATCACCACGGCTCGTCCGGGTCCCATGAGGGATTTAAGCACACCACCAGCGGCGCTTTTACCGTTTGCTCGCCTCCACAAACAGACCAGCGAAGCTGACGTTTTGTTTTTTATCGTGCCATCTATTTGACAAACGGAACTTGAAAGCCGGGGAGATGGATGTCAGGGCGTAATCCCATCCAACGGCCGCGGCTCGGAGCAATCCAGAAGAATGCCAGATAAGAATGACGCGTCTGTGAAAACAGCTACCAAAATTGGCCGGGAGTAATAGCAATGTGGGAGGCAGCTTTTGGCATTGGTGCCGAGGGTTTCAAAAGGCTTAAGAGCCCATCATGGCTGATTATGCGGGCTATGGCTGGTCGGGGACACCCAGCTACAGCCGCGGTGCTGGTGTTGATGGTGGTGTGTGTGTGTGTGTGTGGGGGGGGGGGGGGGGGTGCTGGCCAATGAACGCGGAGGCACTCTGGGTGTGGCTTCCGAAGTAATCACATTACTCCAACGTCAACTGTCATTATTACCGCTCAGATCAGACTGTCCTAGTAGACTCCAGACACCGACAATTACTGCCGTATCTTGTGATAGTAGCCATTCTAGCATTTTATGATATATGGGCTCCGCATATTGCCCACTTACTTGGCTTACTTGAATGACATGCATTTTATAACATTTTGACTCTAAAACCAGTTAAATTACTTGCCTTGGTATTTGATAGCATACCAGTCAATCCAGTATGGCGTAATCCCACGTTCACATGGTATTTGGATCAACACCAAATTTATAGACTTCTAAAACACTAGGTGACATCATATTCAGTTGTAAATTTCATCATAAATGGATATTTATTTCGCATCTTAATTGTGTCCTTCGTTGGTGAAAAAGAAGCGCACATTGACCAGAAACCTGCAAGTATGGGCACTGTTGTTTTCATATTTATTTTTGCTACTTTCCTTACATGCTTACATATTAATCATCCGCATTCAGTCTTGGTGAACACCACGGCCGATATCAGCCGAACCGTAGACATTCACCTAGAGCGGTGCGCCAGACGCTCTTAATAAGGAAGGAGAGTGATCCCGTAGGCGTGGAAAGAAGGCTAGATTTAATCACGCTAAGTATAGGTCTACTTCTTTCTGGCGCGCAGGTACATAGGGTGGCATTTAATCACTATAAAAACCACGCGCGTGACGTTATCACACCGAGCCCTTCGCGGCTCGTGTTTTTCCCCTGCAAGCGCGAACAATCGCAGTCCCTCACTCAGTGGAGTGAGGAAGTGGAGTGGAGTGAGAGATTCTGTCGCTGACGGCAGGACCGGAAGCAGCGCAAGCTTGTTCAGAAGGATCTGTTTCACGGGTGACAGACTGGCGGTCTGTCCTTGCCATCGGCCTCGGTCGCTCAGTGCTTACCGTTTGATGTTGAGAGCCAACACAGGGAGGAAGGACCGGAGCACGGGACGGCAGCACCCAATACACTGCATAGGCGCAGGTCCCCGTGGGACGGGGAACGGTTTTCACTGGGAACCGGTTTACATGGGCAGGGTTCTCCGTGCAACACGGTGGCAGACACCAAGACGGACTGTTGAAACTGTGTGGCACACTGACGTACGGAAGACGCTGAGCAGACCGACCACTGAGACAGCGCAACATTGACGCACTATGGGAGGCGGATTACTGTGACTGTGTGGCACCGACACGCGCATGGGAACACTGGGTGATGCCGAGGGACACAGCAGCACGCGAGGAAGAACTACTGGATCGTACGATGCGCCGACACACACGCAGGGAAGCATCCGGATTGGGCCACACACGCAGTGGGGGGGGGGGGGGGAGGAGGAGGATCGGGGAGGGCGAGGCAGAGACCACAAGGATGTCGTTTTTGGACAAAAAAACGAACCAAACGCAAAGCAAAAACGGACGGCAACGTGGGCTAAAACATTGCAACTTGCTTTATTTTCGTTTTTCAGTGAAATGCCATTTTCCCCATTTTTTTACAACCAGCAATTGTTCAGCAGATCAGTGGCTGAAGAGTATACAACTTTTGTCCATTTCCTCGCAATGACTTACCTTGTGCTTCGGGGGGAGGGGGAGCGAGGCTCTTTTGCACACTCGCACCTTAAAACCCGTCCTGCGGCTATATGCCATGTTATCCCACCGGGCAGCGGGAGGATTCCATGGTTGTCATTGGGACTTTAGGGGCCTCTCAGGGCCTCTTAAGGTGAGGCTTGCACCTCACCACTCCTCGACCACAGGGGCGGGCCGCCGCGCGCGCCGCGCGCCATTCGACGGTCGGACATTTCACTGGTGACGCGCCCATTTCCATAAAAACAGACTGCGCTCGCTCGCCGCCGCCTGGCCGAACAAATCCGGCCGCCGAGCGACGCCGGCCCGGGGGAGCGGCCGGCCCAAACAATGCAGCTGCCAGCGCGGCTTTGGCGCAGCAGAAATCAGCGCACAAATCAAACCGGGCGCGGCGGAGCGGCCAGCACCGGAAAGGCTTCTCGGCTCGGAGCGCCGGCGGCGCGGGGCGGTCGCGCGGCATCGAGTGGCACCTCGCGGCCACTTGATACGGCGACCACTCGGGAAACTGGAGACTGGCAGCTGACGTCGAGATTGGCCAGATGGCGTTTTTGTTACATCTGTAAGACTGATCTCCCGGCGGGAAGTGCGGGGGTCTTTGGGAGTGCATTCAGGCACCGGCACTTTTTGGTTAGTTCTATTTATCGACTTTGTCCATCATTAATGGTTAGAAAGGCATCCGAAATTATCATTTATCAATTTATTGGCATCAAGTCACTGCGTATTATCATACCAATGCCTATTAAATAGCTATATTAGGTATTAAAAACGGTGTAACAAAACCCTGAGTTTATACTGCAGTTGAGTAACCACCACTACCAGTGGGAGCGCACTGTTTCATGTCAATCGTTCTCAAACAGTAAATATTTGTACCAGCTCTATCCGTTTAACGCTGCGTCGGAGCCTGTTAGCTCTTTCTTGACCGATAACCGCCATGAGGAAGCTAAGGCAAGTTCGGTGTCGGAAACAACCAAACTTTCAGGTGAGGACTGTACCGATACGGTATCTGGACCACCTGGCAGCCGGCATGGCTCTGTTGGATCGTTGTTTTGTCACCAGGATGCCCATTCCGGTAATGCAGGGCGAAGGGCTCCGAAACGAAACATTTATGGAACGCTGCGGAGCAATTTCGCGATTTCGTAAATCTGATTTGCAACAGCTGTATAATTTATTATGCTTAATACCCGAGGAAGACGCTCAGCCCCAATAACTGGGGCCAATAAATCGGGCCTAACGAACCCCCACCCACCCCATAACGAGACTCCTGCTTCTCCCCAAATCTGCAAATTGAATGTGAGGTAGGAATGTGGACTGTTGAAATAGTGATATATGCGACTGGTTTTTATGGCGCTTTTATACCACAGCTGGAGTCATGCTAGCCAGGCATTGTTCTGTGACCAATAAATGTGGCCGCTTTTGTGAGACCAGCGCTGAATAACGTACATGATGCATCAGCCGTCGCGCTGGCCGGACCATGGTCACTCCCTCGCCAGCAGCCATCGGAGCGGAGACCGCCAAAGCCGAACACCCCTCATCGCCTTTCCACGCGTTCAGGGCTGGACGTGATGCCGACTGAAACCAGCGCGAAGACTCGCGCAGGTGGCGAGAGCTCAGCACGTTTCCAAACATCGATTAGAACATGGCTCCGTCAGTAGCCCATGGTGTCATCAATCAGTCCGGACCGGCCGTTTTTCGAGACAAGGTTCTATAGGCTGGCACAGCTACCTTACGGGTGACTTTGGATTCTTTCATGGTGCAGTGTGACCATGCATTGGTCTGCACGAATGTTCCCTCCATGCGTAAGGAGAGGCTTTCCCCACCTACAAGGTAGAAATTTAGATGCATTCGTGCGTTCCTAGTTTGACGTATCTGGTGGAGGTCTTCACGGTTAAGAGCTCCTTACCCAATCCATGCGCTATCCCTGGGCCTTTGCCCACACCCAGCCGCTACCCAATCCTTTATCAGTTGTAGTCACCCGTCACCCACCCCTTTGCATGTTTCCAGAAGTACCCGTTCGGCGTGCCGTGGCTGACCCGCTCAGTAACCCGCGGCTGATCCGCTCAATGACACGCACGATGGGCCGTAGTTAGCCCACTCGGTGACCCGCGGCTGACACACTCAGCATCCCGCGGCTAAACGGATCAGTGGCCCGCAGTTGACCCACCCAGCGACTGCGGCTGACACGCCCAGCGACCCGCGGCTGACACGCTCAGTGTGCCGTGGCTAGCCTGCTCAGTGACCCGCGGCTGACCCGCCCAGCGACCCGCGGCTGACGCCCTCAGTGACCCGCAGTTGATCCACCCAGCGGCCGCGGCTGACACGCTCGGCGGACCGCGGCTGACCCACCCAGGGACCCCTGACAAGTGCGTAGGCCCCCATCAAATAGGACGTGCCCAAGGCCCAATGTAGAGTGGCCCCCGTACAATTGCATGTGCCCGAGCAGGCTATCAGATATTCCCCCAAAGCGTAGCCCCCCCCCCGCAATGGGGGCACCACTAAGAAGAAGTACCCAAGACCCATTGTGAACGGTCCCCGAACGACTGGTGTGCCTAAGCAGGCCATCAGATGGGCCCCCGACAAGAGTGCAGCGCCGTAAGCAAATGACAGAGAATTGGAAGCGCCCTAGACCAATGAAGAGGGCCCATGAACATATCGCAAATGTGTCGGTAAGTTAACTGAGACCCACTAAAGGGCCCCTGAGCAGCCGAGAATACCCAGGCATGTTAAGATATGGGACCCCTGATATAGTCCACAGAGCCTTTCTGGCGAATGGAAAGAACACATGGAAGAGCCTGTGATTGACGAGAGTGCCCCGGCACGCTAACAGGAAGGACCTCAACAACAGCGCAAGGCACCTCGAGCAAATGCAAATAAATGAAGGGCAACTTGTAATGCTCCTTAACTATCGAATTGATCCTGCAAGTGAGCATATAGGTCTTCCAGAAACAGTATGGGGCCCCTAGACAGTGTAACGAGGATTACAATTTCAGTTCACAGCTTTTCCAATCATTGAATAATTTGTTTGACATCTCACAGGCCCTTCACTTTCGCTTACAACTGCTCTTGGTCGTCTGGAAGTCAAGAGATATCCAGTTTTGTTGCGCTTTGTGTTAAAAAAACTGCACCTGCTCGGACGGTGATGGGTCATCTCTGAGCCAATGGGTCCCTTCGGGGTCCAAGGAGGGTCATGGCCCCGTGCTCCTCCCTCTGTATCCGCCCCTGGTTTAGTGAAATCAGGCACAAAACTGGATTGTTCTGGAGTGTTTTTTTTGTGAAATGTTTGTTTCAAGCTACTCAGTTCATGCAGCCTAGTGTACTGGCGTGCCACGTCTGCCATGCGTTATCTATCACTGGTGGTTTCCCTACACGAGCGATTACAAAATTATTGCATTATGCTTGGTAGCACATTGGTTTTTGGATGGTTCTAAAACTTGACCAGTAAAAAAATATCGTCCAAGTCTGATCCACAACCCAGCCAAAAGTCCGCGGGTTCTTCTGAGCCAGATGGCGGCGGTTGGCCGGTTGGAAAGTTGTTCCATTACTCCCATCCCCCTAAGAGATGCGGCCGGCCGGACCAGGACCCTCGGGGGAGACCTCCCCGGCTGGACCAGGACCCTCGAGAGAGACCTCCCCGGCCGGGCCAGGACCACGGCTGGCGCAGTTTGCAAGGTGGCTGATTGCTTGATCAGCTGGAAGTGATTGGTTGCGGCGCCGGGCGAGGGAAGGACCGCGCCGCGCCCCGCCGTCGCACCGCCGCGGCTTGGAGCAGCGGGCTGGAAACTGATCTGACCGACAGTCACGGACATTGCTAAATGCTAATGAGTCGGACCGCGCGATATATCGGTATCGAGCTATAGCTGGGTGGGCCGGCACGCGATTCGGTTGCAGGAGATTTGCATGCATATTCGAGCGTGTTTTCAACGAAGGTCAAAACGGGAAAGAACGCATAGAACACTGCTTCCCCCAAGAGCTGTGAGATCATCTGCCACTTGGGCGGTCGTTTTTCTTTTGTCGGAGGTATACCGCTCCAAAATGGCCGATGCCGTTTTTCAGGTAATGTAGAAGAGCTCTTTTCCATGTTTAGAGAGAAGAGGCTCTGGAATATCCAAAACAGAGCATTCTTCATTTTCTGAAAATGTTGGATGACTAACTAATGGCATGCTCAAATCCGCTACGCCAGATCCATCACCATTTTAGCACAGTCACGCTGAACATGTCACGCTGAACGCGTAAACGTGGGAGCATGGGAGCTCTCTGAGAGTCCCGCTCCTTCCCCGCACACCTGAGTCGCCAACACGTGTCCATCTGTGCCGGCGCGCCGGTGCACCTCTCATCGGTGCCGGCAAGCTGGGCGCTCATAGCGGACGCTGATATCAGTTGGAAACGTATCTGGTGCAGACCTGCCGCCCCACGGTCAGAGGCCCTGGAACCTCGCAGGTCGATGCCCTAGGATCTTTCAGGTCGACTCCCGCGGACCTTTCAGGTCGACACTCCTGGGACTTCCAGGCCGACCCGCCCCCTGGGCTCTCTCAGGTCGACCCTTTTGGGCCCTCAGGCCGACCTCTATGGGATCTCTCAGGTCGACCCCTGTGACTTCTCAGGTCGACCCTCAGGGACCTCTTAGGCCAACCCCCCTGGGATCTCTCAGGTTGACCTCCAGGGACCTCTCAGATCAGCCCTTGTGGGACGTATCAGATCGACCCCCCCCCCCAGCCCCCTTGGGACCTCTCAGGTCTACCCTCCTGGCGCCTGACCACACGCGTGGTAAGACGGTGACTCAGCACGAGAGCTAGTGTGCGGCGCGCATCCGGTATTATGACAACAGCTGACGTCACTGCTCTCCGCAGATCGAGTGATGTTATAGAAAATTCCTTGCTGCATGAGTTATATAATTTAGGAATACAATGATGTTCTAAAATTACATGCCTTTAAAAGGTAGGACGTTACACGGGTGCTGGCAAACCGGTCGGGAAGAAAAAACATAAATATGCCTGCTCCCGGGCACGGTAATGTAAATTGATTTTTCGTTGGTTTCTCCGAAACGGTTTTGGGTTGGTCGTGGCACCATACTGATTTTTCAACATATTTGACATGTGCAGGTGCGGCATTCTAAAGCTTTTCAGGTATGGCACCGCCCGAAGCCGAATCTTTTGGTACCCCCCCCCCCCCCCCCCCCAGACGCAAGGGCAAGATATCGAGGGCCCAGAACGACCCTGGCATGTGCATAGTCAGTTCTGGGGTCCTTCATCGGAGGGCTTCCAGTAAATTTTGACGGTCATGCCGAGATGGTGATTTCTCAGGTACTATGCGCACTACATTGCCTTAACATGAGCAACTGATTCGTCGGGTGGACAACACATTGGCGGCATGAGTATGATTATCGGAATACACCAAAAGTAGCAAGCTAAAGGCGTTTCCAAAGCCCGAAAAAGGAGAGTTTACAAGCAGTCAAGTTTACAAGCAAGCAGTTTACAGACCTTCATCGGGTCGGAAATTACGCCGCTGTTTTAGGAGACTTTGCAATGTTCAATCTATTGCCATACTAACGCCTTTTTTGAGGTAGTTTGAGTGAGTGGAATTGGGGGAACTTTCAACATCATGCCCGTTTCAAATATGGCTTCAACTGACCTGACCTCAAATTTTGACCACTTTCATCTCCTGGATGAAAACAAGTTTAGTATACTAATATGGAAATACAGAAACTGCTCCAAATCTAAACCGACGGACTATTAAACCCCTCACGTCACAGGACCCAATTTACGGTACTGTACTCAGCCCCCCACCCCTCTCAACACAGACGTCTGAGAGGAAAGGTTCCCTTAATCTCATGACCCCGTTATCCTACGACAGAGAGCCCATGATCCCACTATCCCGTGATCATAATCCCATTGTCCTATGACCATGATCCCACGATCCCACTATCCCATGATCATGATCCCACAATTATCTTTTCCACGGCCGAGTATGAGGAAAGAAGTTGCCAGCGAGCATAAGCGCCAATCACGAGTAATGAACCGTGTTTTTCAACAGACATTGCCTAAACAGCGTAACTCAACCACGAGAAGTATGGGTTAAACGACGTTGTCAAAGAATCCCAACACGATGCTTATAGATTCTGCCTGGGGCGGAGAACATGAATGTACAGCGATTCTAGTAACTTGAGATTCGCGCTGTCGTTTACTGATGTTTGAATTTATGAAATAGGTTTGGTGTGGGTTGTGCTATGCTCGGTTGCTGGCCCACCACATGTGCCGCTTGTGGTGTGTGCGCTCTCCTTAAACGTGCTCCTCCATCATTTTCATTAAACTGGTCGCTAACGCTATGTTTTATTTCTCCTACAAAAATATGCATGGCAAAGGTTTCAAGAGATTTTACAGATACAGATTTACAGAGTGGCGACGACATATCAGGGGGCTGGAACGGAGCTAGAACGGGCTGGAACACCTTCTTGTGTGTGTGGAGGGGGGGGGGGGGAGATGCATCAGCTCAAGTGCGGAAACATCCGCCAACAATTAACATGTTAAACAAGGCCATGGGCTATGCCAAACATGTTCATGCTTAGCTGCTATACAAAGCAAAATGCAGTGATGCTTGTAAGAGGCAAAACTGTGTAAGAATGCCCATTGAAAAATAGCATGCACCCAGGGCCGACGCGCAGTCTCTTTCCAAGAAAGGCGATCATATCCAGTGGCCTTATAGGTTTTTATTGATATCTTGAGTCTTGATTATCCTGATCTTGATCAACTACTTAAAGAAACATTTTTCTTACCCTGCCGAAATCTGTGGCTTTCCACATCGCGGTCTCCCTTGGGGTTACGGGGGCTTCCCGTGGTTTTTATCACTGGGCCTCCTATGGTTTCCATGTGCTCCTTTAGAGCTTTGAAACCTTTGGGACCTTTGGCGCCTTTGGATCATCTGCGGCCTCCATTGTGTTAATGGGACCTGTTGTTGGCCATTTGGAACTCCTACGGAGCAGACTTGCACCATACGTGCGTCATGGACCCTTGTTTTGGTTTGATGAAATATCCTGTCACGGTCACCAGAGCCCTCCTTTCGGCATTATGTAGCTTCCTGTCGGCATGATGGAGCCTTCTGAACGAGATATAATGTTCGAGGGGGGGAACAGATATAATGGCACCCTCTCCCCCCCCCCCCCCGCTTGTATATTTGCTTCCAATGACCTTCTCAACCAAAGCCGAGATTGGACCCGGTATCATACTGCGTCGTCAGAATTCCTGGATGCATATTCGGGGAGTTTAAGGCTCTGGCAATGTTTGCCAAGTCTTTCCCAGTTTTTTTTTTGGAATGCCCTTAATGCAAAGGTGACGATTTCGAGTTGCAACCACTCTGTGTACATACATCCCAGATTGAATCAGACAGTGTCGGCAGGTTGAATAATTCCCCTGTCGAGGACTATTTTGCCTCTTGGACAGCCTCCCACCAGAAAAGGTCAAGTTGTTTACCATGCATTGCGGGCTTCTTCCTTCCATGAGCTGTCGTGACATGCCCGACAATAACTGGCATTGCAGCTACATACCTCCCATGGTGGTGCCAACCGGCATTGCAGCTGCATACCTCCCATGGTGGTGCCAACCGGCATTGCAGCTGCATACCTCCCATGGTGGTGCCAACCGGTATTGCAGCTGCATACCTCCCATGGTGGTGCCAACCGGCATTGCAGCTGCATACCTCCCATGGTGGTGCCAACCGGCATTGCAGCTGCATACCTCCCATGGTGGCGCCAACCGGCATTGCAACTGCATCCAGGGTAAACCTCAAAACCTCCCAGTGTAATGCCAACTGGCATTGTGGCTGCATAATTCCCAGAGTGGTACCAGCTGGCATTACAGCTGCATACCTCCCAGGGTGGTACCAGCCGGCGGCCAGAGCTGCCCGTCTTCAGGGGATATCCGAAGGCGGTCCAAGTGGACGCGTCAGCGTCGCGTGGCCCCCTTTGTCTCGCGGCCGCCGCCGTCACCGTGACGGGACGTGAGCTGGAGTTGTTCCAGCCAGCCGGACAGATGCGCAGAGGCCGTGCGTGATTGGGCCAATGGATGCATCATTACGGCGGTGGCCGAGCGGGCCGGGCGGGCGCCCCCGACCGCTCGCCGGCCGGGCGGGCGCTCCCGGACCGCTCGCCGCCGCGCCAGCGCCCATCCATCAGCGCTGACTTCCGGACGGTCCGCCGCTGAAGACAGCGCTGCGCGGTGCCGCGATCGCTGCCATTATGTCGCCCGAGGTGGTGTCCGGAGCGGGCCGGGGTCACCGGCCGAGATCAGCGGTCGGCCTCGCGCGCGCCGCTGGCAGAGCGACCTCCGCAGGGTATAGATGCTCACGTAGGCGATGGGGAGGCGTCAGGTTTCGCTCAAAACGGCCGTGGCGAAACGGCGCGACGTGTTGTAACACTACTTCACATGTTATCTGGCAGAACTGACGCTGCCACGAGTATGCAAAGCACTTGGGTGAGACAGCTGATAGTTCCACGGTGCTTCTGTATGCGATGGGGCATCGAGCATCATATGTATAATTTTCCCACGGATGGACATACTTAGAATTGACACCATTTATCACTTTGTTTGAGGCTTATCTGATCGAAGGCTGGGTGTAAACAAAAATGACACTGTTAATATGCTTCGCTGCCTGTGGTTTTCTTGCACCTCGCACAAGTACTTAGCTACCTGGATCCAGTTCAGAGGTTGTGGAGGTTCACTGCACGGCTGAAGACTTCAATGCTTGGGCATGACTGGTACTCTCGCATTCAGATCAAAGCCAACGTACACGCCATAAAAACAGCTGTAAATGAATTCCTGATATCTGAACCAAAATTTGAAGTCAGCTAAAAGCCATCAACACGGATGCAATAAGTTCACACGAGCACGGTCACCAACGAAACAGCATTCATTTCCAGCTTACTCCTGTGCCAGGTATTAACCCAGGTACAGAAGCAGGAGTGGACCTAATTTCCTTTCCTTCAACGGCTTCCTCCATATTCACAGCTTTCTGTGGACAACTGGGTGAAATCTGGGAGGATCAAGAAGATAACGTGGATTTATGGAAAGTTAAAACGATGTTCTACATGTTCTTTCCCCAGCTGCTTTGGCGAAATTGTACTCCTGACAGTAGGTGGTATTTATCGCGTGCAATGTGCTTGACTGAGGCGGAAAGGCTAGATGAACATGACAACCCTAATTTAGTTTGAATATGTGCTTCTAACGGGTAGTTGCAAGGCTGCAAGATGTATTTTAACAAATCTTCCTTACCAAAAGGAAGTCCGAATCGGCGAATTTGCATCCGTCTCTTTTACAATTGAGATGTACCCTTATAATCAAACAGATGGCATTAGCACTTCAGTACCCAATTATAGTGAAACCTTATAACTTATAATAAATTAACACCTAATTGTATGTAAAAGTGGAAAAGTCAGCAACGCACCTCCCAATTCTGGCATTTACTTCACCACTTGACATCGGTATATTCATGCTTGTGTTTGGTTTTGTCGTAATGTTGCGCATTTTACCTCAAGGTTTGTTCTTTTGTTCTCACAAAAGGTTCAACACAAAATGTAATAAAGAGTTATGGATCTACTCGTATGGAAACCAGCAATAAATGCCACCATCTCCAGATCATTCCTATTCGCCGGGGCCGCCAACAACAGGCGGCTCACCTTTATTTGTATTTCGTCACTGCAGATGGCTCCTATCAGGAAACCAACATACAAGGTAGCATGACGGCACTATCAGACCTACAGCAGACAGGATAGCCCGCCGGCGCGTGGCCGCAGAGGTCCCGATCAGCGACGGCCCGGCGGGCCGCTCGGCGGAATAAGGCCACTGAGTAGAGCCGCCGGTGGCCTCGACGGCAGGAATCGCGCGCCCCTCGCGTTGCCAGCGTGGTTCAGGCAGGCTGGTCCCAGCCACCCCGACTGCGGGAAGCTTTAGGTAACGAGCACCGCCACATCCGTGCGCCGTGGGTGCCGAAGTTCTCAGGGTTCTAGAACGTCCAGAGTATTTACGCACGGCGACAAAGCAGCAGGTACGGGCGCCGGCTGCTCCTCTTCAACACGGTATAGCAACAGTAGCGTAGTGGCCTGGGGCTTGACTCGGAGCATTGTTGTCTGAAACAAAATGAGAACGAAATATTCTCTCACTTTCACACCCCTGATAAAAATAGGCATGTAGCATGATAGAGTTGACAAGAGAGATCGCGCTACTCTGGCTTGGCTATTGCACCAAAGTTCGTCAAATGAATGCCCGACACATTGCAACAAAAAATGCCCCTTTGATGTTGAATGCGTGAAAAGCACATAATTCAACGCTACCTTTACAGCAAACGACTCAAGACACCCATCAAAGCAGCATTGCACAAAATCTTCAACTGCCATCTTTTGCAAGCGATTCCAAAATGTCACCTGCTAACATAATAGGATTGAAATTACATGTAGTTATGATATGAGTCATTCAACTTATACAAACGATGACCAAGTGTTGCATGAACGCTAGATCTGACAGCCAAACTGCCTGTAGACTGGGAGCCTGCATTGCAGGGCCATCGTACAAACTAGAAAGGAATGGTGTCAAGTTACTTCGCGAAGTGGCCATTTTGTATCCCTTTTGTTTCAAACACCAACGGGCATGCATTAAAACAGGTTGTGGATCTGGGCAGGGGTTTAAACCAGTTTGGAAGTAGTTTGGTAGCTTACGTAGTGGCACAAACATCGCATATTTGCATATAGTGCATATCTGTCCCCACATGCTGGGTAGATATAGCTACCTCGACCTCCAAGCTATTTTCAGCAGCAAAATATACTTGTGGAGCAAGCTGTTGATATGCACGCATGGCGTTTAAGTCATGACCGCAAGCATCTTGATACCGACCCTATGCTGGGCTAGCACTTAGAAAATCTTGCAATATGCGCCCAGAGTTCAAACCATGGGTATCAAGCTGCCAGATCATCAGGAGCACCCACATCAGCGGGATTTGACGGACCGATGTTCATTATTGATGCTCCCCAGACTTTGCACAGTCCAAAATGATATGCTGCCCGATTACTGCAATTACGCCAATTCATGCCAGATCTAAACCTTATTCCAAACTTACTTTTTAACTGGAATTGTGCTGGGATAATCATGTTGGGTGTCTGGCCCATTCAAAGTTTCACAAAAAACATACCCTGGAGCACGCAAAGCCTAAAAAGACAGTTTAAAGAAATAATTGCCACTGCATTAAGTCCTCAAACCAAAGTGAAAACATCACTTCACGCTTGGGCGTAACTTTGCAAAATGAGTTGGGGAGGTGGGAAAGCTGTGCAAAATAAGTACAAAGTGTGTGTGTGGGGGAGGGGGGAGGGAGGGTCTCTGCACTTTTAAGCAGAGGCTAAGCAGTGTAAAATGACTAAACCTACCCTTTAAAATGTATCAACATGCAAGAGTCTCCCTGTATCTTGCCGCCTACTTTTCATGGACAAATTACACCTATGACCTCACGTTCTTCTAGTATTTAAGCACTGCATCTGACTTTACTCAATCATTCCATGCTCCACCAACATCAGTGTTTACAGTACACGCAGTGCATGGCAGTAAATCATTGTCGAAAATGACCCCTATCTCACGAGGTTACTGTTGTAACGCCGTGACCAGGACCTCCACTGCAGGCATTGTATATGTTGCTCCGTTTGTCGCACCTGCGCAGCCTCCTTTCCGGCAACATACAGGGAGGACCGATGTTCTTGTGAGATGTGCATCGTAAAAAGGAAAAGACTACAAATTGTGTATTCCATGCCAAGATTTACGATACTTCTCAACGAATCAGGACACCTTCAGATCAGATCTTTCATATTATGCCTAGGTCTGTGCACTCTGGTATCTATCATTGGGTTGCCGTCGTAGAATTCAGCGCGAATAAAGTTTAACCCTCAGCCACGTCAAAATCGTAGTTTGTTGAGAAATCAAAGGCAGACTACCAACAATGCATTATTTCTCTTTACTAACCTTAATATAATAAATCATAGATTCAAATTGTTCGAACCGAATGCATAGGAAACAGTTCAGAAATTGGACAGCGCGTTGGACATTCCAAGTTTTCGGCTGCTGGTCAGCTGAACTCACGACCCCCGCCCTGGATGGATCATCGCAGAGGAATGGGGGTGAGGGTGGGGATGGAATTAGGGTTGCGGGGGAAACGAGGCATGATAGCGTCTCCGAATGGCCATTTAGCCCTGGCTGTGTCCACGCGGCGGGGGAACAGCTGAGTGGCTGTGACGCGAGCAGAAGCAATCAGAGACACAACGGCCGCGCTCATCAGCCTGCTGTTGACTGCGCTGGTCGTTAGGGATTGCAATCAGCCTGCTGCGGAGTGCGCGCAAAGCCAAGTCACTCCAACCAACAGGCAGCTCGCAGATGAGTTGCTGCAGGTGGGCTCGGAGCATCGGAAGGACTTCCAAACTTGCGAGAAGTAGCGAAAACTTCCGGTCGTTTCTTTCCGCTTACTTCTGGACACTTCCGTGGAAATGGGAAGTCGTGACGGGACTTTTTGCGGGCAGCCTGATCTACTCGGACACCCTGGACCTGGCTAGGTCTTGGAGAGAGGTCCGGAGAGCCTGACCTGGCTGTGTCTCGAAGAAGGTCCAGAGAGCCTGACCAGGCTGTGCCTCAGAGCAGGTCAGCGCAAAGGAAATGCAAGGAACGACTAAGGCAGTTGGGTGACCGCGGCGCTGCGACATGTGGGAGCATCAAAACCGAGTGCTGTTGGCCGCGCAACTGTCCGATTGATTCTGCTTACGTTTCATACAGTTTTGGCGCCATCGTCTGTAAGCGTTTTAACGTTTTTTCGTGTGCTTAGTTCGGCTTAAAATTCATGGCGGTGCCCCATTTGACCCAAAGAAATATCGATGTGGGTTGTACCGGCTTTAAATGGGCGAGATCATCAGTTAATACCCGTGGTCTGTGCTGGTTTCCTGGGTTTTGTTCAACTTTTTTACGCGGTCTAGACACAAATAAGACGGTACTGATGGCATCATTCCTCGTAGAGTAGCTAGGAGTATGGAGAGATTCATGTATTGACGTTTAGGCTACATGCTTGATCGGAATGAATATCAGTAGTAAAATAATTACTGATTTTATTACGGATATATCTGTTGATATACCATTCTACTATTGATATTCGTTTCGATAAAAGCGTGTAGCCGAAGCATGAATTCATAGATCTTTTCGTTCTATTCTACGAAGAACAGGGCTATTATCACTGTCTTATTAATATGCATAATGTTCCTTGCAAATTCAACAGATAAAAAGGGAGCTAATTTTGGTCTATTACCGTCTAGAGAAAAGACAAGTTACGACCACAACCACAGGGTTCTTGGCTATAATAGTTTTCTCCCTTAGTGCGATTTGCAGTCGCTATGATGATAAACTCAAAATGTCATGATTCGAGGCTCTGCTACTTGCTTTGCCTGGAATGGTTTTTCGTTTCTGTCATGGGCTTTGGCGTCCCGATTCCTGCCTGTTCTGTGACAGAAATGTTGTAAGGAAACTTTTTTTTGTTCCCCATCCCCTTTACAAGACAAAAACATTGATGAAGTAGCTCATATCAATCGTAGTGTTGACACTGGTAACTAAACTCTGCGAGCAACAGACGGAAAACCCCTCATTCCGTTGTTGGTGGACTGTCACATTGTATGCCCCGGGTGTGAACAAATATTTTTTGCCCGGGTCGCCTTTGACCCGTCCACGTTGTTTCTTGCCGGCTCACTAGCCAGTGGCATTGATCGAGACGGCCTTGTTACGACGCTAACGACCACGGACGCAGCGAAAGTCCTCGACAACGTGCAGCATGCCGCTGCCACGCCTTCCGAGTGTCTGAGCTCGTCGTGGCCGATGGCCATTGCTTGGTTTCAGAGTGCGTTGCGTTTTCAGGAAAGCAGTTTGAGACGACATTTCCCAAGCGATGCATCCGATGATATGCCACCCATTCATTCATCGGATACCAAACGATGGATCCTATACTTCCCGCAGATTCTATGTTCGTTTTGAACTGGTTTTACGCCTTTTGTATTCATTGCGAACGGCTTAGCTTGCAGGCATAGAACGCTAAGTTCTTTGACCAGGGACTCGAGCCAATGTTGATGATACAAATTTTACAGAGCGGGCGACGCTAGATATGGATTTACATTTGCCCGCTTACAATGGCCAACGATGAAGTCAAACAAATATTTCTTTCTGTTGTTACGTCCCACCATCGTACCATATCGTAGCTCTACCGCGAACCATCGCTCCCAGCATACTTACAGCACCAATCACCGTTCTCACATTGCCGGTTAGTGCCAAAGTGCGATGGCAGAGCGCCTGATGCCAGCCCGGCTTGGCTCTCCGAGCGACCGCCCACGAGCTACGAGCCACGCGAGCTGGACACGCCTCCACAAAGCCCGCCTCAGCGAGAGGCCTCGTCCGTCCTTTGTGTGCGCTGATCGCCGTATAACGACCCATTGCTCCGGCGACGTTATTTGACAGGTGGTTTGTGCAAGTGAAACGTGGCTGCTCGCATTCGAATGGATATGCTTTTCTCAGGACGGTGATGGTTTGATCCTTTAAAGCCAATACACCCGGGCGTGCTTGGATCGAAAAGCACCATATCGACACTAGCATGCATGATCAAGGTTTCTGCTGCCTCATTTACAATGCAGCGAGAAAGCGAAGGAAATAGCCCGAAAGCTGAAACAAGGAAAACACGAACCCAAACATAAACAAAAAATAACCGCGTGGAGGTAAACCAGGGCTTGTGGGAGGTAGTGATGATGGCGAGAGCAGTGTCTTTTACGTTACGCTTCCTTGCTTAAGCTCCACAACGAACTTAGTCGCTACGTTGAAATTTCATCTCTTTCGGCTGCGTAAGATATGGCGACGTCATTCAGTAACAGCTAACAGCGGTACACAGCAGATTCTGCCGACGTCATGACGACGGCTGTCGCAACTGTATACAAGCGTAGCGCTGTTACAAAGCGTTGACAGCGTGGTTTGGGCCTCGAAAATAGTTGAAATTGATACCCATATAATGCCTTGGTGGCACTGCAGTGGCACTAACTACCCAGTGTTATTATGAGACGCAACTGGTCTTGCGGTTTCATTGGAGTATGTTTTTGAAACATGCCCCAAAAATGGGACACCCCCTTTAAGTAAGCCCGCCACTGCTGCCCAGGCGGCGCGCCGAGGACACAGCGCTACGTGGAATCAACAGGGACCGGACCTCACTGGAGTCCGCGAGTCACTCAGGGCCTGTAACACAGAGAGGTAGTCACAGCTGGTGACTGGAGCACTGGTACCACACAAACCCAGCACTTTGGCAGCCGGCGAAATGGGATCTTGTTTCTCGCTTTGTGCCTCTCCCAGGATATGGTAATGTCCGTCGTAACCCCTGGCGTTGTTACCGACGAAGAAAGGGTTAGTTTGTGTCGACCACGATCAAGAATCAGGTTTTCGTCAGGGGCTGAGCAGTACCGAGAAGGAGTAGTGTTGTTAGAAGAACAAGGACAGGTCAAGCAAAGTCAATTACGGAACACTATCGCGGACCTCGGCCCCGGGGCAGCCGCCCCGAACGGCGTATTGGTCTGGTCCGGTCGTCGGGACGTCGGCAGACCGCCCGCGCGCTCCGACTGGTTGAGTAGGGCGCTGACTACGCTGTCGGCGCGCTACGACGAGTCGGCGCCCGGCCACTGTAGCCTGCTCACCGGCCTGAACCGGGATACGGCGATACGGCGTCCGAGCTGCTCGCAGGCTGCGGCCGGCTCGGCTGGGAGCGTCGCGCCGAGCTGCGCTGCCGCCGACTCGCGACCGGCCAGCCCAGCGGGGGCCCAGCCTGCAGCCAGCACAGCGACCGGCCAACTTAGCGACCAGCCAGCCCAGCGACCGGCCAGCCCAGCGAGGAGCCCAGCCCAGCGACCGGTCAGCCATGCGAGAGCCCAGCCAGGAGCTAGCCCAGCGACCGGCCAGCTCAGCAGAGAGCCAGCCCAGCGGCCGGCCAACCAAGCGAGAGCCCGACTGGGAGCTAGCCCAGCGGCCGGCCAGTCCAGCAAGAGCCCAGCCAGAAGGTAGCCCAGTGGCCGAACAGCCCAGAGAGAGCCCAGCCTGGAGCTAGCCCAACGTCCGGCCAGCCCTGCGACGTCACTGGCGATTCCAGTCGGGCTGTGGCACCGTCTACACTAGCGCCAGGAAGCACCTGCTGGTGCACAGCGCACCGCCGGTGCTGACTGCGCGCCTGAAGCGGCTCGAGATGTGCAGCTTCAGACTGTGTACGGTCAACCGGCACATGCAGGTCCATGAGAAACTGGACCAGGCGCCGCTCTATTCCTTCATCACCGAAGACCTGCCACAGATGCACCCGAGCCTTGGGTAGAGTACATAATCTACCCATTGTTCGGTGTGGTGGAGCACAGCGGCTGGCGGAACAGCTGGTCGCTATGCGGCCGTCATGCACGTCCGCTACCGCTGCGAGCGACTCGCCGTCAATGCCGCCTTCTTCACCAACCTCGTCGGCGATGCGTATTAACTGGCCTGCTCGCGCGCCCAAAACGCATCACCCCCACCCGACACGTCGTCCACGCCATGTCGCACGACACAGCTGTACACTATAACAGTGCCGCCCCGGCCAGGTGCTCGGGCGCCTTTTGAGCTGTTCAGTGTTTTCAAGTGTTGTTCAATGTACATGGAGCCGATTCGTCCATGTCGGCAATTGTGTAGTGACAACAGGTGATGCAGACACATAATTACAGCCACGTTCGGTCTTGCTAGAGTGGGTCTATCCTCCGATCCGAGCGCCTTCTTCGGCTCCTATCAGCGGTCTGGAGGTTTTCCGCGCCGTATAACGCATGGTAATCTGGCCTGCCTAATGAGGCAGTGATTTGTGTGATTGGCTTCGATTAACGGTCGGGAGGCAAGAATCTGGGAAGCATCGACCATCTCCCCGCATGGAAAATATCCGAGGGCGTGTGGTAAAGTGTATCAGCCAGGCATGGAGACCAGCCCAGCTACGCTCTCGGCTTAGCTAAGTCTGGTGGCTTATCCTCCAACAGTTTCGACTCCCGGTTTGAGCCATTTTACAAGAATGATGTCAGCTTGGTGTGATTTAAGCCGCTGCCTTCGGCTACGGCTGCGAAATTTTTTTAGCTGTGGCCACGGATTCAGCTTCGGGCTATCCGGACCTGGTTTGACCTTGAACTTCTGTTTTTCGCTGCAATTGCGGACCTACTTCACGAAACGGTCGTACCTTTTCTGTCAGCCCCGTAACCCACACATCGTTCCGAGGTAGCAACGCACAAATAGTTAAAAGTCAAAAACCAGCCGATCATTACCGGAACTTATCAATATCTGAAGACTGCTAGAAAATAATTCCAAAACGTCCTGTACAACACAAGGACAGGTCGATGATTCGGAAAAGTCCATCCTTATGCTAACATCGCCCCAATCATCCGCGGAACATTAGTGATGCTTCCTGATCCACATACAGTTTAAGCAGATGCAAAAATGATAGTTTCTCAAAACGATGTTGTATGCTAGATTCTGATTCGGCCTCGACCCTGTGATTTTTATCTGTTGGTTTCGGCTTTGCCTCTGCATTTCCTAGGTTCCAAGCCGATGACTCAGGCCAGGTTTTGCGTTTGCAGAGTTTGATTTTTTCGAAGTTTCGAAATCCTGATTCGGATTTAAATCCGGATCGAAAATGAATCTGCATCGAAACTGATAGCGGATTCAGTGTTGCTTTTTAAAGATACGGATTCACTTACTTCTGCTTCAGCTTCACAATTTCAAACTCCAAAGGCAGTGGATTCGGCTTCCACCTCAGTTTCTCACCTCCGGGCCTCGGCTTTGATTTTGGGTTCGACTTCGGCTTTACGTTACTGTCTTGACTCTGGATTTGATTTCCAATGTCGTCGTGTCGGTTTCGTGGAGGTGTGATTATATGGAGGTGTGATTGTCACGATATGAAGAAAGTAACTCTGAGCTTTAATGGGCCTTATAATAATTATAATAGAAATGCTTTGACATAAAAGTGGCGTTTGAGGAGTTCCATGTCAAATCAATTACGTATCGAATCAATACCCCCCTTTAACGGGCGCCCCCGGACCAGCCACCACATCCAGCGGCCATATAACATGTCGCCTGCAGCCTCTCCAGCCAGTGGACGAGCCAGTGCCTGGCCGTGCCGCCGGGGTCACGAGTGGACGGCGGCCTGACGAGAGCTGGCTTCCCCTTCCAGGCGCCATATTCACGGATGACCAGCGCGACAGCGCCGTGGAAATGGCGTTTAAGTACGCGGTGCTGCGGGTCAACCGCGACAGCAAGATCCTGCCCAACACCACGCTGAAGCACTACATCGAGTACGCTCCGCGCGACAACAGCTTCCACGCCAGCAAACAGGGTGAGCGGCTGGAGTCCCGGCGTCGGAGAGCGGGGTTAGCCGAGGAGGGTCAGGGTGAGCCGGGGTCAGAGCTGTAGCCGGGGTCAGCTGTAGCTGGGATCCGGGTCTGGAGAGCGGGCTCAGCTGAGGAGGCTCAGGGTGAGCCGGGGTCAGATCTGTAGCGGGTCCGGGTCTGGAGAGCGGGCTCAGCTGAGAAGGCTCAGGGTGAGCCGGGGTCAGATCTGTAGTCGGGGTCCGGGTCTGGAGAGCGGGCTCAGCTGAGGAGGCTCAGGGTGAGCCGGGGTCAGATCTGTAGTCGGGGTCCGGGTCTGGAGAGCGGGGTCAGCTGAGGAGGCTCAGGGTGAGCCGGGGTCAGATCTGTAGCGGGTCCGGGTCTGGAGAGCGGGGTCAGCTGAGGAGGCTCAGGGTGGGCCGAGGTCAGATCTGTAGCGGGTCCGGGTCTGGAGAGCGGGGTCAGCCGAGGAGGCTCAGGGTGGGCCGAGGTCAGATCTGTAGCGGGTCCGGGTCTGGAGAGCGGGGTCAGCTGAGGGGGGTCGGGGTGGGCCGGGGTCAGATCTGTAGTCGGGGTCCGGGTCTGGAGAGCGGGGTCAGCTGAGGAGGCTCAGGGTGAGCCGGGGTCAGACCTGTAGCGGGTCCGGGTCTGGAGAGCGGGGTCAGCTGAGGGGGGTCAGGGTGAACCGGGGTCAGACTGTAGCGGGTCAAGGTCTGGAGAGCGGGGTCAGCTGGGGAGGGTCAGGGTGGGCCGGGGTCAGACCTGTAGCGGGTCCGGGTCTGGAGAGCGGGCTCAGCTGAGGAGGCTCAGGGTGAGCCGGGGTCAGACTGTAGCGGGTCCGGGTCTGGAGAGCGGGGTCAGCTGAGGAGGGTCAGGGTGGGATGGAGTCAGACCTGTAGCGGAGTCCGGGTCTGGAGAGCGGGGTCAGCTGAGGAGGGTCAGGGTGAGTCGGAGTCAGACCTGTAGCGGGGTCCGGAGCTGGAGAGCGGGGTCAGCCGAGGAGGGTCAGGGTGGGTTGGAGTCAGACCTGTAGCGGGGTCCGGGTCTGGAGAGCGGGGTCAGCTGAGGAGGGTCAGGGTGGGCTGGAGTCAGACCTGTAGCGGGGTCCGGGTCTGGAGAGCGGGGTCAGCTGAGGAGGGTCAGGGTGAGTCGGAGTCAGACCTGTAGCGGGGTCCAGAGCTGGAGAACGGGGTCAGCTGGGGAGGGTCAGGCTGGGCCGGGTTCAGGCTGCAGCCTCAGTTGAGCGCAGGATGGTCCGGAGGAGGCCAAGAACGTAACAAGACGAAGATGATTGCGCAAGCTCTACTTTTGAATGTGATGACCCATGCCGACATTCATAGGCAGAGGCCACGAAACGCTGACTCATAAATCGCGCCGTGTAAGCTTACGAAGTATGTCAGTTCCAGTCCAGCTTTCGAGCGGTCAAATATGAATGAAACTAGTCGGTCAGTGGATGGGAGTTTGAGTCGTTGATACTGACTGGTTCATGATGCGAATCCTTGCCTAAAGTCTTGTCCGAAATCTAATACGGATTGCTTACTATTAACGCAGTCATGACCGGAGATTGCTTGAAAACGGGATTCTGTGGCAAATGCCGTGGTGGTGTGTACGGGTAGAATGTTCATACTCCTGCCAATCCTGTACCTGCCTTGTCATATCCGTGCCCACGCGCTTTCCGTTGAATAGACCTCAACTTTCCATTGACTAACCCGTGTGCAGTCTTAAAACCCCTGTGTGAAGGTGACATACATGGCTTAAGATTAGTTTAGATGAACGCACATTTTTTTGAGAGATTTTGCTGTTTTAAAATTTAATTGTCATCAATGTCACCAAAAGCAAGCATTCATCGCCAATCACCATTCACTGACTAGGCACCGAGCCTTGACCTCTCCGATCCTAGAGTGACACGTAGGTACCTGACACGGTTCTATGTATGCCTTCGCAGATAAGATTCCCTGTGCTCAGCTCATTCGCTGCTGGTCGTGCACTACCTACCACCCGCTACCCATTACTCATCAGTTGCACTCACCCGTTGCCAGTCCGTTTGCATTTCTCCAGCTCTGTAGTTCTAAATGGGGGAAATGTTTCAGGAATGTTTCCACACAAGTTTACTCTTTTTAGCCTGAGCACTTGCAATGGTAGCCTGAATAGTCAGCTAAAATTGACTTTAAGGAGCTCGATCAGTAACACTCTGTAGTATTTCTTGAAGTAAAAGCTCAACATTTCGTGAAAGCCTTACCGATTAACTTGTTCATATTCCAAAACTGTAATTTTCCTTAAGTCGGCTACCCAGCCCCACCCAGAGCTATAACCAGCTCAACCCGTCACCTATTCCCTGCGGGTGCCCGTGGGTTTAACCAGTCCGTGAACTCCCCCACACACTGTCCAATGTTAGGGCATGCATATTACAAGTGGCACCTATGTTTCATATGTACTACACATGCCTATGTTTTTGACCACCAGTGGCATTGCGTAATAAAAAAGCTACTGTATGGATGGTCGTAACTTTGAGTCAAAGTGACATTATCACATTACTGTCTAAATGGTACGGCAACATCTGATTTTGAGTCAAAGTGACATTTTCACACTGCTGTCTAAATGGTACGGCAACATCTGATTTTACAATGCCTCAGAGGCATGAATTAAATACCTTAGAATTATCGTCACCTCTTTCCATGCAATGCCTGCATATAGCACGAAAACACGCAGTATTGCACCAAAACTTGATAGTCATTCACACATGGCACATAATTTGAGCTGGAACTCCCGCACAAGTGCACATTCCCACTCCACGCCTCGCGCACTATTTCGCAGGTTGGAGAGCGGGTGTCCCGTCCCCTCCCTCCGCGTGGAGGAGTCTTTTTCCGTTTTTATTATCGTGAATACCGAAGCATTCAGATCAAGCCATGCAATGCAAACACGCTGCCAGGCTCGGTCAAAGCAATCGGGTAAAAAACTACGATTGATGACTCCTGGCAAACATCTCAAGTCCCAGCCATGGGTGCGGCTTGGTTTTGAGTTCGCGTTTGACTCACTGTTGACAGACCTTTGTTGACAGACCTCGACGTGTGCCTTGCCTGACCACAAAACGCATGCAGCTAACGTTTGACTCGCTGTTGACAGACGTCAGTCGATGTTTGCCTTGCCTGACCACAAAACGCAGTTCAGCCAGTTTACGTTTGACTCGCTGCTGGCGAATATCAGGTAACGCTTACTTTGAATACAAAACGCAAACCGACAACGTTTGACTCACTGTAGATGGACATCAGTCAACGTTGACTTTGTCCGGACACAAAACGCATGCAGATAACGTTTCCTCACCATCACTCACCCTAATGCTTTCTGTGCCATTATGCTCACAACAAACTGGAAATGGATGGTGACAAAAACAGAGCTAATATCTTGGTGGGCTGTTAGCGTTTTTGCCATCTGAAATCATCATATATCAGGCCATCTCTGGCCCATTCTCCGGAAGGAAATGGGAAGCGCGGAGCTCAGTGTGTTCCATGGACGGAGGCTGGGGTTGGGGCAGAAGGTGAAGCGGGGTAACTCCAGAATGCTGGGTTGGGGCAGAAGGTGAAGCGCGATAGCTCCAGAATGCTGTGGTTGGGGCAGAAGGTGAAGCACGGTCACTCCAAAACTCTGGTGGATGAAAAGGTTAGATTTAATTCCGCTAAATAGCTTGCCAACTTATATTGTGGGTGTGTGGAATGTCTCGAGGAAAATAAGACTAAACTATGTCTCTGTGCTTACCTAGGTGACGATCCCATACAGTAAGAACTTTGATCCAAGGATGTCACTATTTTTATCGATCGGTGGGGATGGGTCTCAGCCGATGAGGTTGGTCTTATGAAACCCCAAAACCTCAGTTCTCCCTGGACTTCGGCTTTTGAAACTTTCACTCTCGACGTCAGCATGAAAAATCTTTGCTTTCAGGAAAACAATTCGGCTGATAAAAGGTTGCTTTACGAAAGACTACCATGTGAAGCCAATGTCAAACTGCAGCCTTGTGAGAAGCTTAGGGTTGAATGAAGTTAACAGAAAGCATCCTAGCAAGACGGTGCGATGAGACCGCCGGGGAAAGGTCTCGTTTTATCGTCATGGAAGAAGGTTCCGAGCGCAAATAGTTTTATGCAGAATAGCGTGGTCGTAGACATGCAGACTGGGGAAGAGCTTGCACACATTACGCGCCATGCTGAAAGAGGTTTCGGAAATGCATCATGTCACTGCCAGGCAGTCTCAACACCTAAAACTAAAACGAGACTTGCACGACCTGAACAGACATGTCGAAAGCTTGAAGGACAGATCAGGTAAATGCCGGCGACCCGACAGGTTACCAGAATGGACGTCGTAATGAACAGTGCGACCAGCACTTTGACATGAGTTTGGAGTCATTGTAATAAATAAATTTCTTGTCCTTGTGATGTTTCAGCTTTGCTTTGTTTTGTTTATGAATTTAGATAAGTGTGTGTCATTCGTTGTTTGAAAAGCTGCAGTCGCGGCGGCCGGTTGGCTGCGGGTCTTACTTGGTGCTGACTGTTAGATCTGCAGGCGCGGTGGGCTGTTTGATGGGTCGTGCTTGGTGCTGGCTGTTAGGAGAACTGCAGGAGCGGCGGGCTGGTTTATGGGTCGTGCTTAGTGCTGGCTGTTAGGAGAGCTGCAGACGCGGTGGCCTGGTCGGTGGGTCGTGCTTGGTGCTGGCTGTTAGGAGGGCTGCAGGCGCGGTGGGCTGGTTGATGGGTCGTGCTTGGTGCTGACTGTTAGGAGAGCTGCAGGCGCGGTGGGCTGGTTGATGGGTCGTGCTTGGTGCTGGCTGTCAGGAGAGCTGCAGGCGCGGTGGGCTGTTTGATGGGTCGTACTTGGTGCTAACTGTTAGGAGAGCTGCAGGCGCGGCGGGCTGGTTGATGGGTCATGCTTGGTGCTAACTGTTAGGAGATCTGCAGGCGCGGCGGGCTGGTTGATGGGTCATGCTTGGTGCTGACTGTTTGAAAAGCTGCAGGCGCGGTGGGCTGGTTATGCTCTTGGTGATGGCTGTTTGTCTAATTATGGACGGTTTAATCTTAGAACAACAAAGGCATTCAAATGTGCCGCAAATCTCCCGAAAGCTTCTCAAAACATTTGTGTCCTTTACATAGAGCAGTTGAGAGAGTGGGAATTGGGCGGGTAGGGTTTGTGTGTTATGGGTAGCAGGTGGGCGCGGGCACGACCATGCGGGCATGGTGCATGCCGGAAAAAATGTTTCCTTCGAAGGCTTGTAGAAAGAAGGAAGTGTGCGTGTGTGATGACGAGAAGTAGACCTGCATGGCAAGCATGCAAAACAATATACCCAAGGTGTATGAAAATTTCTGGTGGCTCTGGACGCTTAACAGAATGGTGTGAATGTTGTTGAGCAGGCCCGTTGCTCCTGCAATATCCCAGGATGGTCGGTGCCTGCGCTTGTTTGTTGCATCGGATGGCTTTCAGCACCAATCATGTCGCTTCAATAAAGCGTCACACACCTGGTCACTGGATTTTTTTGCATGCAAACTCCCAACGCCAATGATTTGCATCATGGGTTCACATAACTAGCCGCAATATGTTGCTTTCTTCCCACCTGCTGCGGCACCTCCCGCCCGTCTGATACTCCACAGCAAGCGGCTCGTTCCCTGGTGACGACACGACGGCGGCCGACTGCTGAGGCGGAGCGGGCCGGGCCGGCGGTCGTCCTTCTCTTGGGATCGCCCCGCCCAACAGGCGACACTGTAACTGGCGGTGACGTCTGCGCCGATCCTTCACTAGGCCGGCGGATCGGAGAGCGGCGGGCGCGCGGGCCACGCACTGCCGGGGGGGGGGGGGGGCGGACGCGCGGGCCACGCACTGCGGGAGGGGGAGGGGGGGGGGGGCGGACGCGCGGGCTACGCATTGCCGAGGGGGGGGGCGGCAGACGCCCGGGCCACGCACTGCGGGGGGGGGGGGGCGGACGCGTGGGCCACGCACTGCGGAGGGGGGGGGGGGGGGGGGGAACGCTCCCCTACTTCATGTGCCGCTTGTAAACTCGGGGCTTTGTTATTCGTCGTCATCGGGCTTTACAGCGCACTCAGCTGCTGTAGTGATGTGGTGTCGCCTGTCCCTCACTCTGGCAGGAAGTCCGGGCACAGCGCGGAGTCGAACGCCGTACCTCTGGTTTCTTAAACGCGCAGTGGTTAACGCAGACGTGTTAGGGCTTTGTCATTGTGAGGTGAGGCATCTGCATAGTAAGAGGTACGGTGTGACGCTATCTGGCAATAACAAGGGTTGGTAATAGACTGGAAAGCGTCAATACTGGGCAGTGACCTCCTAATTGCGGGCTAAATGTCTTGTCCTGCTGTTGCCAACTGGCCGATATCCACGCGGAAGCCGGGGTCTACCCTGCATCACACACGCAGCCGGCTTGGTTGGAAGCAGTGGCCATCATTTGTAATGCAAATGTGTTCGCGAGATTTTAGAAACCATTTGTCCCTAGACCTGGGGAATCGCGGCCGCCTGTAAACTCGGCAATCGTGCTGTCTGATAAAAAGTGGGGAACGAGGAAAACTCTCTTTGGCGCTGTTATGCCGCGTAATTTAATATGCTAATTGCGTCGCTAACTGTCTCCAAAGCGGAGCGTTGCCGTCACACTGAAGCCTGTGATGACGTTGTCAAATCCAATTTCGGTCCGCCGCGAATGCTTGTCGTCCGCCTGAATAAGGCGATGAGGGACTCGGTGACAGGCGGCGGTGTGCTGGGAAACAATTGCACCGGAATTCGGAGACCGGTATGCATGGCACGTCCCTTTGGAATGTAAGACTGTCATGGTTAATAGTTGCTGGATTGCTGATATGGTCTGAAAGATACCGTGTTCAGTTGGCGCTTATACCTTTTACGTCCTGGGTAATTTGAAAGTCTGCAGCTGCAGCGTGAAAAAGGCGGTAAAATGGTTATTATTTTCGGTTTGCATATTATCGTGTGCTGAATGTTCAATGTCTACTGAGTTTGTGCGCAAAGGCGATGTATGGTCCACATTACAGTGGGATTTTGATATTGAAAATGTCACGAAATGTCAGAAACACATTTTTCCGCTTCCTCTTCTCTTGTCTCAATGCTCTGTCTTTTTCGCCCTGTCCAACAATGCTCTCATTCACCTTTCTTCCCTGTTGCACGGCCCAGGTTGGTCTCACCGCTGCCGTCTGTGTGCGACAGCGTGCCTGCTGGTGGAGAAGGGCGTGTGCGCCATCTCCGGCCGGTCTGACCGCTGCCATCTGTGTGCGACAGCGTGCCTGCTGGTGGAGAAGGGCGTGTACGCCATCTTCGGGCCGTCGGACCCGCTGCTTGGCGCGCACGTGCAGTCCATCTGCGACGCGCTCGACATCCCGCACGTGGAGACGCGGCTGGAC
This sequence comes from Pollicipes pollicipes, assembly GCF_011947565.3. NCBI lineage: Eukaryota > Metazoa > Arthropoda > Thecostraca > Pollicipedomorpha > Pollicipedidae > Pollicipes > Pollicipes pollicipes. The sequence goes on from NW_023596746.1 coordinate 14,908,258, forward strand.
GTGGAGCGACACGCCAAGGAGTTCAGTATCAACCTGCACCCTCATCAGCCCGTAATGAACGCAGCGCTGCGAGACGTCATGACCTTCCTCAACTGGACCCGCGTCGCCATCATCTACGAGGAGGAGAACGGTGAGCGGCACGGGCAACGCGGCGGTGAGAAAGGTGAGAGGCGTTGGTAACGGCCGGTCATGCAGCCGGCTCCGGTAGCGTCTGATCACTGCAGGGGTTGATGCTGGTAAGCGATGCGCCGAAAAGAGCGGGCAGCAGTGAGAATGCCAGAAGACAGGATTGCGGGACTGGATGTAGGAGCTGAGAGTGGTTTAGCATGGCGCGATGATTAGGCTTAGGAGGCATCATCATAGGCAGCCCGATCCTTGCTGTGGCGAAGGATCGGGCTCGTTGGCCACGCACAAATTTACCAAAAATAATTAGGTCTCGTTCCGACTTCTGTTTTCTCTTGGTCGACCGCAGGACGACAGGTGTCTTCAGCTGGATCTGAAGAGAACCTTCCTCACAATGAGCAGCTAGTAATGATGGGACCGTGCCCTGTGAGAGCCCAAACATGGTCAACAAGCAGCATCGTCCGAAGCGTGCGGTGTGCGGCGACCTTGCTGAACCCCGTCCTCGATAGCGGCCGCCCACGCTCGGGTCGGCCGCGACTCGAGATGGCCAGAGATCACCATATTGCGTCATGACGTCCGGATGTACTTGAGCGGCAATCTATCGGAGACCTGGCGTATCCCGGCTGCAGCGATGGCAAGAGGGGGGGGGGGGGGGGGGGGGGGGGGGGGCGGTGTGAAGAGATGGTGCGCGACGCACCAATTGGGAGATGGTGACACGAGACGGGCGCATTTTTTTAGGCCCTAGGGCCCTGGTCTTCATGAACTTGGGGCCCCAGCTCGTCTCATTGCGGTAATGACCTGTGACCTTTGACATGTGACCTGTAACCTGTGATGGCAGCCATCACTGATACGCGCACTGACGAACGCCTAAAATGCCAAACATTGGCAATAAGTAGTTTCAGCTGATTCAATCCTATGGAGACCTCCAGTGCGCGGAAATGTCACACTGGAGCCGTTTCGATTAAACCGTTATTGGGAAATTCTATGGCTGACGAGATCATTGTCGATCACACTATTCGCGTGCGATCGAGGCCTGCCCGTTTAGCCGACATAAAAGCAGCGCTTCGGCCGTTGTTAGGCGTTGTTATGTAAACAGCCACGGCTTGATTGTAAACAAACGCACTCACTTCGCTTCTCGGCCAAGTTAGAGATGGGCTTGGGTCGTGACTTATTCGGTGAGTCAGGCTGCTATGTCATGCGTTAAATGGGCCAACTCCAAGCAGGAATGGGCCCCATTTGTCACTGAAGAACAGGTCCCAGGCCATGTAGGCTGACCTGCACAGGCCGCCCGAGCCCGCTGGCCAAGGGCCGCCTGCTGGAGTCGGCCTGCCTGTCAGGGTCCACGAGCAGAGTCCGCGAACAGAGCCTATGAACAGAGTCCACGAACAGAGCCCACGAACAGAGTCCACAAACAGAGTCCATGAACAGAATCCACGAACAGAGCCCATGCACAGAGCCCACGAACGGAACCCATGCACAGGGCCCACGGGAAGAGTCCGCGAGCAGTGTCCGCGAACAGAGCCCACGAACAGAGTCCGCGAGCAGAGTCCGCGAACAGAGCCCATGAACACAGCCCACGGACGGAGTCCGCGAGCAGAGTCCGCGAGCGGAGTCCGCGCTTGGGGAGGAGAACTGCGGCAGTCGGATCGTGTGCCTGGGCCGCGCTCGGGGAGGAGAATTGTGGCAGTCGGACCGTGCGCCTGATCCGCGCTCCGGAGAGCGAGAGGGCGGCCGTACTCGCTCGGAATTGGCCCGGAGGCTGTCAGGCGGATCTGTATTCGACACGTCCGTTCCACTCACTGATAGTCGACCGAACCCTCTCGGTTGCCGAGCACACAACTGGAGTGGCGGCATCGAGCTGGAGCAAGCAAAACACTCTACTCGAGAGCGAAGTGGCATTGCAAGTGCCGGCCGAGTTAAATGGAAGAAAGATGGGTTTAAGTCTTGATCGCTGAAACTTTTGCAAAAAAAGTTCAAAAATGTTGAAACGTTTGGAAGAGCGGCTGTGTTTGAGCTGATCAACTCAAATTCAGCACTTCACTAAAAATGGAAAATACTCATTCATACAATGTTTGCTTATACCGCAAAATCAACAACCCGTGCTTTTAGAGCCCAGTTTCCGGTCATCCGCGCCCAGCGCTCCACGTAAATGTTGTGAGTGCCGTCCCCCCCCCCCCCCCCCGGTCCGTTCGCTGCGGGCCCGCGCGCAGGGCCTCTCCCGGAGCCCTGGCTGGAGGCCTGCGGGCGGTGCGGCAGTCGCTGTGGTCACCACATGGCCGGTGCCGGCGGCCCCACCGTCGTAGTGCGGGGCAGAGCGCTATTTGTTTGGTCAGAAATTTGGCTGCTCGCCAGTTCCGGACCCTGCTGTCCGGACCCAATTTGGCGAGCAACAGAAAGCTTGCCGTGCCCCGACGGCCAACGCCCCCCCCCCCCCACCCCCACCCCCCACCACCACCCCCACCCCCAGCCCCTATGCATCGGCACGCCGGCTTCAATGACCGTTCAGAAGATTGACTGGCACGGCTGAGGCAGAAGGCAGACGGCGCCTAAAATGAGACTAGCGGGCAAAAGAAAACAAACAAAAATACACCCAAGAACTGGCAGTTGGTCGTTCACCTCGTGTCGGCATCTGGTGATTCTAATATGTCCGGGCAGCTATCACGATTGTTGGTACTAGCTTGGTGTTTTTTTGCCTTTCTTTGGCATTTATTTGATTTGGGGCTTTCCTACGGTCGATTTGATGGCTGACCACACCTCTCAAAATTCGACTGGGCTGAAGACGGCCAGGGCGGCCGACAGTCTGTTGGTTCATTTACAGGACAGCTTTTCATGTCTTCCTTGCTTACGTATGTTCCAACATCTGGGCTGTTGGTACTGTTTCTTGCCTCCGTCCTCCCGTCCCTTCTTATACTCGCTGCCCCCCTCCCCCCCCCCCCCCCCCCTCCTGTATTCGCTTCCCTAGGTCTCGCAGTCGCCTGCGAACGCATGAATCAGGCTATCAGGTGCATCCCCAGATAGCCGGCTGTGGCTGGACCCGTGTCCAGATGGCCGGCTGCGTGTGGACCCGTGTCCGGACGTCCGGCGGTTGGAGACGGTGGCGGACGCGCGGCGCCGGTGGCGTGTGGCGCCGTGTCCGGACGTCCGGCGGTTGGAGACGGCGGTCGACGCGCGGCGCCGGTGGCGTGTGGCGCCGTGCCCCGCCGACCTAATGGCCGTGACGGACCCCAATGGGCTGGCGGGCCGGCGCGGCCGGGGCGCCGAGCCGGTGCTATCTCACGGCCAGCTGCCTGCCACGCTGCCGCGCCGGCCGCCTGCAGTGACGCCGCTTCCGAGGCGGTACCGCAGCAACAGCGGGGTGCTTCAGCGCCTGACAGACGTCACAACAGCCTGACGGGCTGCCGAACGCCCGTGCCGGGAGCTGGCGGACAGACGAACAAAACGCATATCTCCATCAACTAACGGGTGTACAACCACTCAGCCGGCGCCATAGGGATTGTGTGGCTGTTTCTTAAGTATGCAGAACTACTGACGCATGCTTATGTAGGGCAGGAACACTTAAGTTGCTTATGCAAAACAGGAGCACTTTACTTGCTCAGGCAAAGCAGGAACGTCATTTAGAATCCCCGACTCAAATGTCGTACGCGTTGTTTCTGCCAGACACATATGTTGACCAGTCTACTAACCAGCGACATGATGAATCCCGCTCGGTGTTGCAGGACTAATAAAGCTCCAGGATTTAATAAGAACACCACCGAACATGGAAATAGAGATTGCGATCCGGCAGGGTACGCCGGACACGTTCCGTCACGTCCTCAAGGAGGTCAAATCCCGGGAAATTTTCAACCTGATCGTCGACACCAGGGCAGAATCGATGCCGACTTTTCTTCGCGCGGTGAGTAACGCCGTTGTGACTGGACTTTGATGCGTGATACATGATGCGATGTGAACTATCTTGTAACGGTGTGTTTCATTTGTATTTAACAAGTGCACAGTTTTCGACTGTATTCTAACAGGTGCGATGTCGTTTTCATATAGGAGTTTTGGCTTCGACGTGTGCTGAACAGTTGTGTGCGGACAACTGTCACATTCTGTGAGATGAAATAACATGGCCTCGGCTGATCCGCCACACGCCTCATTTTCAGATTCTGCAGCTCCAAATGAACGATTACAAGTACCACTACCTATTTACTACATTTGTAAGTGCGGGCTGGGGAAGACTGCAGTAAGAAAACACGGATTGTGAATTAAGTTTGAGGAATGCGCATGGTAATAACAAATGAGGCTGCTCGTCATGCGTTTGATTTGTATGCCCCGCGTTTAACATCATAGATCTCTCGCAGTAGAAGTTTTACGGATATGATTTTCGTTACCAGATCCACGTGTTAACTACCTGTACTATCTATAGTGCAGATAGTGCAGATAGCGCGGGCTGGGGAAGACTGCAGTAAAAAAACACGGATTGTGAATTAAGTTTGGGGAATGCGCATGGTAATAACAAATGAAGCTGCTTGTCATGCGTTTGGTTTGTATGCCCCGCGTTTAACATCATAGATCTCTCGCAGTAGAAGTTTTACGGATATGATTTTCGTTACCAGATCCACGCGTTAACTATCTGCACCATCTATAGTGCAGATAGTGCAGATAGTGCAGATACTATATAGCTGCGGATAGTGCGCCATATAGTGCACTATTCGCCACCCCCTCCCCCACCTCCCACTGCCTGTATTTGGTATGTGTAAGTTTTATCCAACAGTTGCTCATTTGTTATCCATTTTGAAGGCTTTCCGTTCCGAGGCTACAGAGACTTGGCAAGTATTATGCTTTGGTTTACTATTTTGCCTTGATTGTTACAGCCACGTGAATGTGATTATATTTGACGAAGGTAAACACACTCTGTGATGCTTATGGGAAAGTCCCTTCACGACCTATATTTTTGCTTTCCTCCCCCGCCCCCCTCTGAAATGACCACGTTGCTTACCTTCATTTGTCCTTTTCTAAAGAAAGTCATATACCAGGCGTGGGCATGCAGCAAAAAAAATATAGTTTGTTGACGGTCGTTGAATGCGACCTTCAACATGCCATCCAACTCACGGACTTTTATTCGCTTACTGGTGTGTTATATGATACTTTCTTGCCGATCGGTAGTTGATCAATAGCCATACTAGAAAGTAAACCATCGGGTAGCGTTTTGAGCGTGAACGTTTTGAATAGCGAAACGCGTGTTCTCTTAGCAATTGTGAAATGAGGCATGTGTTTCTTAACATTGGAAAATGAATATTAAATTAAAAAAACACCGGCGGCACTGGTCCATGCTTTTCTATTAATCTTCATGCTATAGATGAGACGGTTTTCACTGGGCGAAGGATGTCGACTTGGTTAGGAACACCATACAGGTCATCGCGCACAATGTTTTGAAGCGCCAGAGAATGCAGTGGCTTTATTAACGCCCATGGTCTAAGGGAAAACCGGGAATTAAGCTCGGGCCGCATGTGGGAACCTAGGATGCACCTACTTACCCCTCGGTAATTACACCTCAGAGCATGTGGCCCAGTAGAGGCCTTCTTGAACTGACAAGATTGCGACAACCCTAAAACTTGATCTATCGACGAATTTTTGGGCTGTGAAGCGCCGAGGCTTGTGTGAAGCGCAGTATGTGGGTTTAACGTCTGCAACGTAATGCCACAGCCCGGCGACTCGGCACCTGGCGTCAGACGCGGACTGAGTCACAGACGCCGGAGCAAGCATCGATGCAACGGCGCCGTTCTGGTGGTGGTCATTAGTGCTTTACGGCACACTCAGCTGCTGAGGCTATTTGGCGTCGCCTGCCTCTCACCCTGGCAAGAAGGTCGAGCGCCGCGGGGAATCGAACCCTGTGCCTCTGATTTCCCAGGCGAGCGGCTTAACCACTACAGCACTGACGAGCACAGTGTGACGTCAGCGTGATGACGCGAGTATTGAGAGGTGCCGACTGCGGCGTCAGCCTGGTGCCCTCTCAGGCCGAGACAGACCAGCGAGCGTTTACCACCGTCGACTACACTGCCGATCATGTGGAGCATGGCCGGCCCAGGTCACGCGGAAAGAGCAATCCAAACCCGTAGCGGGCTGGCATCGCAAACACGACTGTATCGCCCCGTGCTCGGGGGTCAAGGCACGGTCGATGGGGGCCCGCCAGCTCTCACGGACTGACGCGACTCAGGTGACCTTGCTCCGAAGTAAGGTCAGTCGTGTGTGACTGTTAATGCACGCGGCACTGATCCTCTTCAGATGCCAAACTGGGCGAAATTGTGTTTGTCCTCAATCACAACGATGCACACGAGTCAAAATGTATGTCGTGTTAAATGCACGACATATTTAAGACACGCCAGGGTGGTGGGAAGCAAAAATACAAAATATGGGAAGAAGTCACGCAAAATTAATTGTCAACACAGCAGGACACGCCTCGTCAGCTGAGTGCGGGGTCAGAAGCGTATTTCATGCATCGTGCGCAAGCTCCAACTTATGGCCCTTTATAATGTAACACCTAAGCATCATAACGAGATCATTAGACAACAAAATTCTTGCAGTACTAAAGAAAGGCCCGAAAGACTTGGCCGGCTTCGGAACGTTTTTTATACATGTGACCACTGAAGACAAAACAGCACGTGCGTTCAGCAGTAGCCGGCCATTGTGGGCACAGCTGATGATCATCAGACTCCTCGCGACGCCTTCCACGCTATCATCGCCGCCCCCGCGCCATTATTTACAGCGCCTCTCGGGCGATGCGGGCGCGGCCGGCGCCACCGCCGGCGCTGTGTGAGAATCACAGCCGGGCGGCCGCCGGCCCGGCCGAGGGGGCCGGCCGATCCCACGCCGGATATTAGCGCTGGCGCGCCGCGCCGCGTCGGGCCCTCTCACGGACCGCTGCGTCACGTAGCCATCACGACCACGCGTGCCACCCTGCCGCCAGCAGCCGGGTCGACGAGCGATGCCACCAGCTAATCACGCTGCTGCTCTCCCCCCCCCCCCCCCCCCCCTCTCCCTCCTCCGACGCCCGACGGGTGGGAAGGATGCGATTTGGAGGCGGCGCACCAGCGGCGCTATACGATCCCCCGCCCGTTGGGCGTATCTCAAATGGTCAAAACGAATGTTTGGACGACGGCGAAAACGGTCTGTCTGGAGCGAAATACCTCGTCGAGACATTTTCAGGAAAGCTCCCAACTTGCTGGCAGGCACAGCAACCACGGATGCAGTCCTTTGGGTTTTGAATTAGTGAGCGCGATACCTAGAACCGTGAGCTCGATTACGGCTGTTGTTAAGCGCGACGAAAAGGCTGTCTAGCCTCAGAAAATACTTCGGTCATTTCGGAATTCTGAACGCGCGATCAAAGCCATGAAGGTCACGTCCCTAGTCAGAACGTTTAATTAAGATATCCATAATTAACGTACACAGTAATAAGATGAAGTTCTGGGGGTCCCGATGGGAATCGTGGTGCAGGCAAGTTATTGGCGCTCCATAATTCCGGTGCACTCCTCCCTGCGGGTGGAGGGACCGGCATTTAGATCAGCGTCCAGCCTACCAGCATCGCCGACTGGACCTCGACCACCATGCCAGGTCGAGGAAGGGTGCGTACCGGCCAGCCCGTCAGAAGGATGAGGGTGGACGAGCACGAGCACGTCGCCAACACGGCCCGGCGCCAGGCGGCTCCGTACAATCTGAGAGAATGCGTTGCTGGATATCGGTCCTTAGACCACTAATCAGCCATTGACTGATTGCCGAACGGTTTACCGCCCCTAGATAGTTTCTGTGAATTACAAAAACCTGGTGGGGATGACATTGGCTCAACATTTTCAGCACGTCCTGACTTATCACCTCCAGGCTCGAGCATTAAATAATGAATGCTGCAAGCATCTTCGAAACTTGTCGTATTTCATTCGAAGCCATAATATATATATATATATATATATATATATATATATATATATATGAAGACACCTGCCGCAAGCTTGCGTACGAAGGTCATATCTCGAACGATCACTGTGTTATGGCTCTTTGAAGGTAAGATGTCGAATGAAGATTTTTGAGAGAAAACGAATCTACAAATTTTACACGCAATTGTGATCTCCTTTAGGTACTTGTGTACTTGTGTAAACTCCTTAATGTACTATGAATTTAATATATGTGATGGACTGTCTGGCTCTGTGGGTGCAGTGAATTCAAAATACCCTGCTGCTCACCAGCATGCCAATATGCTCTTGCACATTTCGAAGTATAATATTTTACATTTTGGGATGTTTTACACTGCCTAGTTAGATTCACCTGGCAGTCTCACCTATTAGATCATATGCATGCCTACAATGACAACGTGTTTTGTTTGACTGACATCATCCGTCGTGGGGGTAACCACGTTTTAGAGGTGGGTGAGTCAAACCTGGATTGCACTGGTCAGACTGAAAACAACCTCCGGATGGAATGAAATGTGTGGGTAATCTGATTTAAAAGAGGCATCTTAAATGTGAAAATATGAAAAATGTGGGTGCGACGGGTAAAATTGAAGGGGCCAAAGCCCACTTCGGGAAAACTGGGTGGCATGCCCTCCTGAGCCGCCCCCCCCCCCCCCCGGGATAGCTGGTGACACATGAGTGTCACATGTCAGTGACATATAAGTGTCACCAGCTACAGGTGACACTCATCTGTCACCTGCAGCTAGGTTTCGTGCCTGTCGGTGGCATTTTTATGATAAACAAACGAAGCTCGTTTCAGCCGTTAAGACAAGTTCCGAAGATGTCATGTCAGTGCCTTTGGACACGTGTGGTTTGTGTCCTCGGTGACCTGCACCCCGCTCGGCAAAACCTGGATGGCCACGGACTTCAGGCGATATAGGCAAAGGTCATTGTCGTTATTGTGCTCGGAATATTACATAACGGCTGTAGAATAGGTTGGATTGCTGTCATAACTTCTAATGAGGGGCTCTAAGGAAGCGAATCACGCTGTCGAAGCATAATCGCATGCGATTATGCAACGCCGAATTGGTTTAACATGGATGTAATGGATTGTGAGTCACAAGTTCAGAGTACTTTTACGCGTTTCCCTGGAATTTGTAGCTGCCAACATTTGACTACGTACGTATTCATTAACACGCGCTCAGGTGTGGGTCAAATTGGCCCCCGATAGTTCTCCTCCGGAATGATTGCAGAACGGCGCGGCGTACACTCACCGAAGCCCGCATAGCTGTAGAAAATTTAACTGCGCATCGTATGACATCAATGAATTAAATGTACTTTGCAAGGCCGTTAACCTATGACAGGTCAAAACCAGGCCATGGTTTCAGCGAAGACACGTTCTAAGGAATCATTCAACCCAATCAGACAACGGAGTGTTAGACGAAACCAGACATTTCTGAGATACTTTCTTAGGCAACGCAACAATTGAATTAATAAATAACATTGACCTAGGGTCAGGCATGAAGGCCAGACCAAGGTTAAAACCAACCTGCTCTATTACTTTCAGGCTTGCTGTTTGGGATGATTTCTGGTGCTCACTTTGAATATATTGATAGCAGGAACCGCCTTATACACCTTCCATGAACTTCTCATAGGTCAAAATAGGTCACTTACCTAAAATGACTTTGGTCAACATTTTGTTTTTAGGGACATACTGTCTAGCGTAATCTTTGCCGCTTAACGAAATGCAAAACTCAAAACAGTCTTGCATCCTTTTGGTCAGTATGACTTTTAAAAGGTCAAAGAAGGTCACTGACCCAACTGAGCGTATGAAATTTTGCTTAGAACAGTTGCCTAGGTTCTGGGGCGCCTTGGAGACCGATCTGGAATTTGACCCTGTTTTACCTCATCTGACCTGAAGGTCATGACCTATGAACTTAAAACTTCAACCTAAGTGAGTTCACGTAAAGGTCAAGACACCCTGCGAATTCGGTGTCTCTAGCTCTCTTAGTTCTCGAGATCTCAGTGGAGGGGGTCAAACTGACCCCCTCCACCCGAGCGAAGGGTATCCAACCGGCCACCCGGGTGCATGCTTAAAGTTCAAACAAGGTCACTGACCTTAATTTAGTGTGTGGCGTTTGGTTTAGAACAATTACCTAGGTTCTATGGGCTCTTTGGATACCAATCTTGAATCTAACCTTGTTTGATCTTATTTGACCCGAAGGTTAGGACCTAGAAACCTCAATATTTGACCTGATATACCTCATGTACAGGTCAAAACATTCTATGAATTTGGTGTCTCTAGCTCTCTTAGTTCTCGAGATCTCAGGCGGGTTCAAACTGACCCCGCTCCACCCGAGCGAAGGACATCCAACCAACCAACCGGTCGCGTGTTCATACATGCCATAAATTTCGTACGGAGAGGCACGTGTGCTCCTGATAAGCTGCATACGCACGCCCCTGCTTTCTTCTCAAAGTTATTATCAGATAAGATATTAGTACCTATACCTACAGTATGTATGCATATAAATATAGATATGTTTAGATGTAAATATATGTATACATACATAGTATCTTTATATATAATCACAAGTTTTGTCCACCAAGAACCGGCATTCCGTCCTTTCCCTGCGGTTCTTGCGCGTTGGGAATTGAATTGGTTACAACGCTATGCTACTTTTAGTTCCTCTCTGCTTCCCATCGCATCCCAACGCTACGCAACAAAAAGCGTTCTGTGTTGGGCAGCCTGAGAGGATTATGTTTCATATTCAAAGATAGTGAAGTAAGCATCAGATACGATGAAAGCACACCATGGCTGTTCGTGTGCTTCCAAGTGAAAAAGGTTCCCCTATGCAACCCAATTTTTCTATTTGGTAAAGGTGCTCCTCATTATGTCATTGTTCGATTACGTCCCCGTGTCACGCACAACATTGATTAAGAGTCAACTGACAGCCGTTGTATCCACAACTCGTGCTCACGAACGCCAGATATGAACGACTTGACATTGATAATTTTTATTGGCCTTGATCGCCGCATGGCCAACAGTTTTGAACGGCGTTATCATAGCGTCACATATGCTTGGCTGATCTTGAAATAGTCTCCCAATGGTTTCGATGCCTGCAGGATATCGAGACGTTTGACCTGGAGGACTTCAAGTACAACTTCGTGAACATGACGGCGTTCCGGCTGGTGTCCGACTCGTTTCACGTTCGCGAGATCCTGCGCCAGATGGAACAGTTTCAACCTGTCGGCCACAGCATCATCTCCAAATCGGGTGTCATTGAGGTATGCAAAAACACGACACATTGTTGGAACTGAATCACTCACGTTCACGCTAAATGGCTGGCAAAATGTTCTAAAAACATAGAAATTCTTAGATTTTCTTTTTTAGACCCCTTCAGTGTGACCTTTCTCACTTTCGCTCACTGACCTTTCTCACTCTTTCTCCTTTCTAACTGAGCGCACCGGCGCTGTGTCAGCCCAGTCTTGTCGCAAGCTCCCGGTGCAACGGATCAGAGCCCCTGAGGACACCAGCGCCGTGCCAGCCCAGTCCTGCCGCGAGCTCTCAGTGCAGCGGATCAGACCCCCTGAGGACACCGGCGCCGTGCCAGCCCAGTGCTGTCCCCTGTTGTGCATGTCGGCGCTGACGGCTGGATGCAGGCGTCCGTTCGGTGATCGACGGGGCCGCGCTCCCACGCGCTGGTCGTCACCTCTGCGGGATGTCATGCCCCTGTCGTGTTTGCCTTCGGACGGCCATATCAAACACCACGTATTGACGTTGGCTATCGTCCTGCCGTCCCATTGATTCCGGGTCGTTCTGGTCCCGCCGCATTACATAATAGACGATCCGGGGGCGGGGGGAGGGGGCCTGGGGGGAGAGCCAACGGTTGTGATGGACGCGGCGTTCTCTGGGCGGAGACAGGGAGCAACTCTCGGACCGTCTCTTAGATCATGTTGTGATCGGGTAGGCTTCTGACAGGACCGCGATTCTCATAACAATCTAAGCGCTACAAGCACAGCTTGATGTAGTGGGATGCGCCGTTACAGGATGCTACCGAATTTCTGATCCGTGGATTACCTGCGCTCGCGGTCGATTCCCTGACCGAGCCTCGTAGGGTGTGCTCAGTGCCACGGCTTGCATGGTCTCGAGATGCTGACGTACCTCACGCACGTTTTTTAAACGCATTTCAAGGATGAGAAATCTGAGTGTATAGTGTTACTGCACGTTATCAGCCAACGCAACGGCGAGACCGGCTCAGTCCGCCCTCAGCTGTAAAACACAATCACGCTTTTTAGTGTGCATTGACCAGCGGTCTGGTACGCGTTAGAACCGGGTGCTGCTTTCCTGCCCCAGCGATAAAGTCCCACACGAGATGGCATCCCTACATTGTTTGAGCACTGTACTGTCGACGGTACCTGTCCCCCGTCCGTGTGTCCCGTGTGTCCCGTGTTGTCCCGTTGACCGGTTCCGGCGTTGACGGTACCTGTCCCCCGGTCCCGTGCGTCCCGTGTGTCCCGTGTGTCCCGTTGACGGTATCTCTGTCCCCCGGTCCCGTGTGTTCCGTGTGTCCCGTGTGTCCCGTTGACGGTACCTGTCCCCCCGTCCCGTGTGTCCGTGTGTCCTCGTGTGTCCCGTTGACGGTACTTGTGCCCCGGTCCGCTGGTCCCCTGTGGCCTGTGAACGACAGGACTCTGGGCTCGCGTCGCAGGCCCAGCCGGCGCTCATGTTCGACTCGGTGCTGGTGTTTGCTCGCGCGCTGACGGCGCTACAGGGCGGCGCTCCCCTCGAGTACAGCAGCGTCTCCTGCGGCCGCGAGCAGCCCTGGCCCGACGGCAGCAGTCTCTTCAACTACATCAACGCGGTGAGGACGCGTCCGGGGGTAGGGTGGGAGTGCGTGACCGCCAGCGCCGCCGGCCGTTCAGTGTACGCGGGCGGCCCAGCCCGACGGCCTGCGACAGTTCGGGCTCATGGGGATGGTCAGATGGTGGGATTACGGATCGATTGCCATGTTTGACCAGTGATATCTTACAAGTGCTGGTATTATCAAAGGTTTCTGGGTCAAAGTCTAAACATTAGCGAGCGCTTCAATGGGAGTCAAATCACCCTGGGCAGCTTCGGCTCTGTCGTGCGTAGATAAGCACCAGAAAAGACCGATGATGCAGGAGGACCGTACGCAATACGGGTACAACACGCGTCCTAGTTCTGGTCCCAGGATTACCCGAACTGTTGTCCTTGAGGTTTAACAACGCACTCAGCAGCCCAGGCTGCTGCACTATGAATGCCCTACACTACACTGCACTACACTGCTGCACTACAGAATATTGCACTACCGTCGCCTGTCTTACTCCGGTATTAGGGGCGGACACCGCCGCAATCGAACTTCATACTTCTGGCTTATCAGATGTGCGTATAAATCACTATTGCAAACCCAGGAACCAGCTGAGTGCTATTTCGCACTGCGAATGAAGAACATCGTTGGATTAGCACCTCATTGAGTGATCCCAGTTTCAGCATGTGTTATTCAACAATGCTGCACTTAAAAGGCATTGGACCCAATCTAGACCACCACTAACAAATGTATAGTAAGCCTCCATGGGTCTGCTAGTAGCAAAACCCTCCCGGATCGAATAGTATACAGATTAAGCGGCTCATATGGCGAGCCACATACATCACATATAGCGAGCTCCGTGGCACCCATCGCGACAACCGGCGCCGCTATGGTAGCAACCAATAGTTCGCCGGGTTCGTCGTCAATAGAGAAGTCCCCACCGCGGCCTTGACTGCTGTCCGGATGATCATTGTCTGAACGGGGCGCCTGGGCAGCAGTGGCGGCGCGCCGTCTTGTGAATGCTGTGGCAGTAGCCAGTGAATGCTGTGGCGGTGGCCAGTGAATGCTGTGGCAGTAGCCAATGAATGCTGTGGCGGTGGCCAGTGAATGCTGTGGCAGTAGCCAATGAATGCTGTGGCGGTGGCCAGTGAATGCTGTGCCAGTAGCCGGTGAATAGTGGCAGTAGCCGGAAAATGCTGTGGCAGTAGCCAGTGAATGCTGTGGCAGTAGCCCGTGAATACTGTGGCAGTAGCCGGAGAATGCTGTGGCAGTAGCCGGTGAATGCTGTGGCAGTAGTTCCGGGAGATCGCGGTGACGCCGAGGTCAGCTCCGCTGAGTAATAACAGGCCGGCGGAGCCGCTGGCTGATCACTGGCGCTCGGCTGCAGCAGACGTAGTCCGCTGCTGATGATATTGATTCCGAAGAACTCGCACGTCCAAGCAACTGATACGCGTCCCATGCTGATCCCATACGCAGTGTGCTTGCGGTTCGGTACAGATGACCGCTAAGTCGACCGCATAACCTGGTGACCTGCGGCACTCCGGACGCGTCTCTCCGGTCTTCGGCCGAGGTGACCGGGCCAAACGCCACCGGCTGCTGCCCGCGGCCGCCAGCGGACTGGAGTGGACCAGCCCCGGCCACGGGGCCAGTGGAGTGGTCCGGCCGCCGCCACTCAGACCTCCAGATTAGCCTCGGGGCAAACAGCGTGCGCTGCGGCTGGCGTGTGCGGGGAGGCCCTCAGGCGGTCGGCGGCTGATCTGGGCCGGCTGCCGCAGGTACGGGAACTGCGCGGTCTCACCGGCCCCATCCAGTTCAGCGAGGGCAAGAGGACTACCTTCAAGCTGGACTTGCTCAAGCTGAAGCAGCACGCTCTGGTCAAGGTACTGTCGCTGGTACTGACTCGGGGAGACCGTGATCGCTAGCAGGGATATCGTGAATTCGGACCCACCTCTGAAACGATTGCTGCTCGGTGCTTTAACTAATCACTTGTGAATGGGGTTTAAACACCCATTTGTATACATGTAATCGATTTTGTTCATTATATATTCGATGCGTACTGTTACTTGAACAGCATGTTCCACCTGTGAACACATTAATGCAAGTATGGAATATGATAAAATTAGCTCACTTGTAAGTATTGGTGAGCTTTAAAGTGCAGAAGACTGCTCTAGACAACACAGTGTCGCAACTTAGTCAACATGCTATCCGATACGTCGTCGTTTTACTAAGTCATGGAACGTTTGTATGACGTCAGAGTGGCCGCCAAACTAGCCGTGTGACATTGTCACCGTAGCGGACGGGCTAACTTTCTTGTCGTACTTTAAATTGCCGAGGGATGTCGTGCTAATCGGTGTGTTGTATCAGCACAAATATCGTTATGCGCGCGTGTTTTCGCCGTATCTCGTGTCTTCTTGCATATTTGCCGGTGATTCTGTATCATTTGGTAGCGTTCGCATCCTTCCCTATGACGTTATTCCTATTTTTTTTTTTATTCCTGGACCTATTGCAGTCATAACCCGTGCCATTGTCCATCTTCCTGTGTAGCGTAGCCAAAACGTGATGCGTGCCCAAAACTTGCACTCAACGCATTATACCGGTTGAGAGACGGTTGAGATTCGTTGGTGACAGAATAGTGCTGACGCACGCCAGATGCGAATAAATCGTTTATCATATGCTTCGGGCCATAACCATTACATGACCAATGGGCTGACAGTTTGGCTTGGCTTGCGCTACGGTTATATAACATGAGGTAGCAATATTTGCTTGGCGTATCTAGGATGGCATGCATTTCTGGGTGACCTTGAAATAGACTGCACGAAATAGTCTGCTTAAGTTTGCTGACATCAAGCTCAAAATCCAAAGGGTTTTAAGTTTTGAAATGACAAGGCCGTGAACTGTGCTGAATTATCTTCATAAATGCTATTTCAGATCACAAACCCGTGCAAATATCGAGTACCCATTCCATTACTCCCAGCACTCCCATCTTTTGCACGGAAAATATGTCATCAGTGTACTGCAATTTATGCTTATAAGCATGCACAGCGTACATGACCATATTTGACGTAAATAAGACAGCAGTAATAGCCTTAGTCCTCGGGGAAAAACCAAGAGAATGGGGATATAATGCGTTGATATTTCAGCAGCGCACCTTTATGGAAAGCAGACGACTCTGCGATTATATAATATGCATATATATATATAATATACATTGGAATATTTTGGCAGAATTTTTTCCTGGATACATGTTTGATTAAAAATAACTGCTGACTCAGCATTAACTATATATATATATATATATATATATATATATATATATATATATATATATATATATATATAATATATTGGAATATTTTGGCAGAATTCTTTCTTGGATACATGTTTGATTAAAAATAACTGCTGACTCAGCATTAACGAGCTTTTTGTTGCATCGTTCTAGCTTCCGGGCCTTTGACTTTGCGTCATCGCTTAGATTTAAAGATGGTTCGTACAAAATTACTCATATATTCATCACTCCTTCCATTCTAACGTTTCGAGATCTTATCTCATCTTCGGAGAAGACTAAATTGCACAAGAAATAAGTTTTGAGTTTTAACGGATTGAAAAAATTGTGCACTACTGTTGGAAAACATCTTTTTAGTACGGAGAACATAAATGAAGCACAACTAATTAAAGTAAGACGGATTGCTATTTTCATATATATATATATATATATATATATATATATATATATATATATATATATATTATATATATAACTTCCGCTATTCATTTCGATGAAGGCATGTTGCCAAACTATCAACGCATCTTTATCTGCATTTTCCAGCTTTTCTCCGAGAACTAAGGTTATTACTACTGTCTTATTTATGCGAATATTGTTCCTCGCAAGTGCACTCCACAACTTACGTAATAGTTGGCCGTGTGCCGTACACGATGGGCCTTACGGTGCCGAACTTCGTTTCACGTGTGGATACCACTGCGATGTCGGGAGCATAGGTCGGCAGTGCGATATGGCAAGCATGAACACCTGATTTCAGTGCAGGACGACCGACCGACAATAAGTTAAAAATGTCTCTGGTGAAATGTTTTATCTCGAACCCTAAGCACCCGGACGGCAATAGATGTCATTACGCGAGTCTGAGTTTCAAGGGGTTGAACGCATAAGTCTGGTTTATGAAGTTCAGAGCAAACTATGTAAAGAGACGTGGGAGGGACATAGTTTATGTCGGGGAGTCCACGCGCCCCATTCATTTTAGACACAATGAACACATGTCAGATGTTGTAAACTTAAGAGCGAATACCTCTTTGATGGCCTTTTTTGACATAACACGCTCAGGCTGAAGTTCAGGGAGGTATGGACACTTAACCACTTTTAGAGTTCAAAGTCATCTACAGAGCACAGGACCATTCAGATAGGAAAATAAGCGAATCTTTTAAGATATTAATAGATTAACTTAAACTTGATACTATATCAGATACTAATAATATTCACTTTTCGCTAGAATAATTTTATAACAAGTCGGCAACCAGACTTAACACACAGGGCTCCGTGTGACCAATTGTGTAAATGCGATTAGTGCCTTGATGTGGGATGCGCGCTAGCTTAAAATCATTTTCATGCATGAGTGATCCCTGACGCGTGATGCGTGATGCCTGTTTAATTGAAATCATTTGCATGTATAGGTGATGCATGATGAGTGATGCCTGTTTACTTTAAGTTATTTTAATGAAATCGCTTACATGTATGAGTGTGTTATGCGCGATGTCTATAAACTTGAGTTCGGTTGCACGTAGACGTATTTTTATGGTAATTTAGTACGTAGTTAGATGTGCCCTGCATCATATAAATAGCTGGCAACTGCTCCTTGTTGAATTCTTGATGGTTAGTACTCTGTAAAAGCTGCGGCTCGTTGTTAAAAAAAAACTGAAAATCTAGTAAGATCGGCAGAAAATTTTGAATTTGCTACCCACATTTGTTTTGATATAGGCATGGAGCCGAAATATCACATCTTTCCTTCCATTCTCATGCTTATTCTACCGGGAAGAAGACTATTATTACCGTCTCATCTATATGCAGAATGCTCCTAGCAAATGCAGTTCACAACTTACGTGAAGTAGTAAAATGTTTTGGTCATTAACTTAACACTACGTTGTTTTTTACGGTCATTATATTGGAGGCCCTGTGATGAGCCAGTGATTGAAAGCTGGTGCTTGTTGGCGTTGTCTTGCTGATGTACGCTGATTCAGTCGTGTTGGCTACTGTATAGCGCCCGTGACAGTTTATTGTCGGGCTGTGGATGGGCTTGGCGGGCTCCCGCCAGCTCGCAGCGCCAGTCGGACGAACGCGAGTCGGGAAGTGCTCAATTAGGGTCATATTTCCAGTGATGGAGCTCCCTTTGAGCGGGCTCGCCAGCGGCTTCGTGCACTGCCTGGCTGCACTGGCTGAAACGCTTTAGGCGCGTGAAACGGCTGTGCCATTGCAGTGCAGCATTGCTCGTTGCATACACTCGCGGTGGAAGAAGAAACCGAAACGACATGATGGAGCACCGGAGCACGGCGACAGCAGCGCGTTGGTGGCGATTGCACTGATCTATGTTTCACAAAAACTGTTGCTCATAGCGGCCGCTATGATGTCAATATGAGCCACCTCGCTGACGCGCTCCAAGGGACCGTCCAGGTGAAGGGTTTTGTGGAAAGGACGCGTGGAAGATCCGCAAGCACGGGACAGTCTAGAGACGCACCATTTGCAACATCAGAAAGTGACAGAAATGAAATGTATTACTTTTATAGTGGTGAGCAGGGAGTGAGATATGATTTCTCTCCCAGAGTCGGCTGCTTCACATGAAAATTCTGGGCTATTCAGACGGATTTCGAACAAACTGGTATGACTGATCAAATCGTACGTGCCTGATGCAACAATACGTGAAAAGTACACAAAAGGTGAGATACTCCCTTTAAGATAAACTCGCTATAGACGACTCGGAGAACGTACGAGATCACCCAACCGGCTGCTCGGGGGCAGTCTGGAAATTATCCGGGCAAGGGTGGGTTGCACATCCCAGCCAGTGTTTCATTTTGTGGGCCAACCACAAGCATTACCCAACTGGCAAAGTCAGGGAACAGTCGGGATCGGACCGAAATTGCTGGCTGTATTACCGCAGACAAAGACGCCATGGGGCTGGACAATCGTATCGCATTGTCGTTTATTGCACTGCAGTGCGTTTCACGTGAACTTGTGTGAGATGCAACAATTCCAGTGCAAATATGTCATCGATTACCATTGTGAATCGCGATTGTTCATTTCAAGAGTGCGACAATCATACCGAATGACATTAAGGAAAGATAAATATTATTAGCGGAAATGGCATAGATACACATTCCCAAAACATGTTTCTGAGCATATGAATGACATCGCAAAGTTTGGTGTCCCATGACCCTAAAAAAGTACACCACTCAGGCCAATGCTGTTACACCTACCACCTTTGACATAAACAAATGAAACTGGCCATCCAGTGCTTCCACCACTCCAACTTCACCAGTTGACCAGAGCCACACTTGTCACACCTCTTACCCATGTATTGCTCCCCATCTGGCCACACCTGCTATGGTGAGCAACGCGCGCGTGTGGACGGCCTTCTGCGGAAGAACTCAGAACGTGACACCGCACTGGGCGCACTCTTCTTTGGAAGAACTCAGAACGTGACACTGTACTGGGCGCACTCTTCTTTGGAAGAACTCGGAGCGTAACACTGTACTGGGCCCACTGTTCAGCGTCTGTCTGTCTGTCGTCAAACGCCATCTGGTGCAGATGGTGAGAGCCTCGCGGGCATTGCCACCGCCCTCAGGGACGGACTCCTCTTCAAGGCACGCTGGTTCCGGTATAATATCCTGCCAGTTTGCGGGGGATATCTTGTGCCAGGCCTTGGCCTGCTTTGGTTCTTTCCTCTAGATAGATATGTTTCGACGGCCGATAGCATATGGCCCTGTTGAAAGTGCAGGTGGTGTTGGTCCCGGCTCGAGGCGCTGCCTAACTGAGTGACCTCGTCCTGAGCACCAGTCATTCGAAGTAGAAACTGACATCGCCCGCTCCACAGGCGACTTGGAATGCCGGGCTCGCAGATTTGGTTCAGCGCAGTCTTCCTTCACTCGGTGAGGTAAACGATAAGCGACATGCCCGAGAAGCCCAAGAACATGCAGGCGATGCTGACGAAGGCGTTCTGCGAGTGTTCTAGCTCGTCCGGCACCAGCTCCATGAACGTGACGTGTAGGAAGACGCCGGCGGCCAGCGCCTGGCACGTGCCCGACAGGGCGTAACCGGTTGCGCCTTGCGCCGTACCCAGCGCGATTCCCAGTCCGATCCCAAGCGGGATCATGGTGGTGAAGGCGCAGATGAGGCGCAGGCTCTTCCAGAAGCTGACCTTCTGCTGTGCTATCTTCACACCAATGGCCAGACCGACCAGCGACTCGTGAATCAGGATGGCCAGCAGCAAGTTCAGCAGCACCGACATTGACACCTGCAGGCCAATGGCCATGCCTTCAAACAGCGAGTGCAGACTGATGGCCGACAGCAGCATGAGGAAACGTAGCCCCGAGTTGTTCGCCGCGAGCACGGCGCCGTGGCTATGACCCTGCCCCGACGTCTCCGGTGCCGCCATCACCTGGAGCTCAACACCGTTTGGCTCTTTGCCGCCTGTCTGTGCCGTCAGCGGCCGGCCGGCCTCACCACCGTCTTCGCGGTCGTCTCCCTTGGGCAGAGTCGTCCGCGGCGCCGCCTCCGACACTACGTCCGCTATGTTCTCGATGCTGAGCGCGCGCATACCAGGCTCTGGCTTTTGCTGGCCGCGCCCCTGCAACCAGATGGCAAAGTTCTCCACAGTCAGAATCAAGAAGAAGCCGACCAGCACGAGTGCCTCGCCCACCGGGTAGTGCACTGACACCTCCAGCTCCACCCACAGTTTGCTGAAAAGTTCCTGCACCATCGGGATCAGACCGAGGAAGCACAGGTCCAGAAAGACGCCCGAGGCCAGCGAGTTGGCCACCGACAGGACTGTGCGGAACCCGCGCGACTCCACGCTGATCGCACTGGCGTTGCGCCGCATCAGCACGCCGGGCAGCACGCCGATGGTGGTGGTGACCAAGAAGATGACGAGGATGCCGAGAATCTGCGCCACGAGAATATCCATGGTGACGGCGGCTGCGGGCGGGGCTGCGACCACGAGCGACGAGAGCGTTGGCCGCCGCCTCCCGGCACCACAGGCGGACTGACGCATCCCGGGCGGCGTGGCACGATAACGAGAAGCAATTGTTTACAGGCAGATAGACGACCGGTCTGAGGCGCTCTGCGACATCGGCGCAGGGGGCAGGCCGGCCGAATCACTCACTGAATCTGGTCCTGTGGGTGGGTCCACTGGCCGCTCTGACGTCTGGCCGCCGCTCTGGTCCTGTGGAGTGACGTCTGGCCGCTGCTCTGGTCATGTATAGGGACGTCTGGCCGCCTCCCTAGTCCTGTTGAGTGACGTCTGGCCGCTGCTCTGGTTCTGCAGAGTGACGCCTGGTCTTTGCGTTTGGTCATGTATTGTGGCGTCTGGCCACTGCTTTCCTCCTGCAGTGCCGCTCGGCCGCTGTTCTGCCCTTTATTGTGGCGTCTTGTCACTGGTCGATTCCTGTAGTAGCGTTTGGCCACCACCCAGGTGATGTGATGACGTCACACGGTCATTCCGGTGCCGTGGTGATGTCAGATCACCACTGCAGTGTTACAGTGACGCGATATTTCTACTTCTGTCGGTGGTGGCGTCAGATTAGCACTTCGGTCCTGAAGTGACGCCAGACCATCACTCCGATGCTCTAGTGACGTCAGACCCGCACACTGATGCAGTAGCGACGGCAGACCACCACCACACCGGCCCGGTGTTAAAGTTTGGCCACTGTTCTCACTGCGGCAGTAGCGACGAATGCGTCGCCATCGCCTCACACAGATCATCACGCCATGCCCGCAGCTGCATCGACGTCACGCGGGTCTTTCACGCAACTCCACACAAGTGTTCAGACCTTTTCGCCGCCGACAGACGTGCCAGACTTGGGAAATGGGTGGGTAAAAGGAGCGAGAGTCAGCTATCTGTATCATTCTCCCGCCCCATCCAGGCGACCTTTTACGGATCACAGCCAAATATTTGAACCAGTTGTTCTTAGTCTTCTTTTTCCAGCCAGTGCCGTACTTCAGGTTCCGCTGTGTTGCATAACTCATGGCTGAGAGCAGGTGTCATACCACTGAATAAGTGAAACGAAAATCGACGCTCTGAGTAATATCACTTGTTACCATTTTCGTGGCATCGGTGTTGAAGCCTGTAACGCCGGGAACGGTGATCCAAAACGGACATGGAGTGTTGGAATTGGTGGTGCACCTTTTTCAGTGGCGCAGGAACGACTTTAAGTTGGTGGGTAGCGTAGGGCGAAAAAAACGACTTGCCATGTGCACTACCAATGATTTTGATGATTTTCAATGATTGCAATGATTGATTGCAATGATTTTCCTCCTCGGATTTTGGTCCCTTCACGTGACATGTGTTTCGTTAGTGTAATTTGGGAAAAGGTGATCTGTTATCGAAATACTACCTGGCGTGGCCGGTAAAGCGCGGGCAATGACGTAATTTACACTGCAGGGAAATAATCTGTGAGAATTGTGTTGTTTTTCATCAAAGCCGGTAGATCTGGCATGCCTTGTAGGAACTCGTATTTTGCCTGGATTAAATCGTTGAACAGGCTAAAAATAGCCATATTTGAAAGAAAGGTTCAGGGAGCAGTACAGCTAAAATAATCTGTACGAGCCCTCGCACGACCAGACTTCAATTTCAGGGCAACCGAGGACAAAAGGTAGGCAACAAGGTGAAAACTTCCCACCTTAGTTTCAAGCTTTCCACCACGGGCCTAAAACACGTGGCATGCCGCCATGTCCTACTTCGTATTCGCTTGCTTGACCTACCAGTCAGTGCGGCCATGTGGCGGGAGTGCAGCAGCACGGGCCGCCCGCGGGCTCCTCAGCCACTTCCGGCAGCGGACGGGTCGAGCGCTGAGGGTTCGAGGCCGTACGCGACGCAATGTAGAGATGAACAGATGCAAGTGGGGTAGTGGTGGTGGCCTGCAAAACGGTCGACATTGCCTCTGCGTTGCTGAAATATATATTATATATATATATATATATATATATATATATATATATATATATATATATATATATATATGTTATGGATTTTTCCGTGGCAACTAGTAAACTATTAGTGGGTACCGGTTAAGCAACGTTATCCAGTAAGTATTAGGATGTGTTGTAAGACCATTGGACATTTCAAGACG
The DNA here is from genome assembly GCF_011947565.3 of Pollicipes pollicipes. Classification (NCBI taxonomy): domain Eukaryota; kingdom Metazoa; phylum Arthropoda; class Thecostraca; order Pollicipedomorpha; family Pollicipedidae; genus Pollicipes; species Pollicipes pollicipes. The sequence continues at coordinate 14,931,476 of NW_023596746.1, forward strand.
ATTCTTGTGGTCGCGAGTACTAAAACATGTGCTAGATAGCGTCAAGGATACCAATATTTAAGCTGTTAATGCATTTGGGAGGAGTATTATACAAATAGATAAGACAGTGTTGTTAGCTTAGTCCTTCCTATGGCCAGGAGAAAGGGAAGATGGATATAATATGTCGGCTATATACCTTTGTCAAAGCGAAAAAATAATTATGAGCAGATAATTGTTAATAATAATCTTTTTAACAAAGGTGTGTGGACTGGCAAAGGCAAACACTCCTTATTATCGTTTTAATCGTTTTGGCATGGGCATGTCTGACTCATCATTAATATATCTATATCACCGTTCTCCTGGTCATTCGACGAAGAATAAGCCTAATTGTAGTATCTGATTCCAACATTCCGATGTTTGCCTGGCGAAATTATTGTTACCAGCGTTTGCTTGATGCGCCTGTCTTACCAGTACGTCATGGTACAGGTAAGATCGATTATTTGCAACATAAAAGTGCATAGTACATTAAAGGCCGTCAAACATCAGACGGGACGGTGGTTAAGTGCAGCCAAATGCCGCTTTCTTAACTGCAAAAGATATATTTTCATATGCCTTACCTTCAGTTTATTCGTACCGTAACAGCTGGTAGATTCACAATCGATTAGCACACGGCAGTCGGTATTCTTCACTGTTCTGATCAGTTTTGAATAAAATACCGCAATTCAGAACTCCGCACAAGTTAAATTAAGCCTTCTCATCGTATTTCTGACACGCCCTTCGTCACCTCGGCAAAAAGCGCAATTTGCGTCCATGCGACCCAGCCCAAAGCTGAACAACCCCAAACGTGGGTCACGACACCACAGACTGAGGAGTGCTGGCTTAGAGCAAGATCAAATTTCAAATACCAGGATGCCTTTTCGTCGGGTCTGCTGAAGGTCATGCAATCTCATGCCGCATCTGACGGCACCGCCCCCTTTGGCTGGTAACGCGCCCCGGGTGCGTCACGCTGTGCTCGCGGCGTTTAAGTGCCGCCGCAAGAAATAGGACCTGCTGCGCGTCTTCGATGACACAGCCCACAAAGACGGCCTCACACGGGCGGCTGGGCCAGAGGGGACGAGATGTCGACTGGCTTTGGGACGGCGGTTGTGACAACTTCGGCTGCTCCACAAAGTTCGCGTGATATTGCGTATGTCATGTCTAAGCAAGAAGTGATAATTAACAGTCACACATATGCCGAGAGGTACCTATTGAAAGGATACGTGGGACAATTTTTGTTTTGGAGAAGACCGCCGCGCCAACAAAGTCATTCTTGTTGTCTTTCTGAGAATCGGCTCAGCGTGTTGCCAGGATTGCGCCTTGTGAGGATGGCGAGACTGTGTCTGCCTTGTGAGGATGGCGAGACTGTGTCTGCCTTGTGAGAATGGCGAGACTGTGTCTGCCTTGTGAGGACGGAGAGACTGTGTCAGCCTTGTGAGGATGGCGAGACTGTGTCTGCCTTGTGAGGATGGCGAGACTGTGTCTGCCTTGTGAGGACGGCGAGACTGTGTCTGCCTCGCGCAGTACGATAAGCCACTCGTTCATTGCCGGCACTGCCACGCACGTGCTTCCGTTGTTTGTTATGATTCAGTACTGGAGCTTCGCATTTGCTATGGTGGTCGTCGCTCAGTGGTCGGAAGGCACATCTAAGCAAGCGGCCTGGGGCGAGCTGCGTGAGCGCGTCACCAGTGTCATACGGAACACTACGGGAAAGGCGGGCGGCGCGTGATGCCTCCCGGCGACTCCACATAGATTGCTGATTTATCTGTGCTGCAGCCTTAGTGTCAGCCGTTGTGTGGGCCATGTCACCAATGACTGGGGCCAGCTATGGTGCGATGAGGCGAGGCGCTCCAGACATCTTTCAGAATGGTAGCTTGCAGTGACGCAGCGGCGTAGTGGGTAACGTAGTGATGCAGTGACGCAGTGAGTAACGCAGCGACGTAGCTGGTCAGCTAGGCCAGGAATACGACTGCAGGACCTGTGACGTAGTGAAGAGTTGTGCTATCTGGTGCGATCTACCATCTGCACTGACTGTACTTGCGATGCTCACCTGAGAACGCCTAACTAACTTCTTTTGCTGACGGAGCCCCATCATCAGTCTGCTCACTGTGCTGCATGTTTGACCTTGCCGCAGGTCGGCGAGTGGACCCCAGCGGGTCACGTCAACATCACAGACTACGAGGCCTTCTACGACCCAGGCACACTGAACGTCACGCTGGTGGTGACCACCAACCTGGTGAGCGTCCGCCGGTGCACTTCGGGAGCCACGAGACGTGCCAGGCAGATATGTCCAATCTCTTTTACCTCACAGATGGGCTGTGCTGAAGCTGTGCTCCCTGACAGGAACGGCTAATCAACTGGCAAGGTTGTCTGGTATTACCAGCAATGCGAATGTATTTCTTCTGACGGCTGATGCAGTGGCTTGTGAAGATAGCATTTCAATTTGTCTGATGTCCACCTACCCTCTGTGGCACCCACCCAATCCAGAATAGTAATACATAGGCCGACAAAGTCTGCATCTGCTTCAATCTCAGCACCGAGCTACTGCAAAGAAACTGTTGACTTTCATACCGACAGCATAGGTGTGTTCCAAGGGGCATTGTTTCAGAATAATCATCAACAATTTAAACGGTGATGTAAGACTTATGGGCCTGTGCACAAAACGTTCTCTCTGATCACAAACAATGTGCATATGCGTATCCGCTCGTGCTTCTCGTTTCTGACACCCCAGACGTTATGGCCTTGGAGGCAACTCTGTGGGTGTACAAGGTAGACAGTATTGCACCAAACTTCCCACGACCAGAGGCATGTGACGACAGTCTCAAATCGAGGCCCACGACCAGGGGCATTCGATGACCAAATCAACGCTCACAACCAGAGGCGTTTGTTGACGGTCTCAAATCAATGCCCACGACCAGAGGCTGGGCACGACCAGCGTTGACGTCTCAGGTCCAGGCAGCGTAATCCTGAGGTCGTACGGAAGAACACTGGCGTACCGACCACTATATTTCGAATGCTGTGATATGTCGGGCTCGCGGCGTGTTTGCACGTGGCGTTTCGGTCATTGCTCTGCCTGGCCAGGTGTCGCTCCAAAGTAATATAAAAATGCCACTCACGATTACGTCGCGTTTTCAGTTTCAGCTCAGTTGTGCTATGAAATGTCGCGGTAAATCCTAGTTGCGTTTTTTGCCACTTACTCAAATCAAGGTTGATGCTTTTACGGTGTTTTGCGGTGCCGCGCTTTGCAAACAAGGCCTTTTACTAGCGGGTTTGGCCAAGCCAGAGGATGTCTGCCAGCCAAACCGCGGCGACATCTGCCGACCGAAGAATGGTGTCAGCCCCTCAGAATGGGGAGGGAGGTGGAAGAGCAGGGGTATCGGGCGGGCCACCAGCGCCGCCATGGGTTCCAGGACACGCCGTACGTGATGATGCGACCCGGCAAGAACTACACGGGTAACGCCCGCTTCTACGGCTTCTGTATCGATCTCCTGGAGCTGATCGCCGACATGGCCGGGTTCTCGTACATCATGGAGGTGGTGCCCGATCGACGCTACGGCGCGCGCGATCCGGAGACGGGCGAGTGGGACGGCATGGTTCACGAGCTGGTGAAAGGCGTACGTGTGCGCCGCCGGTGCGGCGCTGCAGACCCTGCAGAGTCCTGCAGATGGCGTGTATCATTCGAGTGCACCATGTTTAGCTTCCCTCAATAGCAGGCGCGGCACGTAGCAGAGGTCGTAGAAGCCAAAGGTGTAGGCATCGATCGCAGATGGACTTCTTTCGGGAAATACTGCTTTCTTTCAGCAAAGCCTGGTCACGTTAAGTTTCTTCTGTACTGTTTTCGGTTCCAGGCTGTGTGGGGCTCATGCGGCGGCCTATCGCAAGAGGCACGGTCTCGCCGTTCGTATTCGGGTCGGCGGCGGAGGGAGACAGGCGGTGCACAAGGCGGGCGCGCTGCAGCCTGGCCCGAGATTGGGTGTCGCGCGCCCCCGCGGCGAACCGTGATTTGTTGGACCTGGGGAGAGGGACAGTACGTGATCTGGGTGGCAAGGCCGCTCAAGGCTCGGGCGTTTTGCGACAAAAGGTCGCGGATACCGGACCTCTTGTTCTGATGAGCCACGATTAGGACGATCTGGAGCGGGTGCCGGCCGAGTCGAGTCGTCCGAGATCAGGGCGTCCCCTGGGAGAGCCGACGAGCCAATCTGGGTGGGACGCTGTCAGGATGACACGCCGCCCTGCGTTTGGTGGCGTGGCGTTCAAATTTGCTTCTGGCTCTGACGTTGTGCCGATTTGTATGCAGAACAGCAATGCATAATCTACGGGAACCATAACACGGTTGAAGTATCAACATAAACGTTTCGTATTCGCATTGTGTGAATGAAATGCCCGAATCATGCCTACGTTAGATTTATAATCATACCTGTAGGCAGTTGGATGATCCACAACCAGTAAGGCGATCAGCGCCAGCTAAGCAGGCTACATTTTCTGTCCTATGACCGGCGCCGAACGTTGCCGTCTTTGGCAGTATTTGGCAGAGGACGGTATTGCAATCTGGTCACGTCCCTCTTTGCCGTCACAATCCTTCGTTCTGGCGCAGTGTCTGGTTGGTCTCGCCCATCCTCTCCTCCAACGTGTTGGGTGATCCAATGAAGACGGGATCCGTCATTCCGTCACTTCTTTGACAGGCCTCTGACCAGCACCGGGCTGAGCCTAGGTCAGGCCGGTGTCTAATCTCGCCCCGGGCTGTGCCGAGGTCAGGCCGGTGTCTGATCTCGCCCCGGGCTGTACCGAGGTCAGGCCGGTGTCTGATCTCGCCCCGGGCTGTGCCGAGGTCAGGCTGGTGTCTGAACTCGCCCCGGGCTGTGCCAAGGTCAGATCGGCCTCTGACCTGGCCCCAGGCTGTGCCTAGGTCAGGCCGGTGTCTGATCTCTCCCAGGCTGTACCCGGCCGCTGATCTCGCCCTGGGCTGTGCCAAGGTCAGGTCGGCCGCTGATCTCGCCCTGGGCTGTACCGAGGTCAGGCCGGTGTCTGATCTAGCCCGAGGCTGTGCCAAGGACAGGCCGGTGTCTGGTCTCGCCCCGGGCTGTACCGAGGTCAGGCCGGTGTCTGATCTCGCCCCGGACTGTGCCTAGGTCAGACCGGCCGCTGATCTCGGCCCGGGCTGTACCGAGGTCAGGCCTGTTTCTGATCTCACTCCGGGCTGTGCCTAGGTCAGACCAGTCGCTGATGTCGCCCCGGGCTGTGCCGAGGTCAGGCCTGTTTCTGATCTCGCCCCGGGCTGTGCCTAGGTCAGACCAGCCGCTGATGTCGCCTGTCCTGCAGGACCGTCCGTACGTGATGCTTCGCCAGGGGACCAACCTCACCGGCAATGACCGCTTCGAAGGGTTCTGCATTGACCTGCTGCGCTCCGTAGCCAACTTTGTAGGCTTTAACTACACCATCATGCTGAACCCGGACGGCATTTACGGCCTGCCTGACCCCGAGACGGGCGAGTGGAACGGCCTCGTGCGTCAGCTGATAGACAAGGTAGCGGCCGACGCCGGCGACGCGGCACGCCCCCCCCCCCCCCCCTCCCACAGGGAGACAGGGCCTGGCTGCTGAATGTTCGGTGTTAGTGATGCTCTGCTCAGAGTGAAATTGACCTGTCGGCTGTTAGACGCGGCATGCCTGCTGTCGCAAGACCTAAGGTTAACCAGGGTGTTCGTTGCATCCCGCCCCCTGCTGCGTACGTGCGGAGGACGTGCTGCATGTGCGTATTGAAGCTGGTCCTAGTGCGGCGCGATGGTTCGACGAGCTGGCGATGCAGTCTCGCTTCCAGGTCCTGCTAAAATAAATACGGATCATATGTTCGAGTTTAGGCCGTCGTGTGCTTCAACCTCGCATTGCTAAAACTACGCCAGCAACGGATAATGGGGCCGGCGATCGGGCAAACGAGAGTTAACAGTGCCGCCTGACGAACCGTTTCATTGTGCAAGTCGTCGAACAGGTTGGGTAACTAAAATGAGCCTTACACTTTGCTTTGTTGCCGAGCCTGCGAGCAACTGCATTCATATTTTCAGTACAATTGTAATATAACGTAACATATGTAACAATGATAATCGCAAGAATATGATAATGCTTCTGACGAAGAACGCTCGTTTTTCATTGCACGAGTATTTGTGCCGCATAGCTTCCACGCCAAACGTTGGTGGCAGCCTATGTATGGCAATCTTTCACCTAGTGGACATGAATGTGATAGCTTTCCCAGTGCATGAATGCTTGTGCGCTTACTCTCCTTTACATCGATTATCAAATATTTTACCCATAGACAGGCACGTTGGAGATGCGTTGAAAGAACGCCCGCTCGGCATCTTGCGCTGTCATGCTTTTGTGGGACGTTTTTGTCAACTCAAAATAAACCATGCAACTCCAAATTGGACTTAACTTGAGGGCGGTGCTTTTCGTAGCCGTTTATTTAGCAGTTGTTTGCTTCGTTGACCTCACCACCACTAGACGTTGTTAGTGCTGCACTTGGTTGTAGCGTGCGTCGCTCACGTGGGAGCCACGTAAGCCAGGCACGTCACGCCCTCCCCTCTTGAGGTTTATGCTATATCTGAACGACCTTCGCAGGAATTCGGTCAAAATTTGTGTGTTAGGAGAAAATTGTGGCTACGTGCCTGCTGCTCCACGTGTAATATGTTCCGTGAGGCTGTCGTTACCCTCAGCACTGTTGTAAAAAAACGATAATTTTCAAGTTAACACTCCGCTACAACCTGTGCGCAAACTGTAGAATATCAAGTCTGTTCACTACATCTTAAGGCTACTCATCCTTCATGCTCTGCGAGTGTGTGTCTCGTATGGTACAAAGCTGCCATGTCCACAGAAAGCAGACCTGGCAGTGGGCTCCATGTCCATCAACTACGCCAGAGAGAGTGTCATCGACTTCACCAAGCCATTCATGAACCTGGGCATCACCATCTTGTTCAAGGTGAGACGGTAGACGCGAGGGTAGAGAGGTAACACGGCGTGATAGGCATGCTCGGCGAAGGGCCGTGTTGTGTGTTACAGGCCGATGGACGGTCTAATGTCGGAGACTTGCGAGGGCGGCCAGATCAGCGCTCGCCGCTGGTCGCGCTGGTCATGAACGGGTGAGGGCCGGGCTCCCTCCACTGACGGAAAACCAACAGGCTTTGGACGGTCGAATGGGCTGTTTAATATACTTCACACTCGTTTTAGCTGGGGTAAAAAAGAACATTTAAGTGCCAACTTTTCTGCAAGTTGTGTCCTGTCAATAAAATGCTCGAGACATTTGCCATAATTGTGAAATGTGATTAGCTTTCGTTTCTCCTACGAAGCAAAACCAAAACAAAATGTCACATAACGCTGAAAGTCATCCTGCCAGCACAATATACCTTAGAGTCGGGGTTAAATACACGAGGCAAACACTGTTATACGATGATTAAAGCATGAAAACAAGGCACAGTCCAGTGCTGGCGGTTCACGCCTGGGCCTGATTTCCTTAAAGATAAATCTAGGTCCGCCTGTAAGATTACACTGCAAGCACGTCTGACGGTCGCAATGGAGCAATCGCCCGCGCTGCTTTCGGGTAAAAACGAGCGGCTTAAGCAATAATGTGCGCTTTTCAGTCTTGGTCTGAACTTTAGCCTGACTCTAGATCGATGATAAATGTCTCAATTTCAATTTCAGTAGCCTTATTGTCTAACCAACCATCTCAAAGTCATATGACTGTCCAACACGTCATTGTCGCATGACATTCTACGATTGCCTAGGAATTTGCCTTCGCTAGCAGCCATGCCCTGTCTTTGACCTCTGATATGTCAGCTACCTTTGGAGGTACATTTGATTTTATACCGTAATATCGGCAATCAATTTCCTATAGCTACACACAGCTCGGCGTAACTACACCGCGCCACTGAGCTCTAATTTTTGACGATATTCGGGGTGTCAAATTGACCCCTTGCCTGAGTGCGCTTTCAGTCTCGCCAGTCATATTCATGTCAAAAATGCAAACACTTTTAACACGATTTTAAGCTGGTCGTCAACATTTCCACGTCGTTCAAAGTTTAGCCATATTAAGCCTAATCCATATCCATGTAGTCGGCCATGAACTTCAAAATCTGGACTGGAAGAAATGTGCTTTGTGAACGATCTTTGTGCAGACAGCGTGCTCTACTTCAGCTTGAAAGGCATGCAGTTGTGAAAGTGAGTTGAAGTGGCAATAGGGCCAAACAGGAATAACAAAAATGATAGCAGTGTAGTTACGCGAGGTCCGAAGATAGCATCTCAAGATGTTAATCTTATAACAATCTTGAAGATTAAGAAGCCAGTGTCTCAAGATGCTAATCTTATAACGATCTTGAAGATTAAGAACCACTAGCAACGCCTACTCCAATGGCAACACGGCCCCAAACTGGTCGACTATCTACAAGTAGTTGCTTCCGGATACGACATAAATGCGGTTGATTCCAAAAATAAATTTGTCAGAGGAGCTGCCACAGCACACGTGCGCCGGATTGGAACCCATAAAACGAGTTTTTTTTTTTAAAAGATGTCTTGGATTTCGCTTACGGCGTGGTGAAGTAAATCTGGAATATGACGGGAGTCACTAAGTATACCTCTTAGCGAAGTTATTACTCATATGTTCTCATCTAAATCTTCTTCGCTCTCATGAAATGCATCGTTATAACCAAGAAAGGCTTGGCGATCGTAGATTTTAACATTTTTCATAGTTTACCATTGACCGTTACCGCCCCTCAACATGTTAGGAGGTGCTGGTTAAACAAGTTAACAACGTTACATAGATTCGCTTATTCAGATATATATATATATATATATATATATATATATATATATATATATATATCATGCCACTACTGGTACTAGACATCTTGGTATGACCCAATGTCCTAGAGGTAGGAAACCATACCCCTGGTGCCATAGCTTACTAAAAATGAATGCTACCATTTCCAACATGCGTCTGTCGTTATCAAGGAAGATTAGGTATTTATGCCCTAAATTGCTTTCTAACGCTTGAGATAAATCCCTGAGCTCGAGACGTCACCAGTCATAAACGTCTCCACTGGTGGATAATCAAATGCCAGTAAGATAAAGTACTACCCTACAAAACAGCCGACATAAGGTTGTATATTAATGTAGCATAGCTACGTTAAGGCCAAGTCAGATCAATGCTTTCCTGGTATAGTGAATGAACCCACTTCTTACAACTTTGGAAATTCTTTCCAATGATGTATGCATTCTTGTTTTCAAGCGCATTAGTTTTGCCGTTACGTGATTTAGGTCAATACTAGGATCATAGATAGATTGGGATAGCCAACAGCAACGCGATTAATGATTACTTTGTTAAAAGCTGAAGAAGATGTGGCTGGCCTTATTTTCTATTGCCTAAACTCCACCGTTTCCTTCCCTTTCGTTTTGCACTAAGCGGTCTCGATTTCCATAAGTTCACATTACAGTACTCTAGATGACGTAGAATCGTATTCGAAGAAGATATTCATGAGCATTGGAAATGTCTCACGGTGCTTGTATCGGACTCCCGGCTTATGTGGGCTGTTTTTATGCGGGGGGGGGGGGAGGGTTGTTCCACTGGGATTTTTTACTACAAAGACGTTTGCACGAAAATGTTGAAAATCACCCGTGGGGCCTTTGAAAATATTGCAGCAATTTGTGTTGCGCAAGTTTGTTTTCATGGACTCTGAACTTTTATCTGAAAATTACCAAATGACAAACTAACGAACTGCGCTTTTTGCGTTTTTAAAGCGTTTTTTTCTGTTGGCACCCACACTTATACCGCATTTAAAAATTGTGTATTTGCTCATAATCGTACTCATCCTTAACGGAAAGTCCTGTAACCAACTGGCAGACTCAGCCGCGTAGTTTGAAAAAAGCGATTCACGCAGACCGTGAAGACCTCGACGCCCATACAGTTCCAGGATTGAAGGGCGCGTCGCGCAGGCCTTATCTGCTTCCAGGGGTGGTGAAAGTGTCCTTTTTGTCGCCCATTAAATTTTTGACGACAAATGCTCACCGGTAGCGTGACGCAATATTAGAGGACAAAATGGTCATTAAGTTCCTGCGCAGAAGCGTCATCGATTATCAGAAAATCACTCAAAGTATATTTCATCACTGCAATTTTCAATATACTACTTACGACCGAAACGCTCAATTATACTCTGTCCTTCAGCAAAGGTCAGGACAAGTGCTGCTGTTAGTAAAAAGGGAGCACCTGTCCCAGATTATAACATACCCCATCACAAGAGGGTTTTTTCTACCCTCGGGGCTTGCCGGGATCTCACGATCAAACTCGATCTACGGCTGGATTTGCTTTCCTCGACCACAAACAAAAAACAAGAGCGAATTACCTCGATAGCCTGGGCAGCAGCATGCATGGTAGATTTTGAACCAGTGGGAAGTAGAACGGTGAATGACGTCAAATATGCAGGTCTCTTCTAGGTCATGCCTGCTAATGAAAATGACGTATGCGCTTTGAGCCCCATCTCAACCGTCATCAAACTATCCACCATACCTTAGGCATGCCCCAAGCCGGCGCGACACGTTTTGACTGGTGGGCGCTTTTCGCCGCGCCCCAACAAGTACATTGTACCGAAATTTGTTAGTTACTTTACATCAGGCGACTTGTTCTTCCTGAACAAGATACTCGCCGTGACAGGAAGGGGGGGGGGGACAATACGACCCCCCATCCCCTACAGTTTTCTGAGGATGCCAGTGCTGCATTTTGTTCAGTCTCGCTCAAATGTTTAGTAGCCTCTGGGGCATCCATTGCGCGCGCGTTGACACCAAAAAAGTGTCCGGAGCGATTCTGGTTTCAGAGCAGCGACGTCTCCTTACGAGCATTGCAAAATGATACAGGGCCGGCCGGTGCGACGGGCGCAAATCGACGATTCTGCGGACCGCGCGCAGAGGGCTGGTACTGTTAACGAAACCGTACATTATGAACGTGGGCTCGAAACAGATAAAACTACATGCCATTATACCGAAAATTAAACAAGGGACACGCCTCATTATGTTTCATGTCACTTCACTGCATGGATTCGTATATATATATATATATATATATATATATATATATATATATATATATATATATATAAGCGTGCAAAGTCGATGTGGTTTGGTTTTTAGAAAAATTTGACTTTAGGCTTGGTTAAGTGGGGCCAACTAACAACAGAAGACTTCTTACTAGTCACCAAATCAATCATTGAAGACAGTTCACCGTTCGTTTGTTTTTTTGTGAGGCTCTACCTTTCTTAGGTTGCAAACGTCAGGGAATCCTCCCTCCACCCAACTCCACCAGTCGGCAGACCGGCGAATCAGGGTTAGGGTTAAATTGTTGGCTGTCATACTTTTTTATTTACTTTATATTCTGGGTTAAAAATCTGCATTTCACCTCATGAAAAGATCAGCTGCTCTTGCAGAATGACACAATTCATTACCGACATCGAAACATTGGTAGAAATTCAATCAGCAAGCCAAAGTTGCCCTTTGCATGCAAGAAGTACGCAAATCTAAGCTTACATGTGAGGTTTGTTGGGCATAATGCAGGAGTATCAATTCAAATTAATTTCTGTGATACTCCCCAATGTCCATGTTGGGGTGAGCCCTTCATTGCTGATTCCTCCCCAACCAATATTTCTGTCTGGAAAATTACAAAAATATATGAGAAAAGCTGACTTTAACACAAAAGCATCTTCTACGAGGCTTGGACGCAAAATGACCAGTGCAGTCGACGCGCCCGAAAACACTAATAAACAACAAAATTTTACGCGGCTTATTTATTGACCATGCTCCATGGGTTGCTAAACCCCCCCCCCCGCCACCCTAATCATGCAAAAAATTGACGCTTCTGTCAATATGCCACCACCACACAAACTACTGATTTCTACTATCAATGTAGTCTTCCTACAGGAAAGGCTGTCTGCCTTCCCAACTTGTGCTTAATGTGTACAGTAATTATGGTAAGGTTTCCATCAATTTCGCAGTTCAATGTTAGGACAAAGCATTAATGTTATGCATCATATTTGCTTCCATGTCATGTCATGCTCACACCTGCAAAGAAAATTTACATATGCATGAGCACTGCAGTGAATGACTTCCAGAGTTTTCCTGTTACAGTAGGGGTGCTATCATCGGAAAATAGCCAACATCGTTCTCAGACCAAATGCCGACCTTCCACTGACGTTCTAGGACAGTTGAACGATAGCACAAACCTCCCGCTGTTTGAAGTAAAACTCTTAGTGAAGAGGAAGATGACAATTAAACATGTCCTCCTCCCTCCTGATTACCTACATTTGCTACACCCCCACTCCTCACTTTCATTGTCTTCCCATGGCCTACATCATTGACTATCATATAAATTTCTAACAACCAAGATTCATGCTAGCAAGATGTTGGACTGTGAATGATTGCTTACATGTTACCAAAACATTTATTAAATAATTGCATTTCAAGTAGGGACATGGTTGTTGAAGGCAGGTTTGGGAGCAGTGAAAAGTTGTGCAATATACCCCCAAAATTTGGATATCTCCCAAATTAGCGCACTTTTAGGGGGAGAGGGTTGGACCCTCGAACTGAATAGGAAAGAAGGAATACCCCTGATTTAAAGATCTATGTGACTGGCAGCCACTCTCAATCAGGAAAAAAGCAACAATGACACAAATTGGCATTTCAGGAAAATCATCACCTCCTGTCATTCCCCTTCATGAGGAGCGCCATCAAACCCTAACATTAAACCTAGGGTTCTTTTCAAATGAAGAAGGGCTGGTCACTTGTGCCGGCTACAGTGAATCAACAGCCTTTTTGTTGTCTTAAAGAGGAGGTCTGGATAATCACAGGCGAATTTCTACCTTGATCGGATTTTCCTTTCGACTTACCCCGAATTGTCAATGCCTGACGACAGGTTGCTGAATCGCGGCATCGCCAACGAAGTTAGCAAGGCCAAAAATTAAATACTAGGCACGCATTTATGACACCACAACGCGAATGACACATGTAAAGCTGCAGTGCATTGAAAGTCACCGGTCACCTCATATCAATCGATTCGCAATGATTAGGAATGCCCCGCGGCCAGATGAATCCCCATGTCTAAATTTCTCATACTTTATACTATCTAGTTCGGGACACTGAGGGTCGGCTGTTAAAAACGACGAATCTGTCGACCGTCCGTGCTGAAGGAAATGCACTGATTTGTCGCCGATCTGCCATTGAGTCGGGCGACCAGTTAAAATTCATAGGATGTATTTGTCGCCGGGTTGCAATGAAACCTAGAAAAGATGCCATGGTGCTGTGGAGTACCACGAAGAGTCTTCACGGAAAGGTTTGCTCGCGTTGTGCGACGAAATGTATTACCACGGATGCATAATGTATCTGCAGTTTTAAGGCACAAATAGTCTCTTAAATAGCATTCATGTATAGGCTGCACCCTGGGTGAAACATTCGATGCTGCTTCATGTGTTTAAAAGGAATGCTCCACATTTGAGGAGTTAATGCGGCAGTTTGCCCACAGCGATTTTCCGGCTCTTCTCCACCAGGATATAGCTGGTTTTTATTTTAATTCAGCTACCACGCCTGAACCGATGCAGTTGGTGTCTGTTGTGCCTGCAGCGAACACACAACCAAAAGGAACATGCATTTGCACATTCTTTAAGGATGTAGGTAAACAAGCCGGCAGATCAATGTTAGTTTTGTTTTTATTTTGTTTTGCCTTAAAACGTTAGGTATCATGAGATGCAACAAGTTGAAAGTTACATTGCAGTTGTACGTACCTACTACCGTTGTCATTTCCTGTTGGCAAATGTACTCATAACTATGGTGAAAACGTATCTACAGCGATATCGTTGTCACCATTTGTCAGTAACCGGAAAGTTACCAGACAAGAGAGGTGCGCATGTTATGTCCAACGGGTAAGAAAGAACCCCAAGACAGGTGCACATGTGGTGTCCGACGAGTAACAACCCCAAGGTGGCCGGAGGTAGCATCCTGGGGACGAACAGAGGCGAACGCAAGCGCTGTGTTCAGTACTAAGCCTCATGCAACGGAGCGTAGGAGGTCTAGTACTATTCACCAAGACACTTGGCTAGCATTTTTTGTGGCATGCATTTAGGAGCAGTTTCAAATGTTACAAATTTGTATTAGCCCTAAACTGCAAGGTGTTCTTTTAGATCGAACAGTTAGGTAAATTAATCAGGAATGACTCGGATAGTGATGATGATTGGTGCGTCTAGTCGTCTCGGATCCCAGAGTCATTTCACGCTCGAAAGAAGCTTGGCTTCAGCCATTTATCCCAGTCGTTAGGGATTTCAAAATAGCTTACTTCGTGTCATGAAAAATGCCTAGTTTTATTTTGTGAACCTAGCTATGTGTTGCAATCCGGCGCTGAAGCTGATCGTGTACTCTTTATTATCTGCATGGTGTGATCTGTCACTGTTTGGAGACACGGTTAGTATTGTCTGTGAGCTATTCCCCACCCACCCACCAGCGGTGGTCCCTCTGCCTCACCTGACCTCTGACCGCCGTCTCACCGCCGTCTCCGCTGACCAGTCGGCCGTCGTTGCAGGTATCGAAGGAGTCGAAGCTGTTTGTGTTCCTCAGTCCCCTGGAGAGCCGGGTCTGGCTGTATGCCGGCGCCGCCTTCCTGGCCGTTTCCCTGCTGCTGTACCTGGTGGCGCGGCTCAGTCCGTACGAGCGGGTGCGCCTGCAGCGCCGCCGCCCGCCTGTCAACCAGTTCGGCTTGTCCAACACTATGTGGTTCGTCACGGGGACGCTGCTGCGCCAGGGCTCCGGAGTGTTCCCGCAGGTGACCGGCCGACCCGCGCGCGCGCGCACCGCCGCTGCTCCTCGTCTCGCCGTACCCCTCCTGCTGCCGCTGGTGATGACGAGGATGCCGCCTGCCTGCCAGCTTGGATGACGTGGGCCTGTAGGAGTGTTGGACCTCCGTGTTGCATGGCGGTGTATGTAGCGCACCCACAGAAGGGAATAGGGGTTCTTCCAACGATTATTACAAATCATTACAACACTGGTATTAGACTCCTGAAGTGCCCAGAACAAAGTCTGGTCGTTTTGGAACCATACGATTAATATTGCTTGTAGGACACCATCGGCGGCAAAATATGGCGTTGAGATTAGCAGGTGTCGGTAAAATTTATGGCAGAGTTTTTAAAATCGGTCTTGTACATATGGCTGGCTCGATGACACAAGGCGAAAAATCCAATGGGACAGAGTCCGTCCGAGATGAAAGCCAACACAGAGCCAAAATGTTTAAGGCAACCAAAGTTAAAGATGGTCTGCAATGGGCGGGCACGCTCTAAACACAATATCATAATCGTGGAAGTAAAAACCTCAGTATATCATAAGTTATATTTTCTGAGGCAATCCTAAGTTATCGATCGATACGCCTGTAGTGCACAAGCGCGATATATCACGTGCATGAAAGAACAGAGACATGAACGGAACGAACAGATGCGCATTGTATAATACTAAAAAGCAAGTTATCACCGACATGGCAAAGCCGTCAGTTTCTGCTCGCGATCAGACATGTGTCCTGCTCCTAAGATTTATTTTTGAGGACCTTGGTCCCGGTTTCGGAACAAGGAACCCATGAACAGGCTTGACCCCATGACCCCAGGAACAGCCTTGAAATCAAACTAAAGATTCATAAAAAACTAGCATTCATCGTAAGACAGGAAACCTGCCTGTGCATCCTCTGGATGCAGTCAGGTATGGACTGATGGACTGGAATCTCAAAAGTGGGAGTGCTGCTTGCTCTCTGCTCTTGCCAGATAGGTTGCCACAGCAGCCTTTTGTTCCGGTCGGGAAGTCACTTTTTGATACGTGCACTGCTGATGTGATCAAGATCGACATGCACTTCTTGTCTTGCAACCCTTCTTCTCGATCGTGTCTAGCAGGCGGCGGCAAACACTCCGCCCGCCACCCAGACTAGACCCTTCTGCGGTGCATAAAGCGGGCGCCAGGCCTCGTGGCCCCAGGCGAAGTTTACCTCCGGCCCGGGAGAGCTCCGTCAGCAGAAGTTGTGCCCCGGCGGGCGCGCGGCATTAGCCGTCCGATCGCATCTGGGCTGGCGGGCCGCCGCCGTGGCATCGCCCCAATCTCACGTCCGCCAGCCCGCCGCGCCGCCCGCCGCCAGCGCCAAATTGACGCGCCGGCATACACCCACACCCACACACACACTCCACCGGTTAATGCTGCCGGTAGAATGCGCCCTCAAAACGCCACGATGGCGACGGTAAACAGGAAACGGGCTCCTGTAGAGTGGATAGACGCATCTCACATGTGCGTCGTAAAACGACTCTTGGACCCCAGCGCGGTCTGGTTGGTGGGTGTGTCTATATAGATCGTCCATTTAGACGCTCGAGTGGGGTGTTCGGTGTAGAACTCCTACAAGAGAGCCGATGGGTGTGGCTCGATTAGCACATGGTCTAGGATTGCCTGTCCGGGATGTTTCACAGGGCAGCGTCTCTTATCCAGAAGTACTTTGAAGAAAGCAAAGCTCTCCATGGATGAGGTCGCAACGCGCGTCGTTCGGTCCTTGGCAAACACTCGACTGTGTGCGATCCTCCAGACTCTGACAAGAAGGACACCTTGGCACGACAGGTGTCGCTGTCCGGACCTCCCCGTGTGTTCGCCGGCCATCAGTCAGATTCACCACCCGATTCCTTTCCTCTGGCCGCGGCAAGGGACACGTCTGCGCGTGACACACGCTGTCCGGGGCTTTCCCGCAGGTGCCCACCAGTCAGGAGACGCGGCTCTTCTCTTTCATGAACCCACTGGCCGTGCACATCTGGCTGTACGTGTTGGCTGCATACCTGCTCGTCTCGCTCACCATGTTCGTGGTGGCGCGCGTGAGCCCGTACGAGTGGCAGAACCCGCACCCGTGCACGGCCGAGGACGACGTCATGGAGAACCAGTTCAGCATCAGCAACAGCTTCTGGTTCACCATCGGCACGCTCATGCAGCAGGGCTCCGATCTGAACCCGAAGGTGAGGTGTCGCGCACCGCCGGGCGCCGGCGCGGGGTCGCCGGTCGGTCCTGGGGCCGAACGGCTCGCGTGGCCGCGACCCAGGTCAGGTCAGGTCGGCGACCCTGTCCGCGTCCGCCCGGGCGGCGGCTGTTGCACACGGTGGCACCCCGCTCCCGGCTAGCCGGCGTGAGGCGGCACTCAGAGCGGCCCGGCCCGCATCCAAAGCACCTTGTTTGTCTTGTCGGGCAATTTGCATATCTGCTCTCTCGTCCACAGTTTATTGCGCCGCCAAGATCTTAGTGGAGACGGCCGGCTCACAGGGTGCTTCTATGTGTGGCAATGGCGGCACCTCATGCTTCGCGCTGGCTGAGGATCGCGGTCCGGGGCATGATCTTGCCAACATTTGAGGACTTCTGAACCTCGGTTGGTTGGACCCATTGCCTTGTAACTGAATCGGTGTAGCTGAGACGTGGGCGGATCGTGCGCTTGTTCAGTTTTCGACGCCGGCGTAGTATGAGATGCCTAGGCCACCAATTTCGGGTAGTTGAGCTAATGTTTGAGCCAACCGAAGATCCTCAAACGTAGTTGGCAAGTACGTTTACCTTTGGTGCTCAAAGACCAGCGTGCGTTTGCCACGAAGTAGCATGCGTATTACATGGGATGCGGCACAAACCCACGCACATTTAATTATCTGACTATGGAAGGCGCGAAAGCACCACTGGGGTGTCAAAACCATTCAAACGACCTGTGAGGTGTCAAATGACGCACCAAAGAGTCTCTTAAGTGTCACATGGCGGGCTTAAGTGCGTCTGCCTGAGAGGCTTAGCACTTAATATGACATCCACCGGGGTTCATCCCGTTTTGGAAAACCTGCCTTGGCCCCATGATGTATGGAGCTCTGGCCACAAAAAATGCATGATGGCTTGTGGGAATACATGTTAGTAATGTTTTGTTTGCAAATCAAATGACATCTTCGAATGTTAAGCCTTTCATATCAACCTTTTTCTAGATGGCAAAGTAATTATCTGACGTTCTTCTGAGCGGTGAGTGGTCTGTCTGTGCGAAGAGCGCGGTTGGCTTTTTAAACCAGCAGCAATTGTCCACGCGTTATAGGGCTTGGCAATCAGCTGGCAGCGAGCAACGAACAGATAAGAGTCAGCTTAGCGCGCGGCCAATCCCTCTTGGCGCCGAATTGATAGGGAGCGTGAATGCAGAGGCCTCTGGAGCGGCTGGCATGGTATTTTAGAGGGAAGATTTGTAACATTTGGCTCGTTCGTTGGCAGGAACTTCTCACAAATGTGACGGGACTTCTTCCGGTCCACAAATCCGAACAAAAGCACTGGTTAAACTTTACCTCTCGCGCTGACGTGGCTCCGTGCCAGAAAAGAGCCGTCGTCGGACATGGGGATCCGGTACCTATTCCCAGCTCCCTCGGGACTGCACTGGCGTACAGTCAAAATGAAGCACCGTTATATTACAAATGGATTGCAACAAACTGTGCTATTCTAAGTGTTTGATAAGCCTGGGAAATATAAATGCCTATGGTAGACTGCATGAGTGGCATATGCGACATTGAGCCCGTTTTGGCCCAACATGCGCTGAGGTCGTCGAGTTAATCGAATTGAGCAAAAACAAAAAACAAAAACAAAAACAGAAAAACAAACGCCTGTTGGAAGCTGGTTTAATTTTAAGCGTGCAAAATGCTCGCATCTAGCGTAAGAGATTGTCAAACAGTGTACGCAAAAGCTACCGGGATGGTCGGACAGCGACCCGCTTCACCGTTACCTCAACGTGTCTGTTAAAGAGAGTGTTCCCGCCTGTACTAGTGCATTCCAAAAGTAAGCTCTGTTTGTCAGTGTACAACGCATGCCACGCGTTACCGGTGACTCGTTTTCGAAACAATTTATCTGTTTTTTTCAATGCAGTTCTTTCAGCGATGTACAGGGCGCTATTTGGCTTCGCGGAAGCTCTGAATGGAGACATGTTTGCAATACTGCGATATAGCCGAGCCCAGTACTGACTGCGATGGAGATAATACCTGCAAAGGTGATCCTTCACTCGAGAGGACAACCAGGAGTCACTCGGAGCGAGATCCTTAACGTACGGGGCCGTCTCAGCAGCGCAGCGTTGACAGCCAGAATTTCTGTCACAACAGCGGCGCGATAAGGCGGAGCGTTGTGGTAAAAGATGAGCCGGTCGCCTGTCTGCCCTGGATGGGACGCATATGATATCCCGTAGGTCCTTCGCCACAACTAAAAAGGACATTCTTTTGGAATGCACCTTGTAGAAGCCGTCATAGAAATGTCCTGCAATGAATATGTGAGCCGGTTAGCGAAGCACATGGCACTAGAATAGTGTCGCACAACCATTTTGGGCCATTACCTCGTGAGGACCGATCGAATTATGAGGACCTCCGAACTAAACAGCACTGCACATTAAGCATCACCTATAGCTACACCACTCATGAGAACAAGATCATAAAAGTGCCTGCTAGGTGAAGAGAAGCGCCTGTGTGCAGGCAACGCGAACCAAATCATATGATTGAGCTTTCGGCATCCTGGCCGCTGTCAGTACTTGTGGGAACAAATCTTTCTAGGTTTTTTTAGCTGACATTTTCGTCAGCTTGTTGTACATGGCGGTGAATGTGACAATATCACTTTCCAGTCAGCGACTACCTGGCTGGTCTTGTCTGGACAGTCATTTTGCAAGACTCATGGTTGCCGCCACGCCTGATTTGAAGTTGCGATATTTTCGGCATTAGCCAACGTTGTATGCTGGAAGTTACCTCCCAAAAACTACTTGATGTGTGCTTTAAATTTCATAACAATATATGTGCTGTTCGCTTTGGACGATCCAGCTGTACTTGCCAGTGCAGATGAACCCAACGGGGGGGAGACATGCTCCAAAGGGAGGATACGAGGGTTTCACGATTTGACTATATCGCAATTCCCCTGGGACCCTCGCATCCTTCCTATGGAGAAATTACCCCCCGGTTGAACTCGTCTGCACTAGCAAGTACAGCTGGATCGCCCAAAGCAAACAGCAGGTATATTGCTATGAAATTAAAAGCATAAACCAAGTAATTTTTAGAACTAAATCTCAAGCCTACAACGCTGGCCAAAGCCGTAAACATCGTTATTTCATATCAGGCATGATGGCGACCATGAGTGTACTGTCGTCTAGCTAATCAGTCTGCACGGTCGCGTGGATTCGCCGCAGCGCTGCGTCGAAGCTTTGGCGCTGCTGATGGACGGTGGCGAATATCTCACGTGCCGAAGCGTAACTCACCGTAATCCGATGCATTGAAATGCTTTGCAAAAAGTGTTATTACCCGTTATAACCTCGAATGCCACTTGAACTGAAGGGCAACCTAGGCATGAAGATACGTGCTAGCTACTGAAGTGGGATTTCAAGCAACTAGCATCGCAATCCGGATCGGACATGTCTAATATATAGGAGTGCGCGTCCCGTTAAGTCTCGTACAAAACGTTAGCCCTTTCCTTTCAACAATCATGCATTAAGTACGCAGATAGTCTGATAGACATCTGGTCAGATCCGGGACGCTGTGCTCACTGTGCCATGTAATGGCGAGAAGAAAGGGAAAGAAAGTCAAGTCAAGTTCAACAAATGAAACGAAGACGAGTGACAACGATCAGTACTGTGCACATACGATGCGGTAGATACGGTCGAAAAACACGCAGATAAAAGGAAATAACAAACGCAGATAACATAACATGAATAAGATAGCATAACATAGATAAAATAGCAAACATATGATGCACTAGTCAATAAAGATAGATCGCAGATAAGGGCAAGATATCCTTCTTCGTGCACAGAACACTAGGCCGGGAAAAAGTTAAGGGCCAAACGGGGCCATCCAAAGGAAAATTTGATTACATGATGCGCCAACACACTTGCTGTGGCAAGCAATCAAACATTGACGAAGCCGCACGTTAAGTATGCGCATCGCCATGTAAGTTGTAACGTGATTGCTAGACCTCGGCTCACATTGTGCAGATTTAGACACTGATGAATAAGGAGTTGAATGTAAAAAATGGACGAATTAATGAAGACGGTGTCCCGATTCACCTCGCTGTTTAAAAAAGCAAACATTTCCAAACGCCCACGCCTAGTCGGAAGTTGCAGACGCATGCCAATGTTTCCGCTTTTGTGTGTCTCGCTTCCCACCTGTCCTTCCGCAAACGGCGCTCCCTGCTCTCGGAGGATGGGCAATCATGCTGCCTGGCGGTGAGTTCAAAGTCAAACTGAGGTAGGAACGTGTTCATTGACAAGCGCCTCTTAAAGGGATATCCCATCTTTTTGCATCTTTCAGTTTTTGTGAAACCAAACGCTGACGATTTGATCAGTCATACCAATGTTCTCGAAAGCCTTCTGCTCGGCCTAGAATCTTAATTTGAAGCACCTGACGTGCGGGAGAAACCTCATCTGACGTCCTGTTCACCACTATGAAAGTTACGCATTTCATTTGCCTTGCTTTTTCCGACGTGGGTGTTCTGTTCTATAGGGAGCACACTACTTTTCTTACATG
This sequence comes from Pollicipes pollicipes, assembly GCF_011947565.3. Taxonomy (NCBI): domain Eukaryota; kingdom Metazoa; phylum Arthropoda; class Thecostraca; order Pollicipedomorpha; family Pollicipedidae; genus Pollicipes; species Pollicipes pollicipes. The sequence continues at coordinate 14,953,048 of NW_023596746.1, forward strand.
TTTGTGTAATATATGCTACGAAAGTTTCAGCCGCTCCCTTTAGTCTAAAATACATGCAGGCATGAAGGTTTTACCCCGCGAATTCAATTCAATCCACTGCTGCTTTTATAGGGGATACACCAAAACCCGTTCTCGGTGGCTCTAAGTTGCTATGCCATTAAGACAAATAAGGGATGGGCGGGTAAAAAAAGTTGGGTCCACTATGAGTATTCATCAGTTTTGTAGGGCGTGTGGGTCTGATCGCTCCAATGAGATGAGCTTCTTTAAAGCAGATCTTTCGGTGTCGGAGCAGCAAGGTCAGATGTACGCACCACCAAGGCTATTATTACTGAATGCACTCAATCAGAACGACTTCGATACGGAATGTGTTGGCTGTAAGATGCCTCATAAGCCATCCTCATGCTTGTTTGGTATGGATATATTTTTCATTGTTGTTCATGCGTTTTCTGGAACGAGCAGCGTTTAAATGCTTCGAATTAACTTTTCAACTTGAAACCAATGGAGAAAACAACAACACCGCCAACAACAACATGAAACACCAACACCGCCGTAAAAAGTTTTGCTTTGGACCGGCTGTGGCCGCTTGTACCCAGTGACGAGTTGGTTTATGTTTCCCGCTGCTTCAGCATGTTCCACGTCTGCGCTTGCGTGTGAATCGTCTGCAAGCATGCGGCAGCAATCGCTTTGAGACATCGCAGTGGATTGTTTGTCAAACGTGGACGAAGCGACTGAAGGAGGGGCGTCATGCTCCTCATTCAATCGCTTGAAAGATGAGTGTCAAGCTCCTCATTCAATCGCCTGAAGGAGGAGCGTCAAGCGATTGTCTTCACCTATGAGTAACACGATCTCTGTGAAGAAGCTGGGTTACCATTCGATTAGTACGTGCTGTCTGTGTCCACCACTAACAACTGTGTGATGTGTATCAATCAAATAAAATCAACCATTATTACTTTCAGGCTATTTCCACCCGCATCGTTGGAGGCATTTGGTGGTTTTTCACACTGATCATCATCTCGTCGTACACAGCCAATCTAGCCGCCTTCCTCACCGTCGAGAGAATGATCACGCCCATAGGTAAAAGCCGTTGTCCACCGTTGTAAAAGCCGATATGACACACAACATGTGTTCACAAGATGTGACAAACAGCCGATGTTCGCCGTATGTGACAAACGGCCGATGTGACACAGGATTTGGGGTCTTGTGCCCGTACTGTGGGTACTTATTTGGCTTTCTGGAGTGGTCTTACCTAAATAAGGGACGTTTTGAACTTATTGATAACAAGCATAAAAGCTTAAGTGTTTTTAAGGCCCACGAGCTTAAAAATGAGAGTAAAGATAAACATACGAAACCAGAAAAGCTAAAATGAATGTGTCCTCAAACACTTTAGGACAATACTCGATGGATATATAAATTAAGATATTTGATAATTTGAGGTATTTGACACACAGTCACTACTTTCGTGCATTTCAATATTTTTATGAAAAGCGTTGCAACTTTAAAACTAAGATCGCAGTAGTACGCCTACTTCAGCAGACTTTGGCGATGGCGTAATATATGAAGGTCACCACTTCTGGGAGCGTGTTGCTGATACTCGTGTGCTCGTTCTGTTGCAGAAAGTGCGGAGGACCTGGCCGACCAAAGTGACATCAGCTATGGTACTCTGGAGGGCGGATCCACGCTGACCTTCTTCCGAGTGAGTTCGTCAATCCATTTCGGGCTAAAAATATAGTAATAATATATAATATATAATAATAATAATAATATGTAATATATAATAATAATGATAATAATAAAATATATAATAATAATAACAATAATATAATACAATATAATATAATAATAATACCTAATGTATAATACAATATAATATAATAATAATACCTCGCGTTTCCACTTCCTTGAACTACCGGCATTCATCAACAGCGTCAGCAGCATTATCATTTACAGATTCGTTGGACTTCAGGAGACAGTTTTTACCACTTGAGAAACTTCGGATCTCTCCGTCGTGCAGGGATATTAGTCGAGTGTTCTTGCAGCTGGTTTACTTTTTGTTTGCTGCTTGGCTCGGTTACAGGAATTTGTCGGTGAGTGCGAGATTATAAGCTCGTTACCAGACTTAAGCGAACAAAAATAGTGATCTTGGTAAAAACCTTTATTCCAGGACTCGAAAATCGACACATACAAGAAGATGTGGCGTTTTATGGAAAACAAAAAGCCGTCCGTGTTCACAAAGACGATCGAGGAAGGAATATCCAGAGTCCTGCAGGGAAATTATGCTTACCTTGCCGAGTCGACCACTATTGATTATATCGTGAACCGGAACTGCAACCTCACTCAGATTGGCGGGCTGCTCGACTCCAAAGGCTTTGGAATTGCGACAACAATGGGTAAGTATTGCAAAAATGTCGAAAATGTTCGTCACTCTATGTTCATTGGTCATCGTGTGTTGAATAAAGTCAGTGCATTTTATGCAAATGAAAAGGATGAAAGCACAACCCGAGACATGCATGCCAGCATGCAGTTTTAATGTTCGTGGCGAATGGTAGCTGAACAAGTCGATTTGCTTTTGGTGTAGTTAAAGTGCTACAATTTTTGGTGCGGTAGCCGGACTTTGACCATAGAGTCACATTTGTAGTTTCCTGTATTTTTAATGAAAACGCTTAAGTAAAACACCCTGCCTCTTTCTTGCGGTTGTATTGCTCTTTTGTATTCGACTCTTCCCACCCCTCCCTCGCGCTGACGACGGTGGGGGGGGGGGAGGGGGGGGGGCTAGGTATCCGCTCTCTCCAATCTTTCTCAACATTTCAGCAATAGCTAAAACTGGCTGATGCTCCTGAACCGAATTTCTGAATTGAAGTACTCCTGAAATCTGACATACCTTCTCTTACTTTAACTTCACGCATACTCTTAGTCTGCATGTGCGCGTCATGTCAGTTCCGTGATATGGAGCAGGTTTAGTCGAAGCAAGCAGGACCAAAGTGTAGCACAACTTCATATAAATCAAACTGTGGTGGTCATGGTTTGTTGACTAAGCGATGTTATTCCATGCACTTCAAACACCATGCGATCGTCATAAGTCCCTGGCCCGACTTCGACCTTCAATACGCACTGCATTCTTCGCCAGACGTGGTGCTGTGAGCTCTAGCAGTGCATCATGGGTCACTGGCCTAAGCTAAAACTTAACTTGCGGTTTGGTTCAAATCTGGTATGACTCAAATATTTTTGACTCCACTCATGACTGCTGCCAGTCAAAAAAGGAGGTCACCGGTTGGTAATGTCACTTCTCGTTCTCTGACCAAAACAAAATGACATCGATACTGTATGTTTGCCGGTGCCAAACACTCGCTGTCGATACGGATTGTTTATATGCAGTTTTGATAACATCTAAGGTAGACAGGTTCGCGCGGAGATAAGCTCGAGAGGCGTGATTTGGAGAGAACCACATCAGACAGAGAAGTACGTTTGACTGGAAAAGTACGTTTGCATTAAGATTTGAGCTGACCATTGAAACTGGATGGATTTCTGGGGTTGGCGCCTACGCCAAGCAGTATTTGTTGCATAAGCCCTGGCTCCACCATCCGATAGTGAATTCCTGGTGAATCGTGGGGCATTTTGGCGAAACGTTAACGCGCCGGAACGCCCGGTAGGCTCCATCCTACTATCTGACGTCAGTTGACCTTTCGCGTCACTGCTCCCACCGGCTGCAGACCACCTCAGTCAGGGGCAGATAGTGATTGTCTGAAGCGACGCAAAGCCAACCCAACGCGGGTGGGTGAACAAAGGCCAGGCGTTCTGACCGCCGGAACTGGAACCGACAAACACTACCTTGACCCTGGCCTTAACACAAACATGATTTGTGCATGACCCATCAAATAGCGTTCCATTCGTCCCCTAGCCTTTACGGTGTGAAGATGCCAGGTGTACTTCTCCCTCCACTCTCCCCCCGCCAGCCGAGCGAGGTTTGCACGGACCGACGTCAGTGCCCGGGAAAGAAGTATCGGCAGTCCAGGACATTATGAGAACCTAAAGTACATGGTATGAGCCTTGCACCTTATGCTTATACACTTAATCCTGGCGGGATAAAGTTTTCTCCGTTGAGCCTTCAGCACCGCCACCGATGTCCGCAAGCTGGAGGAATTATGAGCATAAATAGATGACCAACTAAAAAAAATAAGTGATAAAGATATTACGCCAAAGACAAAATGAACCCACGAAAAAACAACACAAAATCGCTGCATATTCTCGTCTCTACATGGTCGCAGAATGATACCACCGCGAAGGATGGCAAATGCGACCATCTCACTCTGCGGCCACTCTGATGTAGCTTTCAGTGATGTTGTCTTCTAGATAGCGGGATCTGGCACCATCTACACGGTCAGATTTAGTTGCTGTTACGCATATATTAATCAGACGGTCCGATGTGTCGTGATCGATTTATCATCTCATCTGTCAGAATATGAGCATATCCAGTATACCACTGAGATAATATGACTATCGTCTATCATCAGACCAAGCTATGTCATAGATCAGTGTATCAGGTCCGCCAGCTGGTCATTGGATTTGGGACACCGTCGGCAAGTCTGGCAGATCTGGCAACGTATCTGAAAGGCACCCTCTGCCTTTTGTCATGCTCTGAATCGACACAAGTCTAGGTGCAGGTCTCACCGGATAATATCTTAACTTATTATGATCCTAATATATGTAATGTTATGACAGTGACGCTGACCAAGTCGTGGCCATCCGGAACGCCAAACGTTTGACTCCCATCCATGGTCGCTGCCTGCGCTGTGTCTGGGTGGGCAAGCTCTCCTTGGCAGAATCCACCCAACCTGGGCTGTAGCTTGAAAAGCTCTCTGTGGCGTAGACCCTTTGGCCCGGGCAGCGGCTTAGAAAACTCTCCGTGGCGAGACCCCTCTGATCTGGGATGTGACCCAGACAGTTTTCCGAAGCGGGACCCATCTGACGTGAGTGGCGTCTCGGCAGGCTCCCCGTGGCGAGACCCGATCTCGCTGGCCATCCTGGAATTGCAGGAGAAGGCCGTTATCCACACTCTGTACAACAAATGGTGGAAAGACAACGTCGGCTCCTGCAACCGCGATGACAAGAACAAAGAGTCCAAGGCCAGTGAGCTGGGCGTGGCAAACATAGGTGAGCTCCCGGTCCGTGCGAAGAGACGTGTTGGAGTCATCCGTTCCATAGTCACCCTGCTTCTCAGCAGGCCGGGCGGGCGTGATCAGACGTTTTAGGCATGTGGCGAACAGCACGACGAATGTCGGGGTTGTTCGGGTACCCGGGGACTGACTCACATTAAGCCTACGACCTTCCCATAGCTATGCAGCCTAGGCCGTCAAATAATGTGCCCATATATAGCACCGCGTAATGGAGCGGCTTTGGCCGCGGTGCTCAGGCAGCTTGCGTACGCTGAAATCCTTAGCTGGTCGCGCCTGGTAGCCAGGCGCCACTCCTCTTACTGTCTGTCCCGCCCGTGTTCGGCACAGGGGGCGTCTTTGTGGTGCTGCTCTGCGGTCTGGCGTTCGCGGTGTGCGTGGCAATCGTGGAGTTCTGCTGGACGGCGAAGCGAAACGCTCAGCTAGATAAGGTAAGACCGTCCCGTTCATCGCGCAACTTATTCAAAGATTAACTTGTAGAAAAACGTTTGCATTCACTGGGCATGCTTTTACTTGTGATGCTCCGTGTACTTCCCAGGAGAGCACAAGCCTTTCCGTCCTGCCCGTCAGCATTGTCACACCATGAAACCCAAGATGGCCAGTACCAGTCAATAATGCTCTGACACAAATAAGTACTATCAGTGTTTATACCCGTGCTGACACCCGTATCCGTCTCGATAGCTTGCACCAATTAGCTTTTGTATTTCTTGAAGCATACATCTGATAGTTTTAAGTCCTCACCCCTACTTGTACCATTCTCGCAATGTTCTTCAGATCCCACTGTGTAGCACTCCCCCATCGGCCCGGCCCACGTGTATAGGACCTCCAGTTGAGACGCGTCATGTGGTCGAGCTCGCTCGTGACCTCTGATTGGCAGCAATCACTGTGCTCCGAAATGGTGGAGGAGCTGTGCTTCGCCATGCGATGTCACGCATCTGATCAGCGTCCAGCTCTGACCCGCCACTGCGACCGCTGCATGACGCCGGCAACGGCGGGCATACCGCGCGGCGCCCACGACCCGCCACCGCTCAACGGCAGCCAACAGGTCAGCCCGCGCTGCCACACAGGGAACCAGCAGGTCAGCCCGCGCTGTCACACGGACAGCCAACAGGCCAGCCCGTGCTGCCACACAGACAGCCAACGGGCCAGCCCGCACTGCCACACATGCACAGCCAACAGGTCAGCCCGCGCTGCCACACAGACAGCCAACAGGCCAGCCCGTGCTGCCACACAGACAGCCAACAAGTCAGCCCGCGCTGCCACACAGACAGCCAACCGGCCAGCCCGCGCTGCCACACAGACAGCCAACCGGCCAGCCCGCGCTGCCACACAGACAGCCAACCGGCCAGCCCGCGTTGCCACACAGACAGCGAACTGGTCAGCCCGCGCTGCCACACAGACAACCAACGGAGCAGCATGCACTGCTACAAATGCAGCCAACAGGCCCAGTGACGTCACATAGGTGCGCAAGCTGGCAGCGGGTCATTCGCAATTGTACATAGGCAGACTGCGGGCCAGGTCGCATCCGCACGCGGAGAGCAAACAGAGCAGGCCACAATTGGATACAGTCAACCATTAGCTAAGGTCGTAAGTGTGCAGACGGCCCGCAGGACAGATCAGAGGTGTACCGTGGTGACTGTTGACCGAGCGGCGAGGCGAGTAAAAAGCGGAACAGTTTTTGTACGTTTTATCGAAGATAACTGATGTGTACGCCACTGGGTCAATGGTTTTTGCTGCGAACCTTGTCCTGCTACACAAGTGGAGCCAGTCGAGGCATCGTCGCTGGGCGGCGACACATCACAAGCAAAGTGCCCGCCTCGGCTTTACGATGCCAAGGCTGGCGGATAAAGAGGCCGTTTAACTGACTGACGCACGTCATTTACCCAAACACTAACAGGACCTTGCCTATCCGAGAAGAGTGGCGCGTCTAACTGTTGCCATACAAGGGGACCTCACAGGCTGCACTAAGGTTTTATGGAGTAAACCCTGGACTGTTTGGAGTCGCGGTTCTAAAATTTGAGGTGCATGATTTTTTGTCGGTTTTACGTGGTGAAATTGAGAAATTTCTGACTTTGGCAGTTTGCGACCCATGGTCTCTTTCTGGAGGTTTGCATAGACATTTGCTTAAAAAATGACAACCAGCGTTGAACTGCCTTTCTTATTGATATCACTTTGAAGTGCAAGTGCACGCATGCTGAAGTCGAGTCAAGACGTTTTCAAGTTCAGGTTATTAAAGGGCAATCTAGATCAGGTTTTGACTTTTGTAACTTGATGTTACTCTTTAAAGGTGTCATTACGATTTGAACCTTGATGGCGGTTTTGATGCAGTTTGACGAGAGCTTCTTAATGTTATGTCCCGCGGAGCATCAACTTGCTTAGTTTTTTAGATCTTTGGAGGGGGATCTTTGAGGTCTGCTCACACATAGGGCGAAGGTGGAAAGAAAACTACCACAAGGCGAGGGCAAACCGGTCGGTGCAAGCTACTAGGACGGCTTATATATGGATGAACATAAGGGCGAGTGATCCAGCACATGGCCAGCCTGGCGTGCCCAGCAGACCGAGGAGCAGACAGAACAGCATGTCGGTAGCCGGACGGCTGCCGTGCGCTCGGCCAGAAAGATATGGCGACACCTCGACACAGTGCGCCACAGTCCGACTGAGGCCAAGGCGGGCCGATGTTTTGTCGTTTGGGCTGGCTGAAGGACGACCGCCAGCACATGCTCCGAACGCCGCCTCGTGTCGGCGCCGCCGGCGCTGCGCGCTGGGCTGTCCAACGGATCTGGGCAGGATAGACGTGGCCGAGTCCGTGGTCGGCACCACATGTCGTGCAGGTACCGAGTCACTCACCTCGCACGTGCAGAGGGCTGGCTGTGACGGCACCGCGCTTCTCCGTGCGGATGAAATCCAACGGCGCATCAAAGGAACCGAATGCACGTAATTCACTGACGCGTCCAGTGCACTTATAATGCGATTGGCCTCAGGCTGCGAGCCTTTATGACCGTGTTGCTTCTCAATTAAGGCCCTATTTCACGCAACTACATTCATCACAAAACCTACCTTACAAAAACATGGTACGTCACACCGCGTATGCGATTCAGCTGATTATGCAAGTGAACCTGATCTGAAACCGCCACCGGCCAAAATGAAGTCGATTCCGGAGACTGATTCGATTGCGCTTTAGTCAGTCACAAGTCAGCACAGACGTGGAAAGACCAGTGCACCTGCAGAACGCGTATATCACCCCAAACGCGGACCCAAACCGCTTGGTGGTTGTACTATCCGATCGAACTGGTTTTGCGAGGTGCTCGGTGTTTATCTGTTCACGCAGCCGGCGATAGACTCCAAGTCACCTTATCAGTCAAGTGCCTCTCCTCGAAATGACTTCGTAGCGTTCAACACACCCGAGTTAAAGGTCAAGTGCTAGGGCTCTTTTGTTCTTTTTATGGGGGGAAAACACAAATGTGAACTGTTTATTTAAATGGCTTTCGGTCAGAAGTGCCCTTTTTAACCATTGTGTACTGTTCCCACCAGGCGTTCATGTTTTTTTCGGTTTGCATACTCCTTTCTTGTGCCTTTGTGGAAGAGCTCATCAATGTGTGCGCATTGTTATTTTTGATACTAAACATTACAATGCATGCCATTACATAAACCCGCTATGCCATGTAAGTTGCATATTCTCAAGCCGTTAACGTGATGTGTCTGTCAAAATATTCGCGTTATTTTCAGGGCACAAATCAAATAGATAAGACAGGATTAATAGCCTGAATGCCCGTAGAAAAACCATGAGAATGTGCAAATGAGGTGTATTGTCCTGGCTATTCCGTGAGAAGTAAATATGTTAGTGCTGTCTGCCCAGACACATAATGTCCCTTCCAAATGAGCTTTATCGCTTACTTGCGTGATTCATATCAAATTTGACACGTTTACATGCCTTTGATCGCTTCCTTTGCTCTCAGTTGTTTTTGTCTTTGAATTGCATATATTGATAGCAGTGGCCAGCGGTTGACTACATCGACGATTTCATCTCGGAATTCAACAAGTCAGTCGTATGCAAACCACTTTTAACAAGCCTACAAACCCCTGGCCAGGAGGCGTAGCCCTGTCCCAGGCTCGTTTGTCGGCGCCTGTCTGTTGCCAGTGGCCTGTCGCCAGAGCCATCACTGATGCACCGCCTGTGTGACCCCAGATGGCGGGTGGCGAGCCGCACTACGCGGTGGCTGGACGGTACTGCTTCACGCCCTGCCGCGACTCGGAGGTGAGGCCCGCGCTCGGCTCCCAGCCCAGACAACGTTGTCAGTGGTGTTGTCAATAGCGCTGCTCCCGGCTCGGCCGCCCAGCTCGGCTGCCCAGCTCGACCTCATTGCTCGATTGCTTTGCTCGGCTACCCTGCTCGGCTACCCAGCTCAGCGGTCGCCCAGCTCGGCTGCCCGGCTCGGCTGCCGCCCGGCTCGGCTGCACAGCTCGGCTGCCGAATCCCACCGGGTGTTGTTTGCGGTGCTGAAATATCCACCCATGACTGATGCATTAGAAAGAGAGGGGCTTCATTTGTGTTGGCTCAGTGGGCTACCGCAGCCGTTGTATCTCGTCGAAGTGTTCTCAGACGATCTCTCACATTGTGCGCGTCATGCTAACGTGGTCGGATTAGCTGACTGGCGTCTCAGATGGTGCGGCGACGTGACTGAAGAGGGTCCAGCTCTGAGATGGTGCGGGGGCGTGACTGCAGAGGGTCGAGCTCTGAGATGGTGCGGGGATGTGACTAGAGAGGGTCAAGCCCTGAGATGGTGCGGGAACGTCACTGCAGAGGGTCGAGCTCTGAGGTGGTGCGGGAACGTGACTGGAGAGGGTCGAGCTTTGAGGTGGTGCGGGGACGTGGCTGGGGAGGCATCGAGCTCTGAGATGGTGCGGGGACGTGATTGAAGAGGGTCGAGCTCTGAGATGGTGCGGGGACGTGACCGGAGAGGTATTGAGCCCTGAGATGGTGCGGACTCGTGAGTGGAGAGGCATCGAGCTTTGAGATGGTACGAGCTTGTGAGTGGAGAGATATCGACCGGACCTGCACTGGCTGACGTCAGAGACACTCAGATCTTTGTGAACCGGGCAAGGCTGGTTGGCAGCTGTCATCAGTCAAACAGTTGCCACCCGACTTTGTGACCGTGCTAATCAACTCAAAAGGATTCGATTTGGCTCGGATGACGGGCCGTCGTCAGCTGAGTGTTGACTGACCATGCAGACTACCGGCCGGCCACTCATCTTTAATACTGCGTTATCTCGAACGCTACCCGCGATATTCCCGTCATTTTACCGAATGTGTGCTTATTGCCCTCAGGACAATGGAGTGATGAAGATGATGGAGCTCTCTCGAAGATCACCTCTTCCTGAATATGAGTCGTAGAAAATGCCGAAGTGGAGACCAGCATCTTATGAACCGTGTGCAAGAAGTACCACTCAGTGGAGAGAATGCTGGATGATGCGTGCACCACTGAGTGGGCAGGAAATCGGCCGAGCGGCCGGGGCGGGTGACGGGGTGGTTATGTTATTAACACATCGACCGATGTGGAGTGCGTGATATTTCCGCAGGCGAGAGTTCATTCAGGACATGACTGCACGAGCAGCCGACGGATGCTATGGCCAACCTCTCTCAAAACATGAACAGTGCGGTGGTTGCCAAGACGCAGATACACGCATGTAATGTGTTCTTTTGAAGACCGGTGGCACCGGATGGGGCTGTACACCATCATGCAGTGATGGGGTTATTTTGTGATGCACGCACTTGTCGCAGACATTGCTGCTACCGGTCGTCAGTTTGCTCGCAAGCCTTCGACGCCGACGTCCCACGCGTTTCACATTCGCTCCGGATCACAGCAACCATCTTTATGAGTAAAATGCTGGTTCATCACCCGGTGTGAATGTCGCAGTCACCGAGCTCACCCGGTGTGAATATCGCAGTCACCGGGCGACGCTGAACGCGGCCAGCCGCCGGTGGCGTGGCGTAGGTTTGCAAGTTCATTGACCCTCCGTGCGAAACGCCGAGGTGCTGTTGAAATGAACGTTTGTAGCGCCATCTCCTCGTAGGGTTAAAAACTACTAGTTCACAGAGAGGCTGACTGGGAGCCCTTTTCACGGAGCTGATCTTTCCCCCTCAAGGGCTTATCATGAAGCGTTCGGTGTGTTGTTATGATGATAACTGTGGGGAACTTTTCTAACGCTTATTGCAGGCGAATATAGGATCTGGAGTAGGCGTATAGCATGATGATGTTTTGGTGGTAATACAGTGATCAGTCGCATTTCATTTTTGGTGCAATGTTTTGACGAATTTACGGTAGATACCTTTGCGTAAACAACGTTAGCTTAGAACGTATCCGAATGGCTGCCTCGTCATGTTGCAGTGTGAACAGCGTGTTTTGAGATATATTGACGATCCATACTATCAGACTTAGAATGATCTGCGTGCTCAACCATTCAATGCCATCGCAATTGCATGACACTAATATAAATCGTTCACAGGCGTGGGAAGGTTTCAAAAAGTGGGAGGGGGGGGGGGGGCAGACTCACGGCTTACTTGAAACGTCTTCTGAGAAGCAAGGTCCGAACCGCCGGTTGGGGAGGGGGGGACTAGAGATGGAAAATGGAGGACTTTGTCTGCTCTTAATCGAAGACAACACATTTCGGAGATAGGTAAATTCCAGTTGCTATGCCACATAGCAACACCTGCACTGCTGCACAATCTTGCCTAATCGACTCATCAGTATCATTTGGAAACACCAGTACCTAGTTTTCTAGCATTATTCATCCGTCTCAGCATGATTTCTACCGGGAAGGCCATAAGTGGGGAGGCATGTTGAATTTGTGAGAGGCACCTGCTTCTACGGTTGACAGGTCAAAATAAAGCCCGGGCACGGACTGGTCATAATTGTAGCTTCCAACATGCCCGAAAATCCAAAAGGTGTTCGTAAGCCGTGATTTGAATGAAATAAGCCTTTTTCACACCATCTTAACGAACTTTTGTCACACATCCTCAGCAGGACAAATTTTGGAAGCTTCGAATGCAGCCTGACAAAAACAATAATAGACAAAAGCCACAAAGCCTTGGTTTCTCCCTTAAAAGCTACTGCACACAATTTTGTCCCTTTTTGCATATTCTTGATTGAGCGCTGCTCCCACCCACCACCGACGGCCAGCTCCACTGATCCGCCACCCGCCGGCGACGGCCGCCACCCTGACCGACTTTGAACCGATTTGACGCTGCTTTGGTCCATGTTTTCAGATCAGCACTTCTACTTGTTGGTGTGATAAATTGGTTTGATGCCTGCAACACGTACCCATTTTCTCACTTGTCTTTCCTACAATATAGAACCATAACACCATACACCATAGGACCATAACACCATACACCATAGAATCATTATACCATAGAACCATTAAACCATAGAGCCATTAAACCATAGAACAAAATAAACTTTTGGAAAACAGCCTGCCTTAGGCATGGACTGGTCTACCGTGCATTGACTTCCACTCCTTCAAGATAACCGAGTTGATCCACTTTTACAGTGGGACGAAGGCATAATTTTTGAAAAGTCATACCTATATTTGTCACGGGCGTATAGTGTTTCACGTTTTTTTTGGAAAAAATTCGCGTTTCATCTGTCACGTATTGCCGACTTTCCGTGTAGCTCCATACAATTACTATTATTACGCTGCTATTTGACTCACAGTGTGATCACTTGAAACGACTACTACATAGCAGATATTTCCTGTGCATGGCTACCATTATTATCTCATTTGCCTGACGAGTACATGTAATGTTTAGATATTCATCGGCGCGGCCTAGATGAATGCTGATTTAGCTGCGTATGAAATTATTTGAATCGTCATTTTATGTTTGATGTGTGATTAAATGATCACTGTTGTCCACTGTGCTTCGGCTGATGGGACACTGCCTTTTCAAGCAACGACCGCGTGCTTCGCATTCGTTGCAATCTTATGCTTCGGTGTTTGATCATTGGGGTATGACACATATATTCATAGTTATGCCGGTTTCTGCAGTAGTGCCCGAGGGGCTTAGATTCCCAACTCAAGCACGTGGCAGGCACCTGGTACCCAGTCCCAGAGGCGGCGGATTGTTTGAGTTCGCGCATGCCAGTTGGTGTGAGGCGAAAGGGTTTCCACGATCGTACAGCGTAACAATGTCAGTGAGTTTGATGACACGTTAAAGGTTCCCCGGGCGTCTTAAGACAATTGTTCTGGTCAAATGGGTTAGCGTAGTCTCGAACAGGTATTTCTAAACACCGTTCGAGCTAATCTTCAAACAGAAAACGATAAAATATTCTCGAAAAAAGTGACGTGGCTGATGTTGCTCAACACAAACAGCACTCAAAGACATCAAAGGAAGGCTGCAGCTCTCTTGTTCAAAAACTTGGCAATCGTGAAGCTAACAAACTTCGCCACTTGCCAGTGTACTTGTTGACGCACGACGCCGGACCGTGACTGGTAAGCGGTTCGCACGTGCAGTGCGTTGTGCTGCTCTGTTTTGCCACTGCCCGACAAGCGCACCAGGTAAACCCGTGTCCCCGAAACCAGAACCGCTCATAAATGCCTGCCGCAAACTCATGGCTTCCTGACGGCCGCTGTCGCCCGCGGCGCCCGTCGACTCCTAAGCAAACGTGCCGGCGCCCCCTGAAGACTCTAAATAATTCGTGCGCTAGATGCGCTGGAAACGGCTGATGCCACGTGGCTGACGGCTGAGAAGTTGGCATAGTCAGTCATATCCTTCATACACATACACATACATTGCATATACGGCGTGAGTTGCATACGCGACTGCACATCAACCGGAGATATAATGGACACCTGCAAGATGCTAAAAAGAAAACAGAAAAACAGAACAGAAACAGAAAACAGAAAACCCTTTTCGGCAACCATTTTTTGACTAAGCACGCTCAGGCTAAAATCCAGGGAGGTGCGGACCATTTACCTCTTTTACAGCTTAAAGTCATCACAGAATGCGACTTCCGTCCGGCCTTGCGGACCCTTCGGGTCTGACCCAGTGTGGAGGGCCCCACAAGATGGAGTGCACTGGTGCGGGTTATGAGTTGGCTCCCGACAGGAGCGTGAGGCCTAGGAAGGAGCCGAGCAACGCTAGCGTCCGCGCGTGGCGGCGCGCCCAGCTGAACCGAGATTGTCCAACAAATGGCACATAGACCCCAGTTTGGCTTAACGGGCCCATGCTGGAATGCCCACCATTCAATACTGAGGGCCCTGAGTGGCACAGCACCCTTCCATTGTCTCTAAATGAATAATCGTCATAAGCTCTCATTCACAGTTCAAATTTGGTACTCAATAAGACGTGCAGGTAGGGGGTGGGGCACAGCGGCCACGTGCCAGCAATTAAAGGACCAGGTGGAGATCACAATGCCGCTGACTTGCATTGGTACAGAAATGTCGCAGGAACTGTCTTATAAATATGGGTAGAATTGTGTCTTCTGGTGGCTTGTATTTCAATAAAAGATTGGGACATATACAATTAGAACGAAAAACACCGAACCACCCGAAATAAAGTGATTGAAATCCAATTATCTTTGTTTCAAGGGGGCTTTTCTTGGCGACGTGGTTCACGTCACACTCGGCCGACTCGCAAGTACAGGCTAGTCTGCGGCCCTGGCTTAATACATGGAGCGTACGTCTAGAGCCGATAATAGAACGTGGCGGCCGAATGTCCGTGTGAGTTTTCATCACGACCGGCACCTGACCGTATAATCAAACTGATAATGGCCGAACTGTACACAGCATGAGCATTGCATAAATAGCATTACGTGCCTATGAAATGCTCCGGAGGAGACGATGTGAGCGTGCAAAAAAGACCCAAACGAAAAATGATCGCTGCCCCGGGAAGTGAACCCACCGCCGACTCACTGGGAACGCAGCGTCATCACACGGAGCTACGCCTCCCCACGTGATTGTATGCCGAGATTCAATGAAAAACTACGCCGGCGATGCCCGATGCAATTGGAGGCGCATGATTGGGTGCCAGTTGGTCGGCGGTGAAATTTTTGGGATTCGATTTGTGGAGAGCATTGAATGCGCTGAAATATGGCTGCTGTTGTTGGCCTATGCGAGTTCAGCGGACCCGGTGCACTTCCTGTCTGGTGAAATGCGGAGAACGTATGCGATTGGTGGCTTGTGATAGGCGGAGAGCGGCAATGTCTGCACCCGGGTTCAGTGCAAGGCGGCGGGCTGCTATTGGCTGTGTTCATGTCGTGAGAAGCTGACTGGCTACAAGCAAGTGTAGCTAACCGTCAGTTTTTTTTTTTTAAAGCAAATAGCGTTAAAAAGCTTTGTCAATCTAGGAGGACTGTTGTTTGTGGATTCCTGGGGTGAAGCTACAGAGGCAAACGGAGACGGTTAAAGCGAAACATATCAAGCACTCATCCGGGCTCCGTGCTGCTGGAGGGAGCAGCGGCTTTGGGCTAAGAGACCGAACGTCGCTAGTGTAGGCCTTCGGCATCGCCCGTTACACGTCAGACTTAGCGTACTGATCGGTGGACAGGCGTTTGATAAAACGCTTTTAGTCGTCATCGTATTGAATATAAAGCTAAAGAGGGTGCTTAAGAGGTACGAAAATGTTGTTTGCATCTGTTGATACCAACATTGCATGGCTTTTGTTCTAAATAATTGGGATCATGTTAAGAAGCGCGAAGAAGAAAAGAAGAAGGAAGAGCTCTGCACCGGCGATGATGATGCGAAGATGGTGAAGGTCGCCAACGCTTCCAGCTGATTGTACGTACGATGGGGGGGGGGGGGGGGGGGGTAAGCGAGGTAAGGGGAAAGGGCGCAGGAAGAAAAATGTCTGAGCCTGCCTTCGACGTGCACTTAGAACAGTTTTCTCCCTAGATTTGATACACTTTCTTTTCACAGTTGGGAGTAGGTGTGCAGTTTCTTAAAATTAGCTTTAGTGACTGAACCCCCAAATTATGATAACTGAAAGATAGTCGAAAAACGGATAACTAGAAGAGAAATTGCATTCCTGGTCAGAGAACACAACCCGCTTTCACCCTCCACCCCCCTCCCCCACCCTCAACTGAAAATGAAACTAAGTTCGCCTTTATCAGTGCAAATAAACTCCCGAAACTAAAATGCTTGATGGTTATGTTGTGCGGCATCGCATTGAATTTATTTTTGCTTTTGCGGTTTATCGCATCTAGAGATAAAGTGCAACGGTTTCTGAAAGATTTGACTCCAGGTGAACAATTTAGGCCGTTCCAATTTCGTCGATGACAGAAAAGGCATTTCACCCCTAGACATGAATGTAGACATTTTCATAAGAAGGCATATCAACCGCATGCCAAAAGTAATCTTGTAAACATAAGAAGCAGGACAAATGTACACCGATCTTTGGGCCTCAAGCCATCCGCAGGTTGCCCACAGTGATAAATGTCTAGAACAACCCTCAGATGGCTTGAGGTAAAAAATGTACAGCTTAGGCTGCTTTTCACGTTTAAAGTGTGATTATCTGCATGCAGTAGATCATATGTGTTGTTATCACAATGCATGCTAGGTTAAGTCAAGCATTGCTTGAAACGCCCAAGCTTTTGCGGCATCGCGTAAATGCCTAGAAAGGATGCATAGGGCAAGCAAATAGTGCCGAACAAAAACGACCAGGCACTAGTGGTTTTCTACACAGGTGTGGCTCAAAATGTTTAGATAGCGTTATGACAGTGATTTTGCGGAGGTGACGTAAAAAAACCGGCACTAAATGAAAGATAGTTTTTACTGGCATGTTGGACTACGTCAAATGACATCTCGAGATATACAGCTTGAGCTTTAAGATCATTTACTAAGCAACTGAAAGCACCCAGGCAGAAAGAAAAATCAAGGCTCTATGAAACGACAGAATGGACCTTTTGGTACTAGAGTGACCTGGAGTTCCCCCCCCAAACTATCCATATTCGCAGCACATAGTATGAAAATAGGTATGCTGCAATTTGCTGTATGCAGCAGCTTTGTCCACCCGGTTTGATGGCTAGTGGACAATATATTTATGGCATACACGGTACGGATACACAAAAGTAAGCTAGGCTCACACTTAAGGTGAAAGAGTGGGTGAGCCCGTTAAACTGCTGCCTCCCCGCTTTGGAAAGCAGGGGTATGGCTCACTGCCCCCCCCCCCCCCCCTGTTCCTGCACCTATGATGTCATTGGAAGTGTGTTCCCTTCAGTGGCATCAATCACGAGTAAGCTTTCAAAAACAGGCAATTTGACTAAAGATAGTGATTTAGGAATGAAAGCTGCTTACAACAAATCAAATACGGATCAACTTGCACGGCTAGTCCGCGTAGTTCGGAAATTATTTCATAAAACCCTTCGGGTGGTGAAAATGACCCCCCACCCGGCCGCGTGTTAAGTTTGTATCCTTGCAGTCTCTCAAATGCAATTCAGAAACGACAGATAAGCTTTTGCAAGCCGTTATGGCAGACAAAATGTGTCCCACGGGCCTAAATAGATGGGTTTTCATCACGGGCAACGCGAGTTCTCCACGTCCAGCGTCCACCTATGTTTTGTATTATTGCTTTTGCAATCAATGCCCAAAGGCACCATGCAACATTTTCAGAAACTGTAAAGATCGGTCCCCCGGCGCAGCCTGTCGCCCGCTCCACCCGTTCCCTTGCTCCTGGTATTCAGAAGCCCCAAAATATGAAGACTGCGCATGAATATCGGGTTACAAGCAGTTGCTGTGCCATGGCATGATGTTATATTACGAGTGCTGTAGAAACATTAATTAAATGCTGATTGAATGTCACTACATGCCGTGGAGCTGACACCCCCTGGAGTGCTGGTGAGACCCTACAGAGGCCAGATCCCCTGGCAACAAACAGAACATATGCCTGAACCTGAGGGCCCCAAAGTGTGCCTTACGCCTTCCAAAGCAGAATTTGAGACGGAATTTCGAATTTTGCCAAATTTGAGACATCAAGGAAATATTTGAAAGAATTGCATACTGAGCAGCATCATGTGCAAAATGTATTTATGCCACTGGTAATGATCAAATCCTATGATGCATCCATGGTGTAGCACATATGTAATGCTATAACTGTGACATCGTTCTGTTCTCGTACAGGTATCTCATACATAAGAGCATCTCCACGTGTGTGGAGGAGGGGGAGGGTGCACAACTGAAACGAGGCACTGAATAAAACATACATGGGGCCAACCTACAGGGGCGTAATTTCCCATTCAGATAAAGGGACTCAAGCCCGCCTCTCCCTCCACCCTCACTTTGAAAACAAAGAGAGCTAAATCTGTGAGAAAAATGTTCGTCAAGTACGGGTGGACGGGTGGGCGTATGGTCAAGTAAGGGTGGACGGGTGCAAGGGTGCACGTACGGTCAAGTATGGGTGGACGGGTGGACGAACGGTCAAGTACGGGTGGACGGGTGGACGTGCGGTCAAGTACGGGTGGACGGGTTGCGTCATTTTTCAATGCTCAGCTTCCCGCCTCCAACTAAGCGACTCCACTCGAGCTCATTCGGCGACCCTGACCACGGTACACTGATCTAGCACCGAGAAGATCACATTAATACCATTGTTATTGTAGTAAGAACGCATGTCGTCAACCGCATGCCAATGATTAAATTCAAAACATCAAAACATGGTACATGACAACCTTAAACAGCTCATGGGTGGCTTGAATCTGAAAGATTATTGCTTGCTGAGCATCAGCTAAAATCCTTGACATGTAGCTGATTCTGCATGCTTCTGCAATGTGCCACCGCAGACTACGAATATTATTCTGGCAGGCAATGCAAAGGTTTCGTTATGCGGGAAGGGAGGAGAGGGATGCATATGAAATCATATCGCGTTTGAATACACTCCTAACTTATCTATACGGGTTTTCCAACACAAATCTTAATCTAAAATTGGTGCATGGTTTACAAATTTTGCAGTTTTGGTCTGGCGCCATGTTACTTGTTTCTTTGTAAGTATCGGTTTTGTTGTCGTGAATTTCGGGGTTAGCCACACCTGATGGTGAGTGATCAGGCCGTCGTCAGTACTAGACGGTCATTTTCATGTTTTGTACTTTTCTTTACATGGCATCAGAAACGCCTACATCTGTGACGTCCACATTAATTTTGGTGACGCGTCTTCATTACTTTTAGTCACGTGCGGTGGTTGCGGCCAGTTGCAAAGATGCCATTGTAAGACACTATTTTGGCCGACTCTGTAAATCGCTAATCAGCCAACATTACCTTATTTGTGCATATGGCACCCTCACGGCGCTTTGCTAAATGCTTCGGCCGACCCGTAGCGCGATGGCAGCATAATAAATCATCGGAAAAATGACGACCCGGAACAAATATTTATAATCGCGCGCGGAGAATGCGACTGTGTGCATTCGGCAGGGACGGTGCATATTGGGCCATCAGGGTCCACTACAACATACTTGTCCAATTATGCCATCCATTTTATTCAGCCCCGACAGCGTATCACGCCATGCTGGCGAACCGGCTGTAGATGAAATTTGCGACGTTGTGGCGTCCAATTTGAAGTACTTTTAATCGTGCGCACCGGGTGGGACCAGGTGCGTGCGATGTCATTGTGAGAGTACTTTTGACAGATGATGTAAATTCCTCATTGGCTAATATCACCTTTTCGCTCACATGACCCCTTGACGGCATCACTAAATCATACCTAATTACTAAAGGCGGACGACGGGCTCGTAGCGTGCCGGCCATTGTATGATGATGACATAGCATACAGCTTACGAGGATGCATTAATCGGTTTTTTCAATAACATTTAATTTGATCAAGGTTCCGGTTTATAGTTACACGTAAGACCAGACTATGCCAGTGGACTTTGTAAGAGTTGCAGTATAGATTACACGCCTTATAAGGTGCTTGTTTGACGCGATATTTCGAGGCCGATAAACGCGCAGGTTAGACGTTCTGCAGGATTGTTGTTTCGCAGGGCTGTTTTTTTTAAAAAGGTTTTGTCTGAATTTCTGCGAAGTCGGTACATCTTTAACTCTGCTGGGTATGCGGGTCACAGCGCGTGCACGGCGGTCGGAGCGGCCGGCACCGCTCCTGCCTCCGCCGCGTCGCTGTGCTGCTCCGTGACCAGTGTGACGGGGCCAAGCCGCCCTTACGAAGACCGCCAACGACAAGGTCGACGACAGCGTCGATCTCTTCCTTCGCCTGTCGCGCCTTCTCTTAAACGCAAGCGGGGCAGAGATGGCGCCATGTCCAGAACCGCTGGTAATCTGATGATCGAGTCCGCCGGCGCCGACCATGCACTCACTCTCAAATTACCTCGCCTTGTGTCTCTGTGTCTTGTGCCGCGCCTAGCGCCCGGATGTGGTTGCGCTGCGCGGAAGCCGAGATATCGGAGCTGATTTATGGGCGGCCCGTCGGCCGCCCACAACAGAGAACGGGTATCATCGAGAACGAGAGAACGAGAATCAGATTCCCGCGAGCAAAATAGGGTCTCCGAACGGCGATTGGCTAGATTACCGGTGCCTCTCACCTATCAAAGCCGACAAAAAAGGGAACTCCGCGCCAGCACGAGACGGCACGTCCAAACGGCTGGCGCGTGAAGCCATGTACCGTAGAACGCCGCCCGCACGAAAACGGTAGCCAAGGGCGCAAGTGCCTGCCCTTATCCAGTTTCTTTCCCACAATGAAATTCTCCTAAGCACAGTGTGACGTTATACATGCACGCCAGTAGAAGCGTGAGCGCGGCCACGAGCTCTGCGTCGTAAATCTGCAGTCCTGCTGGTTGGACTACGCTTAGAGTCCGGGTACCGAGCTTCCTCTTGGATCAGATTAGAGCTGGTTGGACGTCCTCTTGGATCAGCGTGACGTCGACGACTGCGGCTCGATCGGGCTCTACGATCCAGCGGTACCAATCCGCTGCTGTTATCGGCACATAGCACGTGACAGAAGGCAATGGTGCGGCGCAGGCGGCCACATTGCCTTCGAGCACGGCAGCAGCTGCCTCGAGTCGTTGATTTAGCGCCGGCCGCGTGAAGCTCACAAAGCCCTCAGTCGCTGCCGGCAGCGGAGCGGCCAGCGCCACGAGCAGGCCCGCCGTCGCCTCGCATACACGCGCTAGGGCTTTGTTGCATACCATACCTGGACACTACACATCTCTAATCTATATTTGTGCTCCCGTGTCTTGGTTCCCGCACCGGGGTCAGGGCAGATTTCAAAGAGTTACTTATTCCGAGCTGTTGAGAGACTGCTGACAACCCGTAGGTTGCGAAGGTCATGAGCCAGCAATAAATGGTCGACCAGACAGACAAGGCGAAAAACTTCGGAAAAACATTCCTTTACAATGTTAGCCGTGCAACAAGACCACGACTGCATCTCAGACGGCCAAATGAAGCCATAAATCCCACGGGCAGTAGTTGAAGAAAGCAAGTTTTGGGTCTATACAGAACCAGGATCTAATGATGCGGCTATCGTGCCGGCGGTGGATGGTAAAAACCCATCCCTGAGATGGGCCGCGGTGGCCACACGCACAGTGCACTGCAACTGTGCCACGCTCCCCAATATTTAAGACGCCAAGAGGGACGGCTCGCACCCGACATGAGCCATTACGGGCGTCTTCGTCACCGGGAAAAGGCCATAGCACTTGTTCGGTTATCCCGTCTTCAATACCTCGGCAGCGCTCAAATCCGCGATGGCCTAGATCATGCCATTGCACGCACGAGGCGACGCACGGGTCGCACTTAACACACGCGGCGCTGACGTCGTCAGCCGTTCGGTAGTCCTGATCGGCAGTCCCCTAGCCAGCATACTGGTGACGTGCAAGTGTCTCGCGTGTGTGGCGGCGTCCACGTGACCCGCTGCCGGTGGGCGCGCGCGCCACGCTGCCCACTGGTAGCCGACGAGTGCTCGGACAATTATCCAAGAATCGAGCTCAGCGGTCACCGGCCAACAGTCGATGTCCCCAACCTCCGATAGCGGCTGCTCGGACGCGGCGGCACCCCCGCCGATGCCGCTCGCTCGGACGCGGCGGCGCCCCCGCCGATGCCGCTCGCTCGGACGCGGCGGCGCCCCCGCCAACGAGCGTCTCGGTGAGCCGCTAACAGAGGTCGCCTGCGTCGTGCCGCCGGTACTCGTCGCCCGCTCGCTGGAGGAGCGCGTTGAGGTGATCTAATAACGCGGCACGGCCGGCGCCGGGCTGCGGACTCGGCGATGCAGCCCGGACGGGCGACACAGCCGGTCGCGGCGTAACATCTCAGCGTCGGCGGCGGCCCGCTGCTGGCCCGGAGCCGCCGGCTGCGGGGCCGCCGCGCTGAGGCGGATGCCCGGAAGGACGGAGGTCCGTCCCAGCTGGTTGGGCGCCCCGATGTCAGCAGCTGACCATGGTATGCCAAGATTAGCACGAGCATGGGCCGCGATTTCTCAGGATGATTCGGGACAGAGGTAGAGTCTTGTCAGTCACCAGAAGGGACAGATATGAGAACTTCTCGGACTCCACTCACTTATGTTTTGCACGCTCACCATACTCACACAAACGCGCACACGCGCATGCACACACACGCAAACACACGCACATGCACACGCACGCACGCACGCGGGCGAAAAAAAAAACATGGCGAAAAAACATTAGCAGTGTCAACCATAATGGTTTAACACACACATGATACAAACAATGGAAAATACCACACATGCACATGCAACGACCAAACCCCAATTCTACAGACATTTCATACCATCATAGTTCCGAATGAGTATAGTGCATTTATTTGAATGAATGAGTCAGCCATTATAATAAAATCACAATATTTAGAGCTGGACGTATCTCAAAAACGTATATAGACTCTAAAATTGTAAAACCAACAAGAAGCATGTCCTACCCAACATAACAAAACTGAAGCCAAAATTAGGGTGTCAGGTGTGAATGAAGTCTACGGAGTAGTTGGTCAGGGTTTGCACGAAATTTTCCCCTTCGGATTATTTTCCGTGTGAACAATTTTTTGTTGGGCCTCGTGTGGGACGTCCTTCATTGGTTCCACAGCTCTGACCATGCACAGCCGCATTCAACAGCATTTGAGTCGCTAGTCAGGTCACTTCTGCGAATGGGGCGCCTGCTGGTGCCTCATCAGGCGCCAGCGCGCGTCTAAGGGAGCGTCTCATGGAGATGCTGAATTCTAAATTCACTGGCAACCAGAGCTAGCTGATGCCGACGAGTCTGTGGCTGCTTCACACAAGGCTGTTGAGGCTCATGAGGGTAACAGAGACGTCCAGCGCTGATAGGCCGTCGGCATGATCAGGGAAGTAGGGCGGCTGCAGGTCGGCAACACTGACTCTGCGGCCGGCGGCCACTCTCAGTACCCGACGTCAGCCCAAGATCCGGCACCGAGCTCATCTGCGGTAAGCTTGGTATAGAACATGTCTTCCACAGAAGTCCTCTTGCAGCTAATCGAACGATTTGCTGTTTTGCGTTGCAACGCCTTAGTAGTTTGATACCTGGTTTAAATCGTCTCATGCTCCGCAGTATTTCCTCCCCAGTCAAGTCATTCCACCATAAGTCATGTCGACGCGAGTAGACCAACGCCACATATACCAGCGCGTGTAATCTTTGGTAAATAACAAGAGCTCAACGTGGCTTGCTGCCAAAATAGATGTTTATATCTGTTTGATCAAATGCATATTTTTCCCGGGGTGAGCTACTTCATGTAAGCATAGAAGGACGACAATTTAGACGAGCCCCGGCAGGGACATCAGCGAAGCAAAAGGTCTCGGTGTACATGTGTCACCCTGGGAGGCCCAAGTTGACCCGGGACATCACCAAGATTGCTGACCTCGGGGCATTGCCTGCAACCCAGAACAGAATTCCGCTACTCTGTCGTGTGGCTTTTCGGCTCCTTGGAGTTATCCACCGATTGCGAAAGCAGAAATAATCGATACAAATAAATCAGTCTCTATCGGTGTGCATACTGCTGAAGAAATCCATATTATAATAAAACTTGGCTATAACTAATTCCTGTTAGACTTCTACGTATTTCGTGCAAGTTAACAGCATGTAACTAGAGAACCTTCACAATGTCTATGGACGTCATTGTTTCGCCTCCCCACTCTGTGATGAAAATCTGTTGATGCACCCGCCTTTGAGCTTTAGGGAAGTGAAATTACGGCCTAGCTTTTTGCCTTTCAGTGCTTGCTGGGAGCGCTCCTCTTGAGAGAGGCTTCTCGGTAGCTGGCGAAACGACGGAAGCATCTTCAACCATGCTCGCTCCGGAAGCAGTGGGCATCATCGCCTTCTTGAACAGCGTCCTGAAGATAAAGTAGCCAACCGCTGCCGTCTCACAGTAGCCAATAACCCATCCCTGACGCTGCCGCCTGTTGGTGACTCAGAATAGCTACTGCCACCACCCGCGTGGAAAATTACGCGTCATACCTGCGTCTTTTTATGATGTCGACCAGGTTTTTGTTGCCTTGTCGCTTATCTTGAAAATCCCGTGTGAATATTTAAAACTCTCTTGTAGCACTTGTGTTACTGTTTGGGGCGATGCTCTTACTCTGAGACGCCGAAAAGCAGCCACCGCCTCCCGGCGATGATGCGATGATGTCGGATCGGGCGCTGCCTGCAGTTCGCGTACTGCCCGCTTCGTTTTGATCAAGACGTTGCCTGCCAGCCGGATAGAACAGGATGTAACCGCACCGCGAAAGTGGAGGAAAACATTGCAATACGTTTTGTGAGGTATGGACCCGGCATTGAGCATGTGCACGCTTGTTTTTTTATTGTAGGCTGGTTTGTGCAGTTTCTCAGTCGAACACTGAATTTGAATGTGTGCTATTGTAGGGAGCTATTGTATATTGTAATTCCGTTCTGCACCTTGTGCGGTTTTGAACTGAAAGAGCCATGCTGAAGAACATTCGGTGCAGTTCACAGACATGCCGTTCTAGACCTAAGACCTAAAACCCTCTAGTTTCTCACCAACGTGGGTACAAAAATGTGAGGACTATTTCTTGCAGACCATTTCATGGCATTTGGGCACGCATAACGCCAAGGAAACGTCATTCAAATCCTGCCATCCCACATGCCAGGCGGCGTGCAAAGCCAGGAAGAATATTATTGTCGAGCCGTTCAGGACCGGCATTCAAGAGCACGACTTCAAAATTTAGTGCACTTCAGTTATATCTCAATTGATGTTGAGCAAGCAGCGCAGGCTTTCATCAACGACTGCGCTTTATGCTATACAAGATGTTGGAAATGGTTTCTTTAATTGCTATTTACCACGCAAATAATACTTGTAAAATAATACATTGAAAAGAACACCATAAACAATCATGCAAGCACTAGCAAGCATTTCAAACGAACGGATAAATATGTTGGAACACCACAAGGAAGACAAAACACGAACACAGCACAATATTTAGTTCAGCAAACACTTCCGGTATCGCCACTGCCATCTCTCGGCGAGTTTGAAGTAGTACAAGTAAGTACCGGGATGACATTTTCGCACGACTAGTTTGACAGTACCTCAACGTCGTACAAACGTTTCATGACGCCATCAAATAATAAGGCATTGAACACAATTATGACGTAGGTTAATGTATGTCATATCTGATGCTTGACTCAATATCTTCAAATATTGAAGACATTTCTGACAAATCTTTAAGACAAACAATGAAGAGAAATCTTCAAGACATTTAAGATTTGCAGTATTGTCTACAAACTCTCTCCCCCCCCCTCTCTCTCTCTCTCTCTCTCTCTATCTCTCTCTCACTCTCTCTCTCTCTCTCTCTCTCTCTCTCTCTCTCTCTCTCTCTCTCTCTCTCTCTCTCTCTCTCTCTCTCTCTCTCTCTCTCTCTCTCTCTCTCTCTCTCTCTCTCTCTCTCTCTCTCTCTCTCTCTCTCTCTCTCTCTCTCTCTCTCTCTTCTCTCTCTCTTCATTGAAGAACAAGCCATTTGCTATGCCCTACTTCTCTTGGTGGCACACTGAGCAGGTATCTGGGAATAGCAGTGCGCGCTGCGCAGTTACGCCTGGGCCGTGGTAGCACATTATCAGAATGCATGGTGGGGAAATTTGCAGAATTGATGAATGAAGTGGCGATAAAGGATAAAATAAACGCTGTTGTGAGCCACAAATTAGCATAGACAGCGAATGGGCCGGTACCTGCGGGTAAGCCTGGTGTGCAGCGGGTCATGGCGGGTTCTGATGTAGTGCCACGGGTGCTTGGCGGGCCGGGAAGGGAGATCTTACCCGCAAAGGGCTGTAGCACAGGTAATGGCATCGTTACCTGTTTTATGGTCACGTGTGCTACGTGTGCTAATTATGCCCAGCGTGTGCTAATTATATCGCTAGAATATTTAATAAACTACGGCAAAAGTGACTATTGCACTACTATTACCCACTTTGGGCATCATTTAATTACATCGGCTGAGCTATCAAATGAAAGACACAAAACTACAAGATGAAAAAGCAATTTGTCAAAATGAAGTGTCAAGACTCAACAAGAAACACACATTAGGTGGAGGTGAGATGGGACGACCCTCGGCACAGCTCGCCATTAATTAGCACACGCTGATTCTTCTGATCTGAAAAACATGACCTTACAGTTTCACATACACTGCAGTTATGCAGAAAAGTCATTCAATGTTTTATATCAGATGGCCTGCTCTAAATACTGCAGGCTTTGGCTAAATGTCATCGTAGGTGTGTGCACAAGACGACATCACACCAAACATTTTCATCATTTTAAAGTGCCATTCATTTCTCAATAAGCGCATCTAATACAATCGCACAGCTGTCCTGAACTGACATATTGCTGACTGGCCCATTTCATGGGTGGCAACATCTCTGTGGATAGATGCTTTTGTTGCATATGGTGTGTGTTCAAATGTCAAGCAGACAACAACCCCAGCATTCATCTATTGAAAACCGACAAGATCCTTTGCTCCAACATAAATATCCTGAGAAATAACTCAGGATTATTTTTTTTCTCAGGATATTTATTTATAGAAATAAAATAACCAAAAGAATAACCAGTCCTTTCGCATGCAGCACTCCACAGCAGGTATTCCACAATATTCATAGCCGGTTCACTGTGCAGTAACTGGATCATTGCATGATCAGTTTTGATGCAGAATGTTTGAAATTAGTCAAGATATGTGAAAGGAGAAATAATGTAACTTGGAAAAGAATAACACACATCAGATTAACCTAGAGGCATCTGAAATTACTTGAACAAAATATGATCCTCCATCCACCATCTACAGTACCCCACAGCACTTCAAGCGTTCAACGACTGAGAAACGTGATTACACTCAATCACCACAAACAAACCAAAGATGCCGCTAGCACAGCACTGCCTACTTTTGGTACAACATATTAATTTGAAATTAATTCCGATTCTGGTATACTTATAGCATGTGCCGACACATACCAGTCAAAACTTTGGAGTACCCAGTATTCTACTGCCCTGCCCAACATGCTGGCATCAACATAAATCATCGCATTACACAGACACTTTTCCTCTCTAGTTAGTCCTGTAATTCGCAGCCAGCTTCGGATCGTTTTACAGACGCCGCCGGCGAGACCGCGCTGGTCCGATTCGAAACGTTTCCGGGCGCTCTTCCGGCGCGAGCCGTAAATACGGTCGGCCGGCCGAGTGACGCGCGCTGAATTATTCGGCCACCCGATCTGCGGAGCAATCGGAGAGTGCGCCTAGCCCGCTGAGCTATGGCTGTTTTGGACGAGAGTTGGTACGATCTCGTGTTCTCGCCTCGGGGAAATTAATACGCCGTGGTCTCTTGTTTAGTCGGAGCAAACCCCGACCGCGGACGCGAGATGTTTTAATGGTTGAGGGACCTTTATGGCGGGGCAGAGCAAGTTGTCACGGCTGCAAGCAATTTGTAAACTACACACGTTCCGTACTGCGATGTTTTGGGACATTTGATTAACAAAATTTAGCATAGAGTTGTTCGCCGGCGAGCGTTGATGTCTGTGATTTACGTAATCCTCTAATATGAATGATTATCATACCACAGTTAGGTAACATACAACACAACAGGCACTTGGTCACGACGTAACCAACAAGACAAAAATTAGCCTAAGCCCTTCTTGACTGCAGGCCTTCATCATCAGCTTCCCACATTGAAACGGGTGCAATGTTTGGCTGCTATTTTTTCTCGTGAACTTTGCACTTGGGTCTAGCGCGTCGATTTGGCTGCCCATTTGGAATGTATTGACAAAGCCTTTCGGTCGAAACATAGAACATGGAACTGATGGTTTTCTTGTACCAGAGAACACCGGGGAGGACCGCATTCGTGAGTCGGAGGAAACGATGGAGCAGACCGAACGCGTACAGGCCGACAGGAACAGGGAGAGTCTTCCCGCTGGTACGGGGGAGTATCCCTTTCACAAGCATGAAACGCCTAACTAGTCGTTTCCGGAACCTGAGTCGACTTGGACCCCTGTTGCGTGGCAGCAAAGAAAGTCCAGGGGGAGCATCACAACGGTGAACACCTACCTATCCTCACGTGTAGAATGCCGTGGCATAGCACTCAGACCGAAGCCGTCCATTTGGTGAGCCTGCTCACAGCACCCCGGACGGTGAGCAAGGACAGCGTGAACACATACAACGAAGCCTGAGACCGACCGGTGCACGCCCTCGGAGCACACATCGAGCAATGGCTCCCTTTGCATTTATCTTCTCAGTTAGGCCCACGTATTCCTCGGAGTTCAATATTTCATTGCTGTACGAGAAGAACTGGTGATGGATAATTCAGATAACAGTTAACGTTGAAATTCAATTGGTGATAATGATTTTACCAATGAACTTCCACTGTCGTGGGCCACATGGATGTAACTACAAACCTGACGGAGAAGGGCGACACATTTCTTTTAAGCTGGCAGTCAACTAGCTCTTTGTCCCCTTTACATATCACGCATGTGTCATTAGATCAGATGAAATCGGACGGCACCCGTCTTGGCCGAAAATAACTGGACGCTACAGAACGGGACCAGGCGGAACCGGATGAAACGTGATAAGGTTAGACGCAACCAGGTGGAACCAAACAGAACTGGACGGTATTGGATTGAGCTGCGGAGACCTGATGGGATCGGACGGACAATACTTGGGACCAGGTGGGACTGGACGGAGCCTGGCAGGGCCAGATAAGGCCTAATCGCGATTAGATGGGATGTATGGCAAGAGACTTGACCAATGGGAGCGGAACTGAACGGGATGGAACGGGACGGGACCGACCAGGACCATACCGGCCCGGGTTGATCTTGTCCGATCCGTATATTCCGATTTAGTCCTACCTGGCCTCGTCTGATTCCATATGGTCCGGTCTAGCTTGGTCTGGTCCGATTCGGCCCCGGCCCGTTTGCCCTTGTCCCGTCCGGTCCCGTCTGGCTTGGTCTGGTCCCATTCGGATCCGTCCCTTTCCGTCCAGTAATCTCTCGTCCAGTCAGATCCGGTTCCATCTAGTATTGTCCCATCGAGTCAGGTCTCGTCCGGCGCCATCGAATCCCGTGCCTCGTCCGGTTCAGACCGGTTTCTTCCAATCTTGCCCGATCCGGTCTGAGCTCATCGCGCTCCATGCGGTGTCGTTTGGTTTCGTGTGAACTCTTTCCGTCCCGTCCGGTTTGTACCGGCCACGTTCGGTGGTACCCGACACCGTTCCACCGTGCCTAGTTGGGTTCGGTCACGTCCGGGCCCGTTTGGTCCTGTCCGATCAGCCATATGCGTCCGGTGCCATCCGGTCTCATCTCGTCTCCTTATGTTCCATCCGGGCGGTACGATCGCGTCTGGTCCTGTTCGGCTCTCCCCACTTCTTACTGATTCCGTCTGGTTCCGTCCCGTGTCGTTCGGTGCAGTGCGTAATTGTTGTCAGGCTGGCAATTATTTTTGGTTTTGCGACATCGCTGCATGGCCAGCTGAGAGCATTTGTAACCTCTGCCTAATCGGCTGACAGTCGCAACGCAGATTTATTTGTCTGCTGATATGAATTGGCTGTCGATGGATATAAGGCAAGACGCTATTTACTAGCACCACGTGGTACATAGAGCTAAGGGAAAGAAATAGAAGTATTGAAAAGTGTCTTGTGTTTCTGCTGATACTAATATTGCATGGGTTCCGTACTAAATTGTCGACTAATACTGTTGGGAATTACCGAGACTATGCTGGCAATACCAGCACGTTACCACTGCACCAAACCAAATCCAAATCTGGGTTGCACTGATCTTTGCTTAGAAATTTGGTCAAGTCCAGTTCATGGCAAATACCAAAAAGTACAAATGTGTATACTATGTCTCAACGTATGTCCCATGCGTCTGTGCTGTTTTGCATTTGTATCATCGAGGTGAGATATTATTTCAGTTCTTCAATTACTCATAGGGTTTCTGAGCTGTTTAAGTTCTTAAATCCAAATTTCTAGCATTAATTATCAACTCATTGCTTTTATACCGCAGAGTAAAACTATGTCGCCTTGTTTACCACAGCAGTCATACAATGTAATGATGACTTAAGTGTACATTGCGACGTGGGTTGGATACAAAAATGCTTGCAGACTGTCTATTAACATATTCCAGGAACTCTTCTGGTCTGAGGGTCGGTATAGCAACTGCCAAGGAAGTCACAAGATATGCTCTGCCCATGTGAAGAACAAATTATGTCATTTGTTGTGCCGAGGTGTGGTAAGCTGTATAACCTAAAACTAGTAATGACATTGAGTATCGAGGGATATGCCGTGATTTGGGATAATGCAATATTTTGAAAGCCTGGATTTGTTGTATGTTGCCTAAGAATCTTGCGGAATCCAGAACCTTTTGCGAAGTTTGTTCTAGGAGCTTCTAGGATCTGTGATTTGTGTTGATATTTTGCATAGGTTTACTCAGGGATCTGGCTTTTCAAAACGTTGCCGGAGGATTTTCTGGTATTTGAGACTTCCTCTAAACTTCGGTACTGGATATTAGGCGATCTCGGATATTTATTTCATTTTGTCGAAATATATCTCAATTATTGAACCGTTTTCAAAATCCGTTGCATATGTCTGCCCACCACCTCTCCTCGGCGCCCACTAGCCAGTTAAGCAGCGGCTCGCAAGCTGCCGCTCATGCTCACGGGAAACTCCGTGAACAGTGCGTTCTTGGCGGACCATGAACGCTGGCCCAGTCAGCCTCACTCCAGCAAACATGGAATAACTATAGTGCGACGAGTTAGCCCACCAGGCCACGGTGCCCATTACCACGTGCCACGCAGACGAGAACAAACGCAGCAAGGCACACGTAACCGTGTCCAATGCAAGGGGTGTTGACGTCAAATGCATCGCAGGTGTCACCACAACACAGCAGGTTCTCAACACGGCTTTCCTGCTTTGTGAATTAGATCCGCATCCTTGTCAGCGACCGGAGAGCAGTCATGCGATGGGCACCAGCCACCTCAAAGCCACATCCGCTTACTGTGGTCATAAAAGAATAAGTTATTTTGGTGGTGAATTATGGTTTGTCCACAATACCCCTGTTCAGCAAAGCTTTTCACAAGTCCAATCATGCATACAATTGTCATGTTACGCAAGGCATGGATGGGCTTCATCCAACATCCGCCTTATTGACGCGAAATAGAAGTGGTCTCCGTACGGTTCATAAAGAAACCGACTTCAGAGGTCTTCAAAATGCTTAAAAAAAACGATGCGTTCTGGAGAATGCCTCCCGCCACCCGGTAAACTGTCTATCTATCTATTTCCACTTTACCTGAATGCATATGCCATGAAAATATACGGTGCCTCGGCGAGAGTTCGTTTTATGGATCGTTCCAAATGATTGCACCGAACATTCTTGGATTAACCTGAAGGCAACAAGAACCCATAGCCTCGGCGGACTTTTCTTGCCCAGGCGAGATCGCGTTTTATGTTTAATACCGAGCACTCCCCATCCTGCCTTCAAAACTCCCTCGAAGTTTTGACTGAAGGCGCTGAAAACAACGAACCAGACTCTCTTTGAACCGGGCTGCAAGCATGCCACACCCTGCTAGAGGCGGGTGAGTCTGGTGTGCCGTCCGCATTAATTTGGGCCATATGGAAATTGGCCGTCATCTGCTTCGGACGAAAATAGACATTCACAGGCAGTGGAGAAAAGCTTCGTCCAAAACTGTCCCCACGTACTAGACAGCCGGCCTGCGGGGCGCCTGTTCTGACGAGTTAATAATAAGCGGTGCTGACGCGGTTGCGTTAGAAGGCAGACAGGTCGGCAAGCGATACGCGCTGCGGGCAGGTCTGCGTGAAGAGAGCCAAAGCCGGTGTTCTCACTGGTTCCTTTGTCGAAGCAAAACTTCGGATCCTCGTTTTTTCTGACGCTTTCGACAAAACAAAACCCTGGATCCTGGTTCCCATTGGCTCTTTGCATATCATGGACTTGATTCCCGTTTGCAATTGGTTCCTTTGAGAGCAATGAACTTTGGATACTGGTTGTTACTGAACCTTCATTAGAGCACGACCCTGATTCATGGGTCTCAGCCATAAAATCCTAGTAGCCACGCCGGATAACCCAAGTAGTTTTGCTTCTACAATAATTAAACGTCACATATCAAGGCAATATTAAAAATTACCATGTTCTGAAATCGCCACTATAACCAATAAAGTTTTACTGTTAGTTAAAGATTACTGCCGATAGCTTAAAACTGGCTGTCTGACAGCTTAAAAACATCAATTGAATGACCTAAATATGTATGCCCTCAAGAAACTATTGAAAGTCATGTACTACATAAATGGCAAACAGTCGTTGTCATGTTGACATGTCTTCACTCCAATTAAAGATACTTA